>NC_134788.1:58899429-59011929 GCF_046742065.1 Oratosquilla oratoria
CTCCTCTGTTCCGCCCTGTCTTCTTCGTGCCTCCCTCCTCTTCTCTGTCCTCCGCCCCTCTTCGTTCTGTCTTCTCTTCCTTCTCTTCTCCTCCTCTTCGTCGTCTCCGCCGTCTCCTCTCTTCTGCGTCAGTCCGCCTCCTCCTTCGCCGCGCGTTCCCTCCCCTCTTCTTCTCCTCCGCTCCCTCTTCTCTTGTCTCTCCCCCTCGCTTCTGCTTCTTCTCCTCGTCTTCTTCTTCGTCTTCTTTCCTCCTCTTCCTCGTCCCTTCCGCCTCGTCGTCTTCTTCGCCTCTTCCTCCGCTCTTCGCCTCTTCCTTCCTCCTTCTCTTCTTCCTCCCGCTCTTCTTCCTTCTTCTTCCTTTCCCCCGCCTTCTCTCGTCCTCGTCTGCTTCTCCTCCGTTCTTCTTCGTCTTCTTCTCTTCTTCTTCCGTCTTCCTCCTCACCTCCTCCCTTCTCCTCCTCTTCTTCTCCTCTTCTTCTTCTTCGGCTCCCCCGTTCTTCTTCTTCTTCGGCCTCTCCCTCTTTCTTCTTAGCCTCTTCCGCCGCCTCTTCTGTCTTCCTCTTCCTCCTCTTCGTTCTTCGGCCTCCTCCTTCTTCTCCTCCTTCCTCCTCTTTCCTCTCGTTCTTCCCTCCTCCTCCTTCTTCCGCCTTCTTCTCTTCTCCTCCGCCCTTCTCCCTCCTTCTTCTTCTTCTTCCCTCCGTCCCCCCTCGTCTTCTTCTCTCCTTCCTCCTCCCTTCTTCTGCCCTTCTTCTTCACCCTCTCCCCCCCTCTGCTTCTTTCCTCCTCTTCTTCTTCCCTCCCCCTCGTCTTCTCTCCGTCCCCTCCCGTCTCTCCTCTTCTTCGTCTCCCTCCTCTTCCTCTTCCTCTTCCCTCCTCCCTTCTTCTTCCTCTTCCCGTTCTTCCTCCTCTCTCTCTTCTTCTTCTTCTTCGCCTCCCCTGCCTTCTTCGCTCCCCTTCTTCGGCCCCTTCTCCCTCTCCTTCCTTCTTCGCCTCCGTCCGCCTCTCTCTTCCTCCCTCCTCTCCTCGTCTTCCGTCTTCCTCCTCTTCTTCTTCTTCGTCCCCTTCTCCTCGTCTTCTTCCTCCTCCTCTCTCTTCTCCTCCCCCTTCGCTTCTTCCTCCTCCTCTTCTCTGCTTCTCCTCCTCCTCTTCTTCTTCCTTCCTCTCTTCTGCGTTTCTTCTGCCTCTTCTTCGCTTCTCTTCTTCCTCCTCTTCTTCTTCTCCTTTCCTCCCTCTTCTCCCTCTTTTCCTCGCCTCTTCTCTTCTGCTCCTCTTCTTCTTCCTCGTCTTCCTCTTCTCGCCCTCCGCTTCTTCTTCGTCGCTTCTCTCTCTTCCCTCCTCGTCTTCGCTTCTCCCTCTTCTTCTTCCTTCTCTCCCCCGCCTCGTCTTCTTGCTTCTTCCTCCCCCTCTTCTTCCTCCTCCTCTTCTTTTTCCTCCTCTTCGTCTTCTTCTTCCTCGTCTCCTCCCTCCCCTCTTCTTCCTCTTCTCTTCCTTCTCCGCCTCCGCCTCCTCCGCCTCTTCCTCTGCTTCCCCCCTTCCTCTCTCGCCTCCTCTTCTCTTCTTCCTTTCCTTCTTCTCGCCTCCTCTTCGTCCTCTTCTGCTCCTCTCTTCCCCCTTCCTCCTCTTCTCTTCTCTTCCCCCCCTCTCTTCCCCCTTCTTCTTCTGCTTCTTCTTCCTCCTCTCTTCTTCTCCTCCCCCTCCTCTTCCCTCCTCTTCCCCCGCTTCTTCGCTTCCTCTTCCTCCGCCTCTTCTCTTCCCCCCCCTTCTTCTCTTCCTCCCCCTCGTCTTCCTCTTCTCCTTCGCTCCTCCTCTTCTTCTTCCCCCTTCGCTTCTCCTCTCCCTCCTCTTCGTCTTCTTTCTCTTCCTCCTCTCTCTTCCCGTCTTCCTCCTCTTCTCCTCTTCCTCCTCTCCTCGTCTTCCTCCTCTCCGCTCCTCCGCTTCTCTTCTTCTTCCTTCTTCGTCCTCTTTCTTCTCCGCTCCTCGTCTTCTTCTTCTTCCTCCCCTCTTCTTCTTCTTCTCTCTCCCCTCCTTCTCTGCCTCCTCCTTCTCTCTTCCTTCTGCCTCGCCTCCGCTTCTCTTCTTCCTCTCTTTTCTTCTCTTCTTCTCTTCTTCTCTTCCTCCTCTTCTTTTCCCTCCTCTTCTTCTTCCTCCTCTTCTTCTTCTTCGGCCTCCCTCCCTTCTCTCTTCATCCTCCTCTCCTCTTCTTCTCCTCCCCTCTTCTCTTCCCTCCGCTCTTCCCCTCTTCGTCTTCTCTCCCTCCTCTCTTCTTCCGCCCTCCTCCTCTTCTCTTCTTCGTCTTCTCCTCCTCTTCTTCGTCTTCTCTTCCTCCTCTTCTCTTCTTCTCCTCCTCCGCTCTTCCTCTTCCTCTCCTTCTTCCTCCTCTCTCTCTCTTCCTCTTCTTCTTCTTCCTCTCGTCTGCTTCTCTTCTTCTTCCTCTCTTCTCTTCTCTTCCCCCCTCTTCTCTCGCTTCTTCTTCCTCTTCCGTCCTCTTCTTCTTCCTCCTCTTCTCCTTCCTATTTCTCCTCTTCCTCTTCCTATTTCTCCTCTTCCTCCTCCTCTTCATCTTCTTCCTCTCTTCGTCTCTCTTCCGCTTCTCTCTTCTTCTCTTCCTCTCTTTCTCCCCTTCCTCTCTTCCTTCTCCTCCTCTCTTCTTCCTTCTCCCTCCTCCTCTTCGTCTTCCTCTTCCTCTTCTTCCTCCTCTTCTTCCTCCTCCGCCCCTCCTCTCCTCTTCGTCTTCGTCCTCCGCTTCTTCCTTCTTCCTCTTCTTCTTCTTCTCCCTCTTTCTTCTTCTCCTCCTCCTCTCCGCTTCGTCCTCCTCCTCTTCTTCTCTTCCTCCTCCTCCCGCTTCTTCTCTCTTGCTCCTCTTCCTCCTCTTCTTTCTCTTCTTCCTCTTCTTCCTCCTCCTCTTCCTTCCCTCGTCTTCCTCCTCCTCCTCTTCTTCTTCTCTCCTCCTCTTCCTCCTCTTCCTTCTGTCCCCCCTTCCTCTTCCCCGCTTCTTCTTCCCTCTTCCCTCTCTTCCTCTCTTCGCCTCCTTCCTCCGCCTCCTTCTTCTCTTCCTCCTCTTCTCGTCGTCTTCCTCCCTTCTTCTTCTCCTCCTTCTTCTTCCTTCTTCCTCCCTCGTCTCTTCCTCCTCCTCGTCCCCCCTCCTCCTCCTCGTCTCCCTTCTTCCCTCTCCTCCTCCCCCTCCCTTCCTCCCTCCTCCTCGCTCCTCTCTTCTCCCTCTCTTCTTTCTCTTCTTCTTCCTCCGCGTCCCTCTCCTCCCGCCGCTTCTCTCCTCTTCCTCTCTCTTCTTTTCTCTCCGCTTCTTCTCTTCCGTCTCCCCCTCTTCGCCTCCGCCCGCCTCTTCTTCCTCCCTCCCTCTCCCCCTCCCTCCCTTCTCTTCCTCCTCTCCCCTCCGCCGCTCTCTCCGCTCTCGTCTTCTTCTCTTCTTCTCTCCGCTCTTCTTCCTCTCCTCTTCCTCTTCGTCTTCTTCTCCTCTTCTTCGTCTTCCTCTCTTCCCCTCCTCTTCCCCTCCTCCTCCTTCCGCTCTTCTTCTCTTCTTCTTCCTCCTCTTCTTCCTCCGCTTCTTCTTCCGCTTCCTCTTCCTCTCTTCCCTCCGTCCTTCCTCCCTCCTCCTCCCTCTTCTTCTTCCGTCGCCTCCCTTCTTCTTCTTCGTCTTCCTCCTCTCTTCCTCCTCTTCTGTCTTCTCCTCCTCTTCCCTCCTTCTTCTTCGTCTTCCCCTCGCCCTCTTCCCTTCCGCCTCTTCTTCGTCTTCCCCTCCCTCTTCTCTCTTCCTCCTCTCTTCTTCTTCCTCCGCTTCTTCCTCGTCTTCTCCTCCTCCGCTTCTCTCCTCGCCGCCTCTCCTCCTCTTTTCTTCCTCCCGCTTCTCTCCCCCCTCTTCTCCGCCTCTCTCCTCCTCCTCTCCCTCTTCGCTCTTCTCCTCCCTCCTCTCTTCCTCTCTCTGCTCCGCCTTCGTCTTCCTCTCCGCCTCTTCTTCTTCTTCCTTCTCCTCTTCTATTCTTCCTCTTCCGCCTCCCTTCTTTCTCTTCTCTTCCTCGTCCTCCTCTTCTTCTTGCCTCTTCTTCTTCTTCCTCCTCTTCTTCTCTTCCTCCTCCTGCCTCTTCTTCTTCCTCCGCCCCCTCCTCGCTTCCTCCTCTTCTTCTTCCTCTTCTTCTTCTTCGCTCCTCCGCCTCTTCCTCTTCCCTCCCTCCGCTCCTCGTCTTCTTCTCCCTCCTCCTCCCTCGTCTTCTCCTCCCTCCTCCTCCCTCGTCTTCTTCTTCTTCTCCTCCTCCGCCTCTTCTTCGTCTTCTCGTCTTCCGCCTCTTCTTCTCCTTCCTCCTCGTCCTTCCTCCCCTCTTCTCCTTCTCTTCATTCCTCCTCTTCTCTTCTTCCTCTTCTTCCCCCTCTTCTTCGCTCTTCCTCCTCTTCTCTTCTCTTCTTCTTCCTCCTCCTCTCGTCTCGCTCCTCCGTCCTCTCTTCTTCCCTCCTCTCCTTCCTTCCGCCTTCTTCTTCTCTCCTCTTCCCCTCCTCTTCTTCTTCCCCCTCCTCTTCTGCTTCTCTCCCCCTCCCTTTCCTCGTCTCTCCTCCCTCTTCTTCCTCTTCTCTTCGCTTCCTCCTTCTTCTCCCTTCTTCTCTTCCTCCCCCGCCCTTCTTCTTCTTCTCCTCTTCCGCGTCTGCTTCCTCTGTCTCTCTTCGTCTCCTCCTCCTCCGCTTCGTCTTCTTCGCCTTCCCCCTCTCTTCCTCTTCCTCCTCTTCGTCTTCTGCTTCTCCCCTCTCCTTCTTCTTCTTCCTCTCTTCTCGTCCTCTTCTCCTCCTCTTCTCTCCTCTCCCTCTTCCTCTCTCGCCTCTTCTTCCTCCTCCTCTTCCTTTCCGCTCCTCCGCCTCTCTCTTCTTCGTCCCTCCTCTTCTCGTCTTCTTCCTCCTCTTCCGCTTCCCTCTCTCTTCTTCCTTCCTCTCTTCTCTCTTCCTTCCTCTCTCCTCTTCTCCTTCCTCTCTTCTTCCTCCTCTTCTCTTCTTCCTCTTCTCTTCTTCCGCCTCTTCGCCCGCTTCTTCTCCTCCTCTTCTCCTCCTCTCGCTTCCTCCTCCTCTTCCTCGTCTCCCCTCCTCATCCTCTTCTCCTCCGTCTCTCCTCCGCCGCCTCTTCTTCTTCGTCTTCTCCTCCCCTCTTCTTATCTGCTTCTCCTCTTCCGCTTCTTCCCCGTCCGTCCCCTCCTCTTTCTGCCTCCTCCTCTCTCTCTTTCTTCTCTTCTTCCTCCTCTCCGTCTCGTCTTCCTCCGCTTCTCCCTCTTCTGCCTCCTCTCTTCTGCTCGCCTCCTCTCTTCCTCCCCCTTCTCTCCTTCTTCCTCTCTTCCGCCTCCTCCTTCTCTTCTTCGCCTCCTCTTCTTCTTCCTCCTCTTCTTCCCCCTCTTCTCTTCTTCTTCCTCCCCTCTTCCTCTGCCTCGTCTTTCTTCTTCTTCTCCCCCCCCTCTCTTCTTCTTCCTCCTCCTGCCTCCTCCTCCTCTCTTCTTCCCCCTCTCTCTCTCTCTCCTCTGCTTCTTCTTCTTCTTCCTCCTCTCGTCTTCCTTCTTCCCTCTTCTTCCTTCTTCTTCGTCCTCCTCTTCATCTTCTTCGTCCTCCTCTTCTTCTCTCTCGTCCTCCTCTCTCTCTTCCCGCCTCTTCCTTCTTCTTCTTCCTCCTCGTCTTCCCCTCCTTCTCTTCTTCTCCTCCTCTCTTCTTCTTCTGCTTCCTCCTCTTTTCTTCTTCCTCTCTTCTGCCCCCTCTTCCCGCTTCCCGCCTCCTCTTCTTCTTCTTCTTCTTCCTCCTCTTCTTCCTTCTTCTTCCGCCTCTTCTTCTTCTTCTCCTCCGCCTCTTCTTCTTCCTCCTCCCGCTTCTTCTTCCCTCTTCCTCCTCGCTTCTCTTCTTCTCCCCCTCTTCTTCTTCTTCGCTCCTCCCTCCTTCTTCTGCTTCGTCCTCCTCCTCCTTTCTCCTCCTCCCCTCCTGCTTCGTCTCCCTCCTCTTCTTCTCTTCTTCTCCTCCGCTTCTTCTTCTTCCTCTTTCCCCCCCTCTTCTCCTTCTTCTTCTTCTCCCCTCTTCGCCTTCCTCCTCTTCTTCTTCCTCCTCCCGCCTCGGCGCCTCCTCCTCTCTTCTTCCTCCCTTCTCCTCCCTCCTCCTTCTCCCCCGCCCTCCCTCCCCCCCGCCCGCCTCCTCTTCCCTCCCTCCTCCTCTTCTTCTCCTCCCCCGCCCTTCCTCTTCTCTTCCTCCTTCCCTCCTCCTCCTCTCTTCTTCTTCTCCCTCCTCCTCGTTCTCTCTTCCTCCTCCGTCTCTCCTCTCCTCCTCTTCTTCCGCCTCTTCTTCATCGTCGTCCTCTTCGTCTTCCTCTTCCCCCTCTCCTTCTTCTCTGCTTCCTCCTCTTCGTTCTCGTCTCTCCCCTCCGCTGCTTCGTCCTCCCCCCTCCTGCTTCTCCTCCTCTCTCTTCCTCCTCTTCCTTCTCTTCCTCCCGCTCGGCTCCCCCTCTCCCCTTCTTCTCTTCCTCTCTCTCTCCTCCCCTCTCTTCTCTCTCTCCCCTCCCCTCTCCGCTCTTCTCCCTCCTCCGCCTCTCGCGCCTTCTTCTTCCTCTCCCTCCTCTTCTTCCTCTTCCTCCTTCCTCTCTTCTCCTCTCTTCTTCTTCCTCCTCCCTCCTCTCCTCCGCCGCCTCCTCGTCTTCTGCTTCTCCTCCTTCTTCTTCCTGTCTTCCTCCTCTCCTCTTCTTCGTCCTCCCTCCTCGTCTTCTTCTTCCTCCCTTCTTCTTCTTCTTCCTCTTCGCCTTCCTCCCCGCCTCTCGTCTTCTCTCTTCCCCTCTTCTTCGTCTTCTTCTTCTCCTCTCTTCGTCCGCTCTTCGTCCCCTCCGCCTCTCTTCGTCTGCGGCTCTCCTCTTCTTCGTCCTCGTCTCTTCTTCTCCTCTTCGTCTTCTTCCCTCTTTCTTCTTCTTCCCTTCTTCTTCTGCGTCCGCTTCTCTTCTTCTCCCCCTCTTCTTCTTCCTCCTCCTTCTTCCTCCCTCTTCGTCCTCTCTCTTCTTCTTCTGCTCCTCTTCTTCCTTCCTTCCTCTCTTCCGCTCCTCGTCCTCGTCTTCTCTTCCTCCTCTTCTTCTTCCTCTTCCCCTCTTCTCTTCTTCCTCCTCCTCTTCTTCTTTCTTCTTCTCATCTTCGCTTCTCCTCCTCCTTCGCTTTCTTCTTCTTCTTCCCCCTCCTCTTCTTCTGTCTTCTTCTTCTTCCTCTTCTTCCTCTTCCTCCGCCTCCTCCTCTTCCTCCGCTCTTCTTCTTCTTCCGCCTCCCTCTTCTTCTTCTTCTTCTTCTCCTCCTCTCTTCTCTCTCTTGCGTCCTCCTCTTCTTCTTCCTCCTTCTCGTCTCCCCCTCTTCTCCTTCTCTTCCCCCTCTTCCTCTTCGCCTCTTCTTCTTCTCCCCTCCTCTTCTTCTTCTTCTTCCTCCTCCTCTTCCTCCTCCGCCTCTTCGTCTTCTTCTCCCCTTCTTCCCCTCCTCCTCTTCTCCTTCTTCTTCTCCTCCTCTTCGTCTTCGTCTTCCCTCTTCTCTTCGTCTTCCGCCTCTCTTCCTCTCCTCCTCTTCTCTCCTCCGCCCCTCTCCTCCTCTCCCCCTCTTCTTCGTCTTCTTCTCTTCTCTGCCTCTCCTCATCTTCTTCCCTTCTTCCTCCTCATCCTCTTCTTCCTCCGCTTTCTTCTCTTCTCTTCTTCCCTCCTCTTCCTCTTCTTCTGCTCCTCCGCCTCTTCTTCTTTCCGCCTCTCTTCTTCTTCCTCCTCCTCTCGTCCTCTTCTTCCTCCGCTCTTCTTCTCTCCTCCTCTTCTTCTTCTTCGTCCTCCTCTTCTTCTTCTCTTCCTCTCCCCCTCTTCTTCCCCTTCCTCCTCCTCTCTTCTTCTTCTTCCTCCTCTTCTTCGTCTCTCCTCCGCCTCTGTCCGCCCTTCTTCCTCTCTTCTCTTCCTCCTTCCCGCCCCTCGTCTTCTTCTTCCCTCCCGCTTCTTCTTCTTCTTCCCTCTCTTCTTCTTCTTCTTCTCTTCTTCCTCTCTTCTCTTCGCCTCCTCCTCCTCTCCCTCGTCTTCTTCTTCCTCCTCTTCTGCTCTTCTTCCTCCTCCTCTCCCTCCCCTCTCTTCTTCTTCTTCCTCCTCATCTTCTTCCTCTTCTCCACCTCCACCTTCTCTTCCCTTCTTCCTCCTCTTCCTTCCTCCGCCCTTCTCCCTCCCGCCCCTCTCCTTCCTTCTTCTTCTTCCTCCTCTCCTTCCTTCTTCTTGTTTTCCTCTCTCCTCCTCCTCTCTCCTCTCTCCTTCCCTCTTCCCGCTTCTTCTTCTTCTCTTCTTCCCTCTTCTTCTCTTCTCTGCTCCGCCTCCGCCTCTCTCTTCTTCGCTTCTCTCCGCCCTCTGCTCTTCTTCCCTCCTCTTCTCCTTCTTCCTCTCCCGCCTCTTCCTTCTTCTTCTCCTCGGCGCCTTCTTCCCTCCTCTTCCGTCTTCCCCCTCCTCTTCTTCCGCCTCCTCCCGTCTTCCTCCCTGTCTTCTTCCTCCTCTTCTTCTTCTCCGCCTCCCTTCTTTCTTCCTCCTCCTTCGCTTCCGCTCTCCTCTTCTCGCCTCCTCTTCTGCTTCTCCTCCTCGTCTCTCCCTCCGCCGCCTCTCTTCTTCTCCTTCTTCTTCTTCTCCTCTCTCTTCCCCGCTCGTCCTCCTCCGCCTGCCTCTCCTCCGCCCCTCTTCTTTCCGCTCCTCCCGCCCTCTTCTTCTCCGCCTCCCCTCTTCCTCCTCTTCGTCTTCTTCCCCCTCTTCTCTTCCTATCCTCTTCTTCTCCTCCTTCTTCTCTTCTTCTTCTTCCTCTCTTCTCTCCTCCCCCCTCCTCGTCTTCTTCTTCTTCCTCTCCTCCTCTCCTCCTCCTCTTCTTCCTCCTCCTCTCTTCTTCTTCTGTCCTCCCCCCTTCCTCCCTCCTCCTCCCCGCCCGCCTCCGCTCTCTTCCTCCTTCTCTTCTTCTTCCTCCGCCTCTCTTCTTCTTCTTCCTCCTCCTCTCGCTCTCTCTTCTCTCCTCTTCTCTTCCTCCTCTTCTTCTTCTTCGTCTTCCTCCTTCTTCGCTTCTCCTTCCTCCTATTCTCTTCTTCTCCTCTTCGTCTCTTCTTCTTCTTCCTCCTCTTCGTCTTCTTCTCGTCCTCCGCCTCCTCTTCGCTTCTTCTCCTCTTCCTCCTCTTCTTCTTCTTCTTCCGTCCTCTTCTTCCTCCTCCTCTTCTCCTCCACTTCTTCTTCTTCTCCTCCTCCTCTCTTCTTCTGCTCTCCCCCGCCTCCCCTCCTCCCTCCTCGTCCTCCTCCCTCCCTTCTTCTTCTTCTTCTTCTTCGCTCTCCTCCCCCCGTCTTCTTCTTCCTCTCTCTTCTCCTTCCGCCCCTCTTCCCCCCTCCTCGCCTCCCCCTTCCTCCTCCTCCTCTTCTCGTCTTCTTCTTCTCTCCTCCCCCCCTCCTCTTCTCGTCTCCTCTTCTCTTCCGCTTCCTCCTCTCCTTCGGCCTCCCTCTTCTTCTTCTTCGCCTCCTCTTTATCTTTTTCTCCTCTTCTTCGTCTCTTCTTCATCTTCTTCCTCCTCTTCGTCTTCTTCTTCTTCTTCCTCTTCTTCTTCCTCCTCCTCTTCTTCTTCGCCCCTCCTTCGGCTTCTTCTTCTCCGCCTCTTCGTCTTCTTCGTCCTCCTCCTCCGCTTCTTCTCTCTTCTGCTCGTCCTCCTCTTCTTCCTCTCTTCCCTCCCTCCTCTTCTCTTCTTCCGCCTCTTCTTCTTCGCTCTTCTGCCTCCTCTTCTTCTCTTCCTCCTCTTCTCTTCTTCGTCGTCTTCCTCTGCTTCTTCTTCTTGGTCTTCTCTTCTCTTCCGCTTCTTCTTCATCCTCCCCTTCCTCTTCTTCCTCTTCTTCTTCTCTCTTCCCCCTCTTCTCTTCTCCTCCTCTTCCCTCCTCGCTCCTCTTCTTCTTCTCTTCCTCCCCCTCCTCTTCCGCTGCTTCTCTCCCCGCCCCGTCCTCCTCCTCCGCCCCCTCCTCCTCCTCCGCCTCTCGCTCTTCTTCTTCCCCTCTTCTTCTTCTTCCTCTCCTTCTTCCCTCCTCTCCGCTCTTCCTCCTCCTCGGCTCCTCCTTCTTCCTCTTCCCTCTTCTCTCTTCTTCGTCTTCCTCCTCTCCTCTTCTTCTTCTTCCTCTTCTCCTCCGCCGTCTTCTTCTCTTCCTCCTCTTCGTCTCCTCCCCCGCGCGGCTCTTCCTCCTCTTCTTCTTCTCTTCTTCTTCCTCCTCTTCTTCCTTCTCTTCTTCCTCCGTTCTCTTCTTCTTCTTCCTCTTTATTGCTTCCCTCTCTTCTTCCTCTTCTTCTTCTTCCTCTTCTTCTTTCCTCTTCTTCTTCTTCCTCGCTTCTTCCTTCTTTTTCCTCCTCTTCTCTTCCGCTCTTCTCTTCCTCTTCCTCCGTCTTCTCTTCTTCCTCTTCTTCTTTCTTCTTCCTCCTTCCTCTCCTCCTCTTCTTCTCTCTTCCTCCTCTTCGCCCTTCGTCTTCTCCGCCTCCTCTCTTCTCTTCCTCTGCTCCTCCTCCTCCTCTTCTTCTTCTTCTCCTCTTCTTCTTCTTCCCCCTCTCTTCTTCTTCTCTCCCTCCCCTCTCTCTCTCCTCTTCCCCTTTTTCTTCCTCGTCTTCTTCCTCCTCTTCTTCTTCTTCTCCTCCTCTTCTTCCTCTCGCCTCTCCGTCTTCCTCCCCCTCTTCTTCTTCCTCCCTTCTCTTCTCTTCTTCGCTTCGTCTTCTCCTCTCCTCCTCTTCCTCTTCTTCTTCCTCCTCCTCTTCTTCTTCTGCTCTTCTTCCCCCTCTTCTTTCTTCTTCCTCCCCCTCTCTTCTCTTCTCCTTCTTCCTTCTCTTCTTCTTCTTCTTCTCTTCCGCCTCGTCTTCTTCTCGTCTCCCCCTCTTCTTCGTCTTCCTCCTCTCTTCGTCTTCCTCTTCCCCCCTCTTCTCTCTTCTTCTTCCTCCCTGTCTTCTCCTCCTCTTCTTCTCTTCTGCTTCCGCCGCTGCTTCTCTTCTCCTCCTCTTCTTCTTCTTCTCCCTGCTCTTCGCTTCTTCTCCTCCTCGTGCCTCTTCTTCTCTTCTTCTTCCTCCGCGTCTTTCTCTCCCGCCTCTTCGTCTTCTTCTTCGTCCTCTCCCTCCTCTTCTTCTTCTTCCTCCTCTTCTTCCCCTCTCTTCTTCTTCTCTTCTTCTCTTCTCCTCCCTCTTCTTCTTCTTCTCCTCCTCTCTTCTTCCTCCTCCTCTTCTTCTTCCTCCTCTTCCTTCTTCGTCTTCCTCCTCCGGCTTCCCTGCCCCGCTTCTTCTCTTCCTCCCTCCGCCGCTTCTTCTTCTTCCTCCTCTCTTCTTCTTCGTCCCTCCCCTCTTCCGCCTCTTCCTCTTCCTCCTCCTCTTCGGCGTCCCCCCCCCTTCGCTCCTCTTCCCCCTCTCCGTCTTCTTCTTCGTCTTCTTCCTCCTCTTCTCTTCTTCGTCTTCTGTTCCTCCTCTTCCTCTTCTTCTCCTCCGCGTCCTCTTCTTCTTCTTCTTCCTCCCTCTTTCCTCCTCTTCTTCTTCCTCCCCTCCTCTTCTTCTTCTTCTCCTCGCTTCTTCTTCTCTCTTCTTCTTCTTCGTCTCCTCCGCCTCTTCTTCTCTCTCCTCCGTCTTCCCCCGCCTTCCTCGGCCGTCTTCTCTTCTCCTCCTCTCTCTTCTCCGCCTCCGTCTTCTTCTTCTTGTCCTCTTCCTCCTCTTCTTGTTCGCTTCCTCCTCTTCTTCGTCTTCTTCCTCCTCTTCGCTCTTCTCTCCTCTTCCGTCTGCCTTCCTCCTCTCCTTCTCTCTCCCTTCCTCCCTCTTCGTCCCCCCCTTCTCTTCTCCTCCGCTCTTCTCCTCCCCCCCGCTTCTCGGCCTCTCCTCCCCCTTCTCGTCTACCTCCTCCTCCTCTTCTTCGGTTCTTCCCCCTCTTCTTCTCTTCTTCCTCCTCTGTCTTCTCTTCTTCCTCCTCTCGCTCTTCTTCCCCGCTTCTTCTTCTTCTCCTCCTCTTCTGCTCCCCCTCCGCTTCCCTCTCCTCCTCTTCTGCTCGCTTCCTCTTCTCTTCTCCTCTCTTCTTTCTTCTTCTCTCCTCCTCCTCCTTCTCGGTCTGCGTCGGCTTCCTCCTCTTCTTCTCTGTCCTCTTCGGCCCTCCTTCCTCTTCGCTTCTGCGTCCTCGGTCTGTCCGCCTTCCCCTCCTCTTCTCTGCCCCGCCCCCCTCGTCCCCCTCGCGCCTTCCGCGTCCGCCTCGGAATCGCCCCCCACTCGTCTGCCCGTCCCCATCCAACCCCCCCCCCCTCTTCCCGGTCTCACGCGGTCGCCCAGCCAACCCCCCCCCCGGACAGCCCGCGGAACGTCACGCGGTCGAAGCCAACACCCGACCCCCCCCGTCTGGCTTCGTCAAACGCGGTCGAAAAAGCATTCACACGGTCAAACCAGGTCTGGCAAGCGGTTCGTCAAACGCGGTCGAAAATGCATTCACACGGTCAAACCAGGTCTGGCAAGCGGTTCGTCAAACGCGGTCGAAAATGCATTCACACGGTCAAACCAGGTCTGGCAAGCGGTTCGTCAAACGCGGTCGAAAATGCATTCACACGGTCAAACCAGGTCTGGCAAGCGGTTCGTCAAACGCGGTCGAAAATGCATTCACACGGTCAAACCAGGTCTGGCAAGCGGTTCGTCAAACGCGGTCGAAAATGCATTCACACGGTCAAACCAGGTCTGGCAAGCGGTTCGTCAAACGCGGTCGAAAATGCATTCACACGGTCAAACCAGGTCTGGCAAGCGGTTCGTCAAACGCGGTCGAAAATGCATTCACACGGTCAAACCAGGTCTGGCAAGCGGTTCGTCAAACGCGGTCGAAAATGCATTCACACGGTCAAACCAGGTCTGGCAAGCGGTTCGTCAAACGCGGTCGAAAATGCATTCACACGGTCAAACCAGGTCTGGCAAGCGGTTCGTCAAACGCGGTCGAAAATGCATTCACACGGTCAAACCAGGTCTGGCAAGCGGTTCGTCAAACGCGGTCGAAAATGCATTCACACGGTCAAACCAGGTCTGGCAAGCGGTTCGTCAAACGCGGTCGAAAATGCATTCACACGGTCAAACCAGGTCTGGCAAGCGGTTCGTCAAACGCGGTCGAAAATGCATTCACACGGTCAAACCAGGTCTGGCCAAGCGGTTCGTCAAACGCGGTCGAAAATGCATTCACACGGTCAAACCAGGTCTGGCAAGCGGTTCGTCAAACGCGGTCGAAAATGCATTCACACGGTCAAACCAGGTCTGGCAAGCGGTTCGTCAAACGCGGTCGAAAATGCATTCACACGGTCAAACCAGGTCTGGCAAGCGGTTCGTCAAACGCGGTCGAAAATGCATTCACACGGTCAAACCAGGTCTGGCAAGCGGTTCGTCAAACGCGGTCGAAAATGCATTCACACGGTCAAACCAGGTCTGGCAAGCGGTTCGTCAAACGCGGTCGAAAATGCATTCACACGGTCAAACCAGGTCTGGCAAGCGGTTCGTCAAACGCGGTCGAAAATGCATTCACACGGTCAAACCAGGTCTGGCAAGCGGTTCGTCAAACGCGGTCGAAAATGCATTCACACGGTCAAACCAGGTCTGGCAAGCGGTTCGTCAAACGCGGTCGAAAATGCATTCACACGGTCAAACCAGGTCTGGCAAGCGGTTCGTCAAACGCGGTCGAAAATGCATTCACACGGTCAAACCAGGTCTGGCAAGCGGTTCGTCAAACGCGGTCGAAAATGCATTCACACGGTCAAACCAGGTCTGGCAAGCGGTTCGTCAAACGCGGTCGAAAATGCATTCACACGGTCAAACCAGGTCTGGCAAGCGGTTCGTCAAACGCGGTCGAAAATGCATTCACACGGTCAAACCAGGTCTGGCAAGCGGTTCGTCAAACGCGGTCGAAAATGCATTCACACGGTCAAACCAAATATTGTTGCCTAATTTGAAGATGAAAATCGACGGTATTTTTGCTTAGTGTGAAGATGGAAATCGACGGCATTTTTGCATAGTGTGAAGATGGAAATCGACGGCAGTTTTGCCTAGTGTGAAGGAGGAAATCGACGGTATTTTTGTCGAGTGTGAAGATGAAAATCGACGGCATTTTTGTCCTGTGTGAAGGACAAAATCGACGGTATTTTTGCTTAGTGTGAAGATGGAAATCGACGGCAGTTTTGCCTAGTGTGAAGATGGAAATCGACGGTAGGTTTGCCTAGTTTGAAGGAGGAAATCGACGGTATTTTTGCCTTGTGTGAAGATGAAAATCGACGGCATTATTGTCCTGTGTGAAGGAGAAAATCGACGGTATTTTTCTGAGTGTGAAGATGAAAATCGACGGCAGTTTTGCCTAGTGTGAAGATGGAAATCGACGGTATTTTTGCCTAGTGTGAGGGAGGAAATCGACGGTATTGTTGCCGAGTGTGAAGATGAAAATCGACGTTTTTTTTTTGTCCTGTGTGAAGGAGAAAATCGACGGTATTTTTGCTTAGTGTAAAGATGAAAATCGACGTCAGTTTTGCCCTGTGTGGAGAAAATCGACGTTATTTTTGCCTAGTGTGAAGGAGGAATTATACGGTATTTTTGCCTTGTGTGAAGATGAAAATCGACGGCATTGATGCCCTCTGTGAAGGAGAAATCGACGGCATTTTTGCTTAGTGTGAAGATGGAAATCGACGGCAGTTTTGCCTAGTGTAAAGATGGAAATCGACGGTATTTTTGCCTACTTGTGTAGATAGAAATTGACGGCATTTTTGCCCTGTGTGAAGGAGGAAATCGACGGCATATGTGCCTTGTGTGAAGATGTAAATCGACGGTATTTTGGCCAAATGTGAAGATGGAAACCGACTGTATTTTTGCCTAGTGTGAAGATGGAAATCGACGGTGTTTTTGCCTAGTTTAAGACGACGTGAAAGGGAAATCCAGATGTCAAGGGGCGAAATTTTCAGGTCAGCACGTGGCCTTACGTAACACCGAACGAAACATTCTGAGAAAGCCGTGTAGAGAAAAATGTTTTAAGAATATAGAAAAGACGATGAATTTTGACAATTGTGTTCTTATTAAAACTGAGCGAAACACTCTGAGAAAATCTTTAAATACACGTAGAAAGAAACGTTAAAAGACGATGAATTTTGACAATTGTGTTGAACGAAACATTCTGAGAAATTTTCTAAACACGTGGAGAGAAAGATGTTATAAAAATATAGAAAATATGATGGATTTTGATGCGACGTGACGTCATAACGTCGGCATCAGAGTGCGGGAAGATTTTTCAGTCCTTGTGTTATGGTCATCGCGCGTAGGCAACTTTTTCCTTGACTTTAGGCGATGAAAACATATTTCTGTATTTTGAGGACCAAAAACTCGATGGAGATAATCAGGAAACTTAAAATGTATATATACAAAAATAGCGTTTTCTATCGACGTCATGAAAATAATGACGGCAATGGAGCGCGGTGCATTGTGGGATTAATGACGTCTTTCCCAATGTGAGAATCTAAAAATTAGTCTTTTTGTCAACTATGCATGAGCACAGTTGTATGATTAAGCAGTTGTTGCACATAGATTATATTTCTGACAACAACATATTTCCACCAAAATGTAAATATTTCTTGTCCAAACTCACCCTTTTTGGCGCATTTCATTTACTGCAAAGTATCTACATCAAATACAATGTCTTCATTTCATTCCTTCTTCCTTAAAGAACCTAATATTGCAAATTAATCGACAAAAGTAATTATAAAGATACCAAGTATCAAGATGATATAATGTTAATCATCAAAATTCGCAAACACAATAGCAAATGTACTCATACCTCCAACCTCCATTTGAATAACGACAATATGACTTCCGTTGCAGACATCTTAGGGACGTCTCCAGGGGACATATTCAACAGCATATGACGGAGAGATTAATTTGTTTGTTTGGAAATTTGAACAATTAAAATTTGTATTCCATATATCAAAAATCCCACGAATCAAAATGTCATAGTCAATATTATCACATTGCTCATAAATCCCACACATAATATTCCAGGATGTTGATAATATTAATAAACACTTCATGTTAAAGTATAATTTCATTTGATAAACTCATTAATGAATATAGGCCCTAGGTTAAGGGCGTGGGATTTTTACCCAATGGGATTATGGATCTTATGGGACTCTGTCATGGATTTCGACACAGGCAAGGTCATTATATCAAGACAAACAGGTCTGGACTCGCAGTTATGGATTTAAACGGGGACAAATTTAGATGAAGTTTTTTCATGAAAACGGTTAGGACAACTTTATGCCCGGGGAGGGATGTCAAGTTGGTAATGGACATGGAACTGCCTCAGTGTAAGCCACATGGCCTCTTGCAATCTCCTTTGTTCTTATGGTTCTTATCCCACTGGTCGTCGACCGACCGGTTGGAGAGTTTGTTTCGAGTCAAAAACGACGTTGGTTACATAATTCAAATTTTTCTAATGATATTTCCGTTACATCTACCAAAGATGGAGGATGGATGAACTACGAAAATGTGTAAATCTAGATACGGGATCGTTAGACATACTGTTGAATTGTGCTTGGGGTGTCTAGGTTTTCTGTAATAAGCGAAAAAAGTCATATTCTAGTTATATTCAAATGTTGGAGGTTGGTTGGTAGGAGGATGTCGGAGGAAAAAATAGCCCAGTGTGATTGATAACCCTCCTGGAGGTCAGCTTATTGGATTTGCAAGTTTGCACCTAGATGCAACGCCAAGTTTGACGACAATTATTAAGATCCAGGGACTATTTGTTTACGAAAATTTTCCTTAACGATAAGAAATATAAAATAATGTAAATATAATTATATATATTGGGGATCCGGCGAAAATTCACCGACAACAATTCATCGATGTACACATATTCATCGAAAAAATTAAGATATTCTAATTTAATTATATAACTAGGTTGTTGTTTTTATCCTTGATTTAGCATACTTTTACCTGATGATAATGAAATTAATTACTTTCATAACCTTTATTCAGGATGAAGAATTTCTTTTCGTAGTATTTATCATGAATAGTAAAAAAAATTTACTGACTGAACTATTGAAAATGACAAATCAGTTTTTTAACTAAGTCAGAAACTATAAATTGGTTTACTTCAAATTATAAAGCTAGGTTATGGGGCTATTGACAGCAAATAATCAACGGACATTGCTGTATGAAGGATATCTAAATTTCTACAATGTCTTTTTTTTATCCGTTCAGAAGAGTCTCACGATATTTCTTTCTTTGTAGTCGAGATGAAGTACTTCCAGCCAAGTATTGATCGGACTTTGACTTCATTATGTAGTTTTTGTTCCTTGATTTAGCACACTTTACCTTTGATAATGAAATAGTTACTTTCCATAGCCTTTATCTAGGATACTACAAAAGCAAGGTAGAAATTTCTTTTCATATTAGTTCAAATTCTTTAATGACAGAACTATCCAAAAGATGACAAATTAGTACTTGTTTAAAAACTATGGCATAGGGTCATTTGAGACAGGTTGCTGGACACCCGCCCTATATATTTTGGAGAAGTTTTTCGGACTGCTGGCCTGAAGGAAAGAATCCAAAACTATTAATGGGGTGAGGGGTGGGGGGGGTGGAAGGGGGGGGGAAGTCTTTTCTAAAAATGTCGATCAATACTTTGGCTGCTACCTTCATTTCGACCACCACAAAGAAAAGAAAATATACCGTAACTCTTCTGAACCGGAATAAAAAAAAAAAAAAACATTGTAGAAAGATATCCCTTCATATAGCTAAACAAAGGCCGTCCGTTGATTATTTTCGGGCGCAAACCATTTGATTTGTCAAACGTTGTATGGAACGTGATGTTTGACCGTGGTGTAGAGGTGAATGGTTGTCTAACGGTCTTTGTCAAAACGTGTTTTGAAGTTATGATTGACCGTGGGGAATGTTTGACAAACCGTTTGACCGTGCTGAATTTGTGGTGGTTTCCTTATTATACGTGAATATCTCTCTTCGACATGTCGATTTGTACACAAACATTTCACGTCGATACGTTTAGTCGTTCACGTTTAGTCAAACGGTTTGGTCAAACACGTTTGGACAAACGTGTTTGATAGTGACATTTGACCGTTGTGCGTGAAAGTCCAAACGATTCGTTTCCAAACGTGTTTGAATGTGATGTCAGGACCGTGGGAAATGTTTTGACAAACAAAGTTTGTCAAATAAATGAAAAGTAATGACACAAGATCCATTTTAACATTCTTGTAAGTTTTGACTAATTCATTACATAGTGATGGATATGTATATGTTAACTATAATTCTTCTCTCCAGGCATTCTACCCATCATAAGTGATTGTTTTGGAGTTCTATGGTCCTCCATACGTGCCACATGCCCTGCAGCCCATCTCAGTTTTGTTCTGCTTCTTAAAAAATGTTAAAATAATAATTATAAAGAAAAATCAAACTAAAGGCTGCATGTAAAGGCTAACACACACACCCCTCGCCCCCCCAACCATACACGCTGTTCCACATACTGCATACTCGTTAGAGTGTAACAGTTCCGCATTTTGTGTCGATAAATAATTTCATTTTAGATTATTTTTATTATCTATTTAGGGGGTGATTGTTTTGTTGAAAATTGATTTGGGCCACCTTCAAATGATAATTTATTACCTTTATTTGTTTCCGTTGCTTTGAAATTAACTCTCATGAATTCCACAAATTGATGCGCGTCGTGTGTACATTGTATTTGAGATTAGTTGATACAAAAAATATTTTTTTTTAATAGCAAGTTTTATTAAAAAAAATTATAATTCATTTTTATTTTTTTTTTTTTTTACCACGTCAAATTTGTCTGTTCAGATATTAAATATCAAGTATATGAAAACAGGTTGTAAGTACTTTGATTCATCCCTCCTCCACATATGCATATCTACCTTATCCAAAGGAGTCATCAGACACAGTATAAAAATAATACAAGTAACTGACCTTTATAGTCAGGACTCAGATGCTGCAACAAACAAGTGTAGCTACTGCAGGCATATGGGCCTATATGCTACCTTACAAAAATTTACTCTTGAAAGATTAAAAACGCTCCAATTTCCTTGTCATGAATGGTTAAACATAAACATGAAATAGGATATACAATAAGGTGGTATGGGTGCACAAATTCATCATGGTCTATGGGCCTGGAAGGAAAAACCAAGAAGAGAGAGAGTGCAAGGAAGGACAGGAGCAAATGGAGCCTTCGATCTGTCATGGCCATCCCCTGGAGGGGGGGGGGAGGAGTTCGTAGGAAGAGGCAGCATCAGACTCAGACATTGTAGATATAGTTCAGGCTCTGAACTTCTGACTCCATCAATCCAAGTCCTGCTGTTCCTCTTCAGGCTCCTTTATATCAGATGAGGCCCTTATTAACATCTGGGGCCGGACGGCAGGCCGGCCGCCGGGGCTGGGCCGTTCATCAATTGAGCCCTCACAATATTCCCTTTCTGAATCATCCGACTCAAGCTGGAAAGTAGGGATGTTGCTGCTTGAAGCAGCAAAATCCCTGATGGTTGATGGCTGTGGTTGTAGTAGTGGTGGATAAGTAGCAGGAGCTGCGTAAAACAAAAAATATATATAAAAAACGAAAATGTCCGTGTTTTTTTTTTCTATTTTATTTCATATTAAAAAAAAATTAATGGGCCCTTACGCCGTTTCACGGTAAAAAGGATTACACCCGAAGGAGCGCTGTACTCGATCATAGGCTGTGAGGGTTTTTTGTGAACATGCCTGAAACAAATCTGAAATTATGCCACCAACAAAACCGACTTTCTACGGCGTTCCGGTTGATTCGAGGGAAGAGGAATGGCCAGAGCTACTTCAAAATTGGCAGTCCAAAGGTATCGCCATTTCTGGAAATGGGTAACGGAGAAAAAGAAGCTCGACAAGGAGGAGTTAAACAACGAGAAGACTAAAGCTCTAAAAAGTGAACATAAGGAGAAGTTTCCTAGCCTCTATGACGACAGCCAAACAAAGAAGTTTCAAGTAAAAGAGGAGATAAAGTTATTCCAGAGAAAGGCGATAGCCTTTAACGAGCTCCTGAAAGAACAGAAAAATTACGTCTACGACGAAGGTTTGCTTGATTCCTTGGAGCCCTATAGTGGAGAGATTTCCGAAGAAAGGGTAGAAAGTTTCATCAAACACTACTTCGCTGGCTATAAGAACTTCACCAAAAACGGAGGTAGGTCTGATCACACAGACTACCAGAAACACTATCTCTGTACGAGTTTAGGGACACAAAAAACGCATTCAAAAGGCGAAAGCCTACGCCATAAAAACAGCTCGAAAACGAGCCCCCGAGCCAAAAAAGGAAGAAGAAAGCGTTCCCATGATTGTCGAAGAAGGAGAAGAAGAGCAAGAACAAACTGCGGGACCTGCCAGAGCGAAGCTCGAGGAGTTTGAGAGTAGTCCCTCTCCTCAAACCATAATAGAAGAGCAACATCCTGTCACGTCTGCAGACATGGAAACGGAGAAAATTGTCTCCTCCGCCGCACCTGCTGGTGACACACTAGCAGAGCAAAGGCAAAGCCTCAAAGAGCTCAAGGCTCAAAACCGTGAAGTTAGACAAAGGCGCCCCAAGCGGACAAAAGCTGAAATAACTAAAGAAGTCAAGATGTCTAGAGATATTAAGAATGAAATCAAGCTCATGAGATTGCGTGCAAAGATTCCCGCTGGCGGTTTTCTCTCCTGTGCCATCATTCCCAAACCGTCCGAGGACGAAGAAGTTCGTGCTGGAGTCCTAGAAAGAATAGCCAGTGTGCGCGAAGCGCGTGAAAGAACGCAGTAAGAAACCCGTGTTCCTAGAGATGAAAGAGCGAATGCTCAGCACGTTTTGCGGTTACATCTCTGAAACCAGCGAAGCCAAGGTGCCTCAGCACTCGGTAGGCGAGATGGGCGCCTATAGATGCAAGCACTGCCAAGCGTTACTCTTCAAGAGAGAACGAAAGACGTTATGTTGTAACGGAGGAAAAAACACCCAAGGCAATATACGAGTTATCACCCCTGGGCGATAACATCAAAGGCTTCTACGACGGTTCCTCCAAACTGTCGATCCACTTTCTTGATAACATCGTAGGGTTTAACAGTATCTTCTCTTTTACGTCCTTTGCGTCCTCGGGGACCTTGGAGGACAAAAGAGAGTCTGCAATCTTCTACAAAATCCATGGTAAAATTTACCACCGTCTGGGTGGCATGAAGCCTAACTTGATGATTACGGAAGACGACAGCAGTCGTTTGGGTCTCAAAGATCCAACGTCAAGGAAAACGTTTTGGAAATCTGCAGTAAATTTCCTGGATTTGTACTTCTACCACGACAAGGAACAGCAATTAAAACTACGCTGCAACAGGTTTACCTACAGAAATAAAGACGGCGAGAGTCCCGAGACGTCTAAGCGTAGGAAACGCGAGGACGAACAATACCGAAGGAATGAGGGAATTATAGAGCTGTTATACACGTATTTGGTTAACAACAACGCTGCGCTGAGGGAAATCCTCAAAGAGGCGGAGACGTCAGCGAAGCTGGTCCAGGCTTACGTTACTCAGCACAGCTCTTTGCCAGACGTTACCATCACTCTTAAGACAGCAGAAAACGTCTCCACCAGGGAACACAAGGGCGTCTACCATCTACCGACGGCTTCCTGCCAAGTAGGGGCGATAGTCAACCTGGGTCCAGATACCGATACTTTGAAGGTCAGAATAGCGTCGCCTCTGCCCGATTCGAAATATGCCATCAAGATGATTAGCTCTACCAACTACTTCTACGATCTCTTCCAGTATCCCATGTTGATCCCCAACGGAGACAAAGGTTACAGCTTGAATATGGAAAAGAATGGCTCCGCCAAAAGACTGACTGCGCTCATGTACTACTCGGCCCTTTACATGGAGAGAGAAGGGATCTTCAACCACATCACAAAATGCCGTCGGTTGTTCCAGCAGTTTGTGGTCGATAACTACGTAAAAATCGAGTCTAGCCGGTTGTGTTATTTTGAGCACCAACACTCCGGCATGCGCAAGGAGAGGGCCGACGTGCTGAGCTCTGCCGACAAAAGTGGTGTCGGGCAACGCATAGTGCTCTCACCGTCGTTTGTTGGAGGGCCCAGATACATGAAAGAGCGCCAACAGGATGCCCTGGCCTACGTTACGGCCTACGGGTCGCCCGACTACTTCATAACCTTCACTATGAACCCTAGATGGCCGGAGGTGTTAGAGGTGGTGAAGAAATTTGGCGGACCAGGGACCCAAGGGGCCGACAGGCCGGATCTTATGAGCAGGATCTTCAAGCTGAAGCTGGATAGCCTAATGGACGACCTGATACACAAAAAGGCCTTCGGGGCCGTCAAAGCTTATCTCTATAGTGTAGAATGGCAGAAACGCGGCTTGCCGCACGCCCACATACTATTGTGGATGGCTGTTCGCGTCACCGCGGATACTGTAGAGCAAGTCATAAGAGCCGAGATACCCGACAAGGAAAAGGAGCCGAGGCTCTACGACACCGTCACTCGGTGCATGATACACGGGACCCTGCAAGGGTTATGACGAGTCACAACTGTGTTGCCAAGTAAAGAGCAAGAAACCCGGGCAGTGTGGCAAAGGATTCCCCAAGACGTGCAGAAATGAGCTGCTCTTTGGAAACAGCGGTTATCCCGAGTACGTCAGACGTTCCATAGGAGAAGGAGGTAACTCCTTCAAATTGAAGCTGAAGGACGGCCCCGTTACCGTAGACAATACTTGGGTTGTCCCTTACAACCCTTATCTTTGTATAAAAATACGATGCACACATCAACGTCGAATGTTCCAATTCTATAAAGGCTATAGCCTACGTCACAAAGTACGTGAACAAGGGGTCGGACAAGGTGTTGTTCACAAAGACGACGGGAGAAGAAGACAACCGAGTCGTCAACGAGGTTAAAAATTATCAAGAGGCCAGATATGTCAACTCTAACGAGGCTGCGTGGAAGATCTTCAAGTTCGACATCCACAAGTGCTACCCTCCGGTGTTTATGCTGGATCTACACCTAGAGGGCGAGAAAGCCATCTTCTACAACGAGCGTATGACGGCGGCTCAAATTGCCAGAAAGGCCAAGGCCGATACCCAGCTAACTGCTTTTTTCAAGCTTTGCCAGAAGGACGAGTTTGCGAGAACGTTATACTATCACCAATTACCGCTCCACTACGTATATAATCTTCAGGAGACTATATGGGAAGAACGTAACGGAAATACATACAGTCTCGGACGCATACGTGCTGTAACCACAAAAACCGTAGAGCTCTTTTACCTCAGGTTGCTGCTAACCCATAAAAAGGGTCCCAAGTCGTACGAAGACCTCAGAACAGTAGACGGCGTCATGTACGAAACTAATCGCGAAGCTGTGAAGGCCCTAGGGTTGTTAACCGACGAAGCCACCTGGAAAGACACCATAATGGAGATCATTAACCACACAAACGACAGGAGACAACTCAGAGAAACCTATGCCAGTATGTTGGTCTTTTCTGACCTCGAGGACCAGTCCGAGATATGGGAAGAGATAAAGGACTATTTTTCCAGCGATTACTTGAACATGGCAAACCTAACAGATTACAACGACGAAATCTACCTGGATGCCCTGGATGACATCCAGCAACACGTGCTTAATTGTGGAGGGGGTTCAATCACCCAATACGGTCTCCCTGCTTCTAGAGGGGGCGTACGCCCCTCCAATCTCATCAGGAGAGAGAAGGCATATAACAAACAAAAGTTGAAGGAGTCTGTGGAGGAAAAAGTTAAGCTTCTCAACGACAAGCAGCGGCAAGTCTATGACACTGTCATGTATCGAGTCGAGAATAGTCACCGTTACAGGAACAATGGTGTGTTTGTCAACGCCGCTGGCGGAACTGGCAAGTCTTTCGTTTTGAATCTATTGATCGATACGGTCCGTTCACAGGGGAAGGTTGCCTTGGCGGTAGCCTCATCCGGGATTGCGGCTACAGTCCTCTCTGGGGGCCGAACGGCCCATAACATGTTCAAAATACCCTTGATGGAGTATGACGAGACTAGGGCGTGTAGCATCAACAAGAACACGGAATTGGCGAGGCTTCTGCAGCAGACTCAGCTGATCGTCTGGGACGAAGTCGTGATGGCCAACAAGAATATGCTGACTGCCGTAGATATCACTCTCCGAGATATCATGGATAACGACGATTTCATGGGAGGAAAAGTGTTTGTCTGCGCAGGAGACTTTCGCCAGATCTTACCGGTCATAAGAAATGGAGGGAAGACGGAGGAGCTAGCCTACTGCATCAAGTCGAGCTACATGTGGGACGGGCTCACCAAGCTAGAACTAACAGAAAACGTTCGTCTCAAGAAGGACGATGTCAAGAATAACAAGTTTGCGAAGCAACTTTTGTCGCTGGGGACTCGCGATGCCGGCGAGCTCTTCTTTGAGAAAGGTTTCGGGGTACGAGCAAATTCGCGGGAGGAGTTGGTTTTCAAGGTTTACGACGATTTGAAGGCAAACCACTTGAACCTCTCCTACTTCGAGAAGAGATCGATAGTCTCGCCCACTAACGACGATGTCGGCTGCGTCAATCAACTCATCTACGATCTCAACGAGGAGAAGGAGGTCGTCTATTACAGCGTTGACACGCCGTCGGATCCAGAACCCGACGTACAAGCCTCTGTTTTCAACTCCATGTGCAGCCCGTCGGTGCCGCTGCACGACTTGAGGTTGAAGATTGGCTGTATTGTCATGGTAATGAGGAACATTTGTCCTCCTAGGATATGCAACGGAACCCGTTTAATGATTACTAATCTCAAGAAACACGTTGTTGTGGGCAAAATATTAGGAGGAACATATCGGGGCGAGCAAGTCTTGATCCCGCGGGTCGTGTTAGAGGCCCAAGATACCCCTGTCCCATTCAAGCGTAAGCAATTTCCTATCAAGTTAAGCTACGTCATGACTATCAACAAGAGTAAGGGACAAACTTTTGATCGTTGTGGACTGTTGCTGGACTCGGTACAGTGCTTCGCACACGGACAGTTGTATGTAGCCTGTTCTAGGGTAACAAATTGGGATGCTTTGGTGTATTATACGGGCTGGCGCAAGGTAGGAAATGACGTTAGACGCCGTCCTGCTGTAAATGTGGTATATAAAGAATTGTTTGAAGCCCATGTGGGAGAAGAGGATGAGGAAGGTCCCACAGAAGAGGCTTTAGTTGCTGCTTCACTCATTCCTGAGGAGGCCGACGAGTCTGAAAGGACTAACAACATCCCAGAAGATATCCACAAGATCTCAGAAGACGATTGGGTCAAGATGATTATGCCGGATTGGTACGGGGAGGATGATGTGAAGGAGGTTTCCAGCAACAAGAAAGGAGCAAGTGAAGATCTATTGTCGAAAATAAAGAAGATGATAGAGGAACATATGACTAATATGACTGACGAGTCATCCGATGACGATGATGAAAAGGGCTCCGAGGCGAGCAGATCCCCAAAGAGAAAGCGGGAACCTGAAGAAGAGAAAGAAGAGGTTGACCAAGAAGAACAGCCTTCGGAAGAGGATGAGGTTTGTCTGCTTTCCCCGAAGAGAAAATGTATTCGAGAATGATGTTTTCAGTAAATAAAAAGCGTATAACTTATTCAATCTTTTAATGTCCTAAGCATATTAAAGGGTTAAAACAGGGGCGAAGCCCCAGGGCGCGAAGCGCCCGGAAGCGAAGCGAGCAGCGCCGCAGGCCAAGCCCCCAGGCGGAGCCTGGCCGGCGAAGCCGGTGGGCTTGTTTTTTATATAAAAAACAGTACTTTTTTCTAGTTGCATCTATAATTGAGATCAATCAATCAGTCCATTGGCCCTGGTCTCTCTTGCAGAAGACCCATGGTCAGGGATTTTTTTTTTTTTTCAGCCATTTTTTTTTCACCAGAGCCATTTTTTTTTAGTTACCAGAGCCATTTTTGATACTTCCAGAGCCATGTTTTGCAGGTTCGATTTCCTTCCAACTATTGGAAGGCTAACTCATTATTCATGTGCATGAGGGTGGGAATGCACGACAAGCCTTGCAATACACCGTTAGAGTACCATCACTGCCCTGATCCACTTCAAGCCAATCTAGGTTCCACGAGCGTGTAGTAGATTCATGCTTTACTGGTTTTCGTTTTCCTTGGCCCTTGCCCGTAGATTTTGAATTAGGCTTTGCTGGTCCAGAAGCGGTTCCTGCCGTCAAAACACTCTCCCTCGATTCTGAAAAGACTGAATCTGAGGGCAAACCATCTTCACTCGCTTCACTAGAAATCGCTCCATGTTGTACCAAGATCTATGCATCAAGACCTTGTGATGTACGATCATCGAAAGTTTGGCATGGACGTGACCTAGCTACCGTAGACCCAAGCTAGCAAACTAATAATTTTTTACTTTTGTATTTTTTATTCTCCCTCCAAAGATCCACATTCATGAACTAGATATATAATCATCAAATGTTCATATTTATATTTAAATTGATTTAATTTCAATTTTTTATGAGAGTAGTAGAGCTTGTGTCAGGATTAGAAATGGAGAGAGTGAGTGGTTTGAGGTAAAGGTGGGACTTCGTCAAGGATGCGTTATGTCACCCTGGCTGTTCAACTTATACATGGATGGGGTGGTGCGAGAGGTAAATGCAAGGGTGGTGGGTCAGGGATTAGAGATGGTTAAAGAAAATGGAGAAAAGTGGGAGGTGAGCCAGCTATTGCTTGCGGACGACACTGCGCTTGTGGCAGGATCGGAGGAGGGATTGAGGAAGTTGGTGACAGAGTTTGGGAGAGTGTGTGATAGAAGAAAGCTGAAGATAAATGTGGGTAAAAGTAAGGTGATGAGATGTACAAGGGGTGAAAGTGGCAGTAATCTGGAAGTGAGCATTAAGGGAGAGCAACTGGAGGAAGTGGATAGTTTTAGATATTTGGGTGCAAATGTAGCAGGAAAAGGTGGAGTGAAGGTGGAGGTAGAATGTAGATTGAGAGAAGCGAGTAAATGCCTTGGTGGTTTAAAAAGTGTAATGAGGAATATAAATTTGGGAATGGATGCTAAGAGGAGACTGTATGAAGGAGTGATTGTGCCAACAGCACTGTATGGAGCAGAAACATGGAACATAAGAGAGGAAGAGAGAAGGAGCTTGAATGTGTTTGAGATGAAGTGTCTGAGAAGTATGATGGGGGTTACTAGGCTGGATAGAGTGAGAAATGAGGAGGTGAGGAGGAGAACAGGGGTGGAAAGGGAGTTGGGAGATAGGGTTGATGAAAGAGTATTGGGATGGTTTGGACACATGGAAAGAATGAGTGAAGAACGACTAGTAAAGGAGGTATGGAAGGCAGATGTGGAGGGAGTGAACATGAGGGGACGTCCTAGGATGAGATGGATGGATGGGGTGAAGGGGGCTTTGGGGAAGAGGGGAATGTCTGTTGAGGAAGGACGGGAGAGGACAGAAGACAGGGGTGAATGGAGAATGGTTGTATATGGAAAATATTGTGATGCATGAGGTGGAATGGACGGGAGAATGGGGGGTGAGGTAGTGTGTGTGAGCAAATTTTTTACGCAGCCTGAAGGGATTTCTCCCCGTCCTCTCCTTTATATGGGGGGACGGAGAGGGGGGGTCGTCGATTTAATGAAGCGGCCTTACTGTGGATGTGCTGTGTCTTGCGACACTACTTCTGACCCAGGACAGTGGACAGGGTGCGGGGATGACCCGTCATCTAGGAGGTGCCAAGATGGGAGGGAGGGTGGAGTGTTTTCGGGGATGGAATGGGTGGGAATGATTTTATGCCTTTTCCTTTTTGGCTACCTCCCTGGTAAGGGGGAAAAGCCTTGGTATATGTATGTGTATACTTTCAATTAATAACCAAACATTTCATTCGATTTTGTTTTCTCATAAATACGCGAACGAGGTTATAAATGGGATTTCCCAGTTTCCCTCCTAGGCCTCGAGCGAGTTTGCATATGTATAGTGTACGTATGCATGCAGTGATGTGGTATTGGGTATGGTGCATTGTACATGTAGTCAGCGCGTTGATTGGGCAGCTAGCTGCATGCAACCAATGAACTTCCCTGCATACAGATACCATGCAATTCGCAACTAGCGACATTATGTAGCACGATAGTCGTGTAGAGTCCAGTCAATATATACTAGTATACGCGCGCATGCAGTTGATACGAAGCTAGGCTAGATAAGCCATTGAACTCTAGCAGCTATACCGCGTACACATACGTATGTACATCAACAAATTAGAGTTGATGGATGCGTTGCGTTTATGATATCGATTGATAATGCAATGGTTGATCACGGGTAAGTTGTGTTTGCTCTGATCCTTTCATCAATGGTGATGGGATTCAGGGATTGCCAAATGATGGATAATGCATGAAAAAC
This sequence comes from Oratosquilla oratoria, assembly GCF_046742065.1. Taxonomy (NCBI): domain Eukaryota; kingdom Metazoa; phylum Arthropoda; class Malacostraca; order Stomatopoda; family Squillidae; genus Oratosquilla; species Oratosquilla oratoria. Next base: position 58,927,809 of record NC_134788.1, read on the forward strand.
GTTGAATCTTTCCGCGGGAGCGATTTTTTTTTTTTTGGGCGGGACGCTCCCGCTATTGGATTTGCAAGAGCGACATTGGAACATTCCCGAGCGAAATCGCTCGTCGCTCCCGTGTATTTTTTTTCGCTGCCCATGGTCTTGAGGCATCCAGTAACAGCCTCCATCCAATATGGACAAACAAGTTTTGCAAATGCTACATTTTTCGGGGCACATGAAGAATTGTCACCCCAGTATGCCAAATATCAACAGTGGAATAAAAATTTCGTTAGGTTAGGTTGAATGAGGGTTATGCTTATTGTTATCAACTTATAATACAACCGAAGAATCGTAAACCCAGGATGGCCCACGTGAAGAATTGTCACCCTGTCGAAGACTGGGGTGACGATTCTTCATGTGATCCCATATTTCTTTATATCATTCACTGCAGACATTTTTTGTTTTATCGTAGAGATTATATCGAAAAGGATTTGATCAACTTTGCCAACAACAACCCTGGCGTGGTGGTGTACCTAAAACCTCGGAGGCATCGATCACCTTGCATCTAGGCAGAGTACTGTAAGTTTGACTTTTGCAACAGGTAGTAGCCTCTTTTACACTGGAGCTTAAACTCAGGAACCTTGCACAGCATGAGGGCCCCACACCTGTAGCAGTGGCAAACCTAAGACCCTCATACTCCTGGTACGGTAACAGCTCTCACCCAAATTCCTTGTAACAAAAACACAGTTACCTGCATTATTGAAAGATATAATTTACTTCCCTTTGAAGAGCTGGAGTTCTTCTTAGCTGAATAAAATTTACTGGTGTTAGCCTGAATTAAAGATTTTATATCTAATGACATTCGCAGAGAATTCACTTCTAAAAGCCTGCCCCCACACCAATGTTCCCTCTTAATTCTTTGCTGTGAAAGAGCACAGAAATTTGGTTGTGTGAAAATTTTTCCTTCTTTGTAAAGTATGTGTGTACTTATGTGGGTCACCATACTGACTGCAGAACACATTACAGAGGATCTCAAGACATGTGATTTTATGAAATTGACAAAATCTCAAAATCAATTTTTTTTGTTTTAAATTGTTATGAAATTTTACAATTAATTTCTTTAATTAGAAAATTTCAATTTCATCTTGAAAACCTTGTGTGCACATATCTTTTCCTTTGTGTACTATTTGTAAAACGTGTGTGCATGCACATGCACACAGCTTAGAAGGAACATTGCCCTGCACCCCACTTGTCCTGCACCATAGTAATTGAGCAAACCAATAAATCAATTTACAATTTGATTATGACTGAGACGTACTTTTAAAGAAAATGTATCTAAAATATATAATCTTGGTAATTTGTTTATGGATTTATTATTAATGTCATTATTTTTTTTCTACTCGTGGCATATTACTATTTAGATCTATGGTTTCAGTAAATGGAGGAGAGGAGTATAGAAACACCCATGACCTGAATGGGGAGGAGCTAGTTGCAAAATGGGTCGAGTACATGTGTGGGTGATGAGGGTACCCAGTGGAGTGTCTCTGCAAATATCAACACACAGACTTCCCATCAATACTAGAGGGGACCCTGGACAACCATGGACGCATCAACACCCAGCGGTCAACACAGTCACTTTACCAGCTGTAAGTAGTTCAGGAGCTTTTTCCCCCTCACAAGAGAGGTAGCCAAAGTAGTAATAACAGGTGTATATCAAGTGGGAGTGTTTGTAGTTTCTGGTAAAGTGATGCAGGTAATGGTTAAAGGTAGTTCTTGAGAACCTATTTTGATTGCCAGATGATGATAATTGTCATGTGAAAGTAATAACTTGTTCGGAAATGTTGGCCATGGTGGACTTGGAAGATTTGTACAGAATAATTTCAGACACTCATGCAGGGTTTGGGTAAGATATATTCTTGTCTATCTCCAGTGCAAACTCCATTCAAATGAAAGCCTCTACTATGGAGTGTACTTGGGAGCCTCTTAGGTATAAAATACCCATGTGTTTCCTTGGATAAGATCCTGTAATGTGTGCCAGTGTTAACGGGATTAACAATTAGCATACAATGACGCTGGTGTTGGCATCATGAGGCATGAGCGTGTATATGAGGATACTGGTGTCAGGGTCCTGATTATATCTATTTTGTAGTTGTAACTGAGTGACCCCATGTATTCTGTGGACAGACTCGATCTTGTTTTCTGTAGTTATCCACATTCAGGGTAGAAGAGAACAAGCATTACAGCCATAATTTTATATCTTATAATGAGTGTATTGTGATGCATCATCGTATATCAGTCAGGAAGCTGTGCATGAGTATTCGACTTGTATTGACGAGGTTGATAGTGCAATCTGTCAATGTGTTCTTGGTTCTCTCTTTGGAAGCTAGTCATGTTCATTGGTTTATCCCATAAGTCACTCAAAGGTTCTTGTCTGATAGTGTTGGTACTAAAAATAGTCATTATTGCACGGTAGACGTAGTGTTGAAAGTGGTGATTTGTTTTTCTTTTGTACAGAGCCATATAGTTTGTATTTTTATTGCTAAAACTTGCATAGCTGTTTCTGCTCATATGTAAATCTACTATGATTTATCCCAATTTTGTCATATTTGAACTGTTTCATCCATTCCCCATTTCGTTAAGATTTCATTTGTTATGACAAAACTCTTGAGCAAAACTCTTAAAAAAAATTCTGTTTGCAGGAAGAATTATCTGCAGCTCCTCCAGAAGTTACAGGAACAACACAGCTGCTTGAACTGTGTGAGCAGCTAAAGAAGGAGGACACCAGTGGATACATCAATTCATCAGTTGTTTTATAACTTTGTAATATACTGTATGTAGCATCTTCAATCATTTTTTTCTTTTACTCTAAGTATTCTTAATTTTACGGTACTGTATGGGCTTGAAACATGCAACACTAGAGAGGAGGAGTTTGTATTGACCCAATTGTATTTTACGGGACGAGAGCTATGCTTGTAGTGACCCGTTTGCGTATTTCTCCGCATCCAGTTTATTCTTAAAATCGTGTACAGTTTTGGCACTCACTGTTTCTCCCTTTAGTTTGTTCCAGACATCAATCACTCTATGTGGGAAGCTATTCTTTTTCAGGTCTCTTCTGTAACTGTCCTTCTTTAGTTTCTTTTCGCGTCCTCTTGTTTCTCTTCTGTCTCACTTTAACAAGTCGTCTCTATCGAGAATTTCCACCCCTTTCATAATTCTGTGTTTGAGATGAGGTACCTGAGAAGTATGATAGGGGTTACTAGGCTGGATAGAATGAGAAACGAGATGAGGAGAGTGGGGTGGAAATGGAGTTGGGAGATGGGGTCAGTAACAATTAGCAAGTACATTAATAATTTTTTTAAGACCTATTCTTTGTGTGTGTGTGTGGGGAGGCACCAAGTTGCTTTAACATATGTTGGATGTTGTCTAATAACAGCTTAACCCGTAAATTGTTAGCCCAGTGTTTAGCTCAAATGCTGGCATAGGTTGAATTTCGATTTTTTGTTTTTTGCATGTGTCATAACATAAAATGGTGGTGGGGCATCAAAAAATTATTCACAGTGGAATATATCTGCATCTGTGACCACTCGTCAGTCAGTGTAGGATGGGTTTCTTGCATGAAGATTTTCAAGAAGGGATATGTTTTTGGCAATGTACTGCTACCTGAATAAATGTATGGGAATGGATGCTAAGAGGAGATTGTATAAAGGGGTGATTTTGCTGACAGCATTGTATGGGGCAGGAACATGGAACACAAGAGAGGAAGAACTTAAGTGTTTTGAGATGAAACACGTGAGAAATATGGTAGGGGTGACAAGGCTGGATAGAGTGAGAAACAAGGAGAGATGGAGTGGATGAAAGAGTGTTGGGATGGTTTGTTGGACACATGGAAAGAATGAGTGAAGAAAGATTAGTAAAAGAGGTGTGGAAGGAGTGAACATGAGAGGGTGATGGCCAAGGATAAGATGGATGGGGTAAAAGGAGCATTGGGAAAGAGGGGAATGTCTGATGGGGATGGAAGGTAGAAGACAGAAGACAGGGGTGAGTAGAGAATGGTTGTGTATAGATGATGCTGTGATGCATGGAAAGGAGTGGGTGGGTGGGGGGTGAGAGAGTATGTGTGAATGATATCTTGATGCAGCCCAAAGGGATTTTCCCCTGTCTTCTCTTTTTCTGGATGAGGGGGTGTCGCCGATTAAATAAAGTGGCCTTACTGTGGATGTGCTGTGTCTTGCTACATTGCTTCTGACCCAGGGCAGTGGGTCAGATGCAGGGATGACCCATCATCATCCATGAGGAGCCAAGAAAAGAGGAAGGGAGGGAGGGAGGGGTTGTGGATGGGAGTGGAGTATGTGGGGATGAAATGGGTGGGAGTGGATTTATGTCTTTGACTTTGGCTATCCCTTGTGCATACATACATATACCAAAGGCTTTTTCCCCCCTTACAAGGAAGGTAGCCAAAAAGAAAAAGGCATAAAAACCATTCCCACCCATTCCAACCCGAAATACACTCCACTCCCCTCCACCCTCCCTCTTATCTTGGCACCTCCTGGATGATGGGTCTTCCCTGCATCCTGTCCACTGCCCTGGGTCAGAGGCAGTCGCAAGACACAGCACATCCACAGTAAGGCCACTTCATTAAATCGGCGCCCCCTCCACCCCCTACCCGTCCCCCCATGCAGAAAAGGACATGGGGAGAAATCCCTTCGGGCTGCGTCAAATTTTTCTCACACCTACTACCTCACCCCCCATCCCTCCACCCATTCCACCTCATGCATCACAATATCATCCATATACAACCCTTCTCCATTCACCCCTGTCTTCTGTCCTCTCCCATCCTTCCTCAACAGACATTCCCCTCTTCCCCAAAGCCCAACTCACCCCATCCATCCATCTCATCCTAGATCGCCCCCTCATGTTCACTACCTCCACATCTGCCTTCCGTACCTCTTTTACTAGTCTTTCTTTACTTATTCTTTCCATGTGTCCAAACCATCTTAATATTTTTTAATTAACTTTATCTCCTAACTCCCTTACCACCCTTGTTCTCCTCCTCACCTCCTCATTTCTCACTCTATCTAGACTAATAACCCCTATCATACTTCTGAGACAACTCATCTCAAACACATTCAAACTCCTTCTCTCTTCCTCTCTATGTTCCATGTTTCTGCTCCATACAGTGCTGTTGGCACAATCACTCCTTCATACAGTCTCCTCTTAGCATCCATTCCCAAATTTATATTTCTCATTACACTTTTTAATCCACCAAGGCATTTACTTGCTTCTCTCAATCTACATTCTACCTCCACCTCCACTCCACCCTTTCCTGCCATATTCGCACCTAAGTATCTAAAACTATCCACTTCCTCCAGTCGCTCTCCCTTAATGCTCACTTCCAGTCTGCTGCCACTTTCACCCCTTGTACATCTCATCACCTTACTTTTACCCACATTTATCTTCAGCTTTCTTCTTTCACACACTCTACCAAACTGTCACCAACTTCCTCAATTACTCCTCTGATTCTACTACAAGCGCAGTGTCGTCCGCAAACAACAGCTGGCTCACTTCCCACTTTTCTCCATTTTCTTTAACCATCTGCAATCCCTGACCCACCACCCTTGCATTTACCTCTCGCACCACCCCATCCAGTCAAACTGAGATGTGATGCACCAACCCTCTTGAGTTTATCAAATGTGGTGAAAAGGATTCCTGACTGCCTCAAACCTGGGGAGAATAATCTAGCATTAGATACTTTTTTCTTCTTCTCTCTATCCATTCTGTTTAATTACAAAAGATGAGCTGGCTATAATGTGAGTGAAGGGATGCATACATACCTGTTCCAATTGCAGTTTAAATGGTTCATCCTTGGAACCTAAAATACTTTCTATGTTGTGCAATGATGCATGAAGCATAATACAGAAGCTGGCTCCTGTTTGATAAAAAAGAAAAAAATTACTTCAGCTAATACTCCTGTAGACATAAATTATTTCTGTTGCAGCAATACACAGATATTGATTTTCTTTACTCATCAGCTGATACTGCTACATACATCTAGGGGTGTGCTGATTAATCGGCATAGGCAATAATAGTCACTTTTTTGGTGAATCAGCATATGCAAAAATCTGCATTTTTTTAGAAAGGGATTCGGCATCGGCAATATTTTGCCGATGATGATGCCAATTCAGTAATTCACCTATCATTCATTGTTCTGGTGGTTGCATAGGGCCATGCAGCATATTATATGCTATACGAGATACCACTACCAAATAATCAAGGCTTTAGCACATAGCATCACAACTGTAGGAATTGAGATGGCTAGGAATATGTTGTGGTAGTGTAAACCTACACTACTGCCATAACACACTTTTCAAAAATATAGTATGCAGAGGTGATCAAATCTGCAAACAGGAAGGCATACGACCAGAGAAACTTTTAAGATGGCAGTAAATATTAGAGCAAATTATATTAATTCTATATTTTATTTTTGTATTTCTTATATAAAACTAAACTAAAAATATATATATACCGTATATATATATAATTTTGAAACAGCAATGTTTCCACAAAAGAAATTAAGTGAGAGTGATATGGGAGTAAATCGTCCAGGCATCCGTGGACTGTCAATTTTACCTGCTTATATATTCGAAAAATTGGCAGACAGATTTACTCCCACTTTGCAGCATTTTATAGCCAAATGAATCATTTATAAAGATTTTTTTATGTATTTTGACATGTAAACACATAACAATACATCTTTATGCTTTTTGACAACAACAGCTATGACTTTGACTCATGTTTAGATGATTTATTGTCAAAATCACAATCACACGAGTCAAATTTGGACATAGCGAAACTTCAACAACAAAAATAAGAATATCTTCATCTCTTCTGACACTACAAAGCAAAGTTGATCAATTTTGCTCCCTCCCACTGGAACCACGTGACTTGGATTCCTTGAGTTGATGCAGAGAGAGAAAAAAAAAATCCTTTATGGAACAAAACAGACACGGCTTAAAAAAAAAAAAAAAAAAAAAAAAAAAAAAAAAAAAAAAGATTTTTTTTTAGCCGTTTCCCGCATTCCATGTATCAATTATTATAGAGACTGAGTTAGGTTTAGTCTTTACTATTAAGTTAGGATTAAGAATTGGATTGATGCAGTTTACACTCTGTACATGTGCTTTATCAAAACCATGCATTAAATGATTCAAGTTACTTGAAGTTAGTAGTTACATCAAAATCTATGAAACAGGTAATGTCTACCTCTTTTTCAACCGATAGAAAATAATACAACCATACATTGATAATCATAAAGTGGTCAATCAATAAGCACTTCATTAACTTCATTCAATCATCAGCATCCAACAGCTCAACAACTGGCAGGTATAAATCTACAGAGATTATGAAGCAAGTAAAAATCATATTTTAATTACTTCATATTAAAAACTGATATACCACAATCATATAAAGTGGAATTGGCATCGGCAACTAAGAGTGAATAGGAATCGGCATCGGTATCGGCATCTAAGAGTGAATAGGAATCGGCATTGCCATTAAAAAAAAAAAACACCCCTACATACATCATTATTTCTTTGTTATCTGAGAATATTTAGTGATAGAATTTCATCCTGGCAGTTAATAACATCTCGGTACTTGACCACATTCCAACCAAAATATGGGTGGTGGATGGGAGTGGAATGAGTGAGAGTGGGTGCATGCCCTGGCTGGCTACTTTCCATATAAGAGGGTGGGGCCCTTGGTAGAGAAATAGATGACTGATGATTGATTTGGTTTAACTTTGTGAACTCCCCCCCCTCCCCAATATTGGGAAGCTAGCTAGGATGGTGCTCCTTAAAGAAGACTTTGTAGTATGGTCCTATTTAATGTACCACACCCTTGGTACAATTCACGGGTGGTGGCAGGGTTTGAATTGCGGTCACCTTGACCTCTGTCACAAGTAGTGACGCTCTCTCTTGCTCGGTTAGTGAGCATCTGTTAGACAGATAATATAAAACAACTTCATATCTACACATACCAATGGACCTTCCTTCCCTTACAATGGTGGCTGTGTAAAATCAAATACCTGCCCCACACACATCCGAAGCCCACTCATTACATCTTCTACCTTAGGCTCTCATGTTCAGGTCAAAGGCAATGCAGCAAGACAGAACTTCCACGGCAGGGGTTAACAACCAAAGCTAGTTTACCCACAGCACTATATTATATGACCTCCCCCCACCTCTCCTCATCCACTCAGAAAATCAATGGATCAGACAAGAACATCCCTTGGAGCCATGCCATTCCTTCATCATCCACCTACAGTCTCTCTCTCTCTCACTTCACTCCTACTTATGGCATTCGGTCTTCCTTGCTCAGTAGTACACAACATTCTTCTTGCATCCAACACTCCTTTCACTCCCATCCATCCATCCATCCACCTCCTTCTTGGTCTTCCTCTTAAATGTGGATGGCAAGAGAGCTATTGGATAGGAAAAATAGAGTGCAAAGGTGATTTGGGCATATGGAGAAAATAAGAATGGAAAGATTTGCAAAAAAAGTTTGGAAAGCAAAAATAGAGCGACACTATATGGTTAAAGCTATAAATTCAAGAGAGAGAAACTTAATCCTGTAAATTATATCTACATATATTTCTTTAGTTTATGAATACTAAAATGTCAAATTCCTTTCCATCTTACCAAGAACCCACAAGAGGATGACCCCAGCTCCAGCCCACTAAAAAATGGGAAGGGACACGATTCCCATAATGGCATACTGGTGGACAAGGGGGACTTGATGGCCACCAATAACCAAAATTTTCTCAGCATTCTTCATGGATATAATATGGCATCCACCCAAAGCAGCAGCTAAACCAATTTAGAGTAGAGATCTAATGCTGCAAAAAAAAAAAAAGTTTTAGTATTCAACATACAGAACAGTAATTAGATAGTATTCAAAGAAAAAAAAAATTGTCAGGTAACAATGAGGAGCTTATATGGAAGGGACAATGTCTTTTTGAAGGGAGTGGGATGGGTGTATCTTTTGACTCGGCAGCCACCCTTGCAATTACTGTACAAGGGGGGAGGGGGAGGGCCTTTTGGGTCTTCCTGTAGCTAAATGCAGTATTCTATGAATCTCGAAAATGGGCCAAGGTAAAAACAGACCATACAGATAATAAGATGTTTAATGAAAAACCATAAATGCACATACATACAAATGTATACATACATATACAGTAAAAGCTCTCTTATCCAGCATCACTGGGGCCAAAGGCATGCCGGATACTCGAAAATTCCGGATACTTGAAGGGGTTGCTAAAGTAAGTGAAGGGGTACAGAAATATGTCTACAATCGCCCCCTTAACTCACTATTAATGTCAGTGAACATATAGTATCACATACCGCAACATAAACAAAGCATCACATGATTGCGGCGTCACCACCTCACTCGCCAACATACAGTTCATCACTAGACACTAACCTTCTCTGTACTTTTCTGAAGGGGTTACTAAAAGAAGTGAAGGGTTACAAAAACACTATGTCTACAATCAACTCATTTTATTCACTATTAACAACATTTAACATAACATAAACATTTAACTTAACATAAAAAAGCACATAAACAAACAAACAAAACCACCTCACTCGCCAACATCTAGTTCATCACTCCAGTTTATCACTATCCTCTGTACTTGTTTGCCGCTCTTTCTTTCCCTTACACCCATCTTCTTTGCTAGGTCGCATCCTTTTTCTTGCAGCATGGGTGGGGCCTGTCATTGATACTCCTTCGGATCTTTTCAGGCAAAACCACTCGTACAACACTTTGTCAATCTTGTCCCCACGCTGATATTGTAAAGTGTGACAGTTTTCAACAGCTTTTGGGGTATCTGTCCCCTTCATAAACTCATGTAACTTCTTTGATTGGGCCTTGATATCGTAGATGGCTGATGAGCCTATGCCGAATTCGTCCATGAGTATTTTTCTGTTGTCCCCTTTCTCTAAACATTTGCAAATGTCCACCTTCTGCCTAAGTGTAAGCACAACACATTTCTGTTTATCAACTTTGGGCATGATGAAAGTTTACAGGGGAACACTTGAGGAAGAATGTAGCTGAACTGAGTGGAGACAAACACAAATGTGGCACATGTGAGACTGAATAGCATCAGTGGGCAGTGGGCTCTGGTGGGTGGTGCGAAACTGACCCAGACAGTGGTGCACTCTGGTGACGGCGGGAACAATTAAAGCCTCGCGCGGGAAATTTTATTGATATGTATTGATTTCATATAGATTTTAATGCTTGGAAAAAGAATGCTGGATACTAAGTTGCCGGATACCTGAATGCTGGATAAGAGGGCTTTTACTGTATACCAAGGGCATTTTCCCCCTTACAAGGGAGGCAGCCAAAGTCAAAATGAGCAATTCCACTTCTGGGGCATTCTCAGTCAGATCAACAAGTGCCTAGCACCCTCACCTATCAGATTTTGCTGAAATTCTAAGGTTAATCCAAACAACTGTTCAGGAGATATGACTTCAGATATTTTGAGGTCATAACTAGGCCAATAACTAGGCTGATCAAAGTCATAGTTACATAAATGTATATATATTTAGAATCAGACAAGGAATCCAAATATCAGTGTTTTTGAACTCTAGGTTGAAAAAAAAAAATCCACTTTAGCAAAAATCTGAAGTCATGATTTGACCCCTGGGGTATCAAAATTGAAAGAAGAAAAAATTATATATATATATATATATATATATATATATATATATATATATATATATATATATATATATATATATATATATATAGTGTGTGTGTGTGTGTGTGTGTGTGTGTGTGTGTGTGTGTGTGTGTGTGTGTGTGTGTGTGTGTGTGTGTGTGAGAAAATGAAGGCATAAGCTTTGGCTATTACAATCAGTAAAAAAAAATTAGGCTGGTATTTTTCATATAATTACCACAAGTGAGCGCCTTATTTATATATTGTCTGTCAACTGTACATATTTTTCATACTTAGGCCTTTATCTAATTAATTACATTTATTTTAATAAAAAACTTACAAGTGAACACCATGTACTTACAAACTGCATACAATCATAAGCATTATATACTGCACAAGCATAAGCACAATTACAACAAATATAAGGTCAGCATAAAATTGTACTGGATACAATTTTGGCATATTCAATACTTTCGTGAATTTCTTTCTGAAGTAAAATATAGTTAATTTGGCTGCCTCCTCTTAGTCTAGGATAACTCATGGCAGATAATATATGATGTTCTGGCACTGAACATGAATATTTATTTGGTGGATAATGATACGTACTTGCTAACATACTCTCCTGGTTTGACACATTTTATGGTATCAACCATTGCAGGTTCATTAGTCATATGACCTTTCTTATTCGTTTCTTCTCTCCAATGCCACTTGAAATGAGACACACCATATCCAGTTCCTCCTTGTTTATAGGAACAAATGTATGATATTTCCGAGTTCCCTGAATAGCCACACTGTTGTGGAATTGATATTCCACCAGTTGTTCTGCATCTTTCAAATCAGACGTGGTTACAATGAACATTTTTATTGTCTTGTTCAAGTTTTCTGGTGTAAGAATTTGCCTCTCTGCAAACTGACCCGAGCAGTAGCTCCCTTCACTGTTCTGCCAATCCCATCACAAAGGATTACAAAGGCGGAGCATAATAAATAAAATATGTAAATAAATACATAGGTATAGTTAAATAATAAACAAACAGGTAAATAATAAATAATAATAGACATATAACTAATAATAAATGAGAATCAACCAAATAATGATAAACAGACAAATGATAACAAAACAAATAAACATATAAAATAAATGATAATCATTACAGCATCTTGCTTAGGTGTTTATCAAAATGATTCTTAAAGCTTCGAACTGAACTACATTGCACTGCCTCTGCAGGAAGTTTATGCCATTCATTAACTACACGGTTGGTAAAGTTGTTTCTACCCACTTCCAAATTAAATCTATTTCCGGACAGTTTGAGACCATTGTTTCTTGTCGGATTCTCATTCAGTGTGAAAATTTTGTCACTTTTGATGTTGTCAATTCCCTTTAGAATTTTAAGGACCTGTATCAAGTCACCTCTGAGTCTATGCTTTTTTAGGGAAAACAGATTCATGTGTTTCAGTCGACTTTCGTATTATTTATTTTTGATATTTGGAATCAGTTTTGTGGCTCACCATTGTACTTTTTCCAATCTGTCAATGTCTTTAATGAGATTCGGTGACCATACAGAAATAGCATATTCCAAATGTGGACGAACTATCGATTTATATAGCTTGTTAATGAGTGATGGACTTTTAAAGTCAAAAGATCGCACAATCAGTCCTAGAATCTTATTTGCTTTCTCAGAGGCTGAAATACACTGCTTGGATGATTTGAGATCGTTAATGATAATTATGCCGAGATATTTTTCACTACAGGTATTCACTTTTGTTAACGAATTTCCAAATAATTTGTAATCGTACTTACTGTTATTTTTACCTATGTGCATTACCTTGCATTTACTTGTGTTAAATTTCATTAACCACTTTTCAGACCATTGCTGTAATTTATCTAAATCTTCTTGAATAATTGGTTTAAGTGATCATTTTATGCATCTTTGCCATGAGATGTACCAAAAAAAATGCCATTCACAAGACAAACCAAAATTTTCTTCATCCATCCGAAAAATAGTACAACTTTTTTCAGTTGTGGGCACTTGAATTTGACATAGCCCATAAGCTGTTCTATAAATGAGTAAACCATTAGTGTTGTGTTTTAGTGATGGAGATAAGAAACAGTCAGTGAAAAGGTTAAGTTCTTGGTCTTCAGATGATCTATAATTAATAGGCGACAAAAGGGTGAACTGTACATTGTGAGTTGTCCCAGTGAAATCCCTTAGCAGCATCTTGGGCAATGAAAGAATAACCTTCTGAAAAATCACCTCCTACTATAACTGCCTCCTTCAGAGGTGTACTGTTTCTTTCAACTGTTTTAAGTACTGTGATTGCTGCTGTGCAACAAAATGATGACAAACCATGCAGGATATTTTCTTGCTTAGTGATGATAAGTACAGTAAAAGCTCTTTTATCCATTATTCTCGTATCCGGCTCCTTCTTATAACTGGCATATTATTCATGAGGAAATAACAATTTTGTATAAAAATGTAAAAATTCGAAAAAATAAAATTTAAAATTCCCGCGCCATTCCCGCCGCCGCCAGAGGTAGAGTGCATCTTTCCCGCCATCTCCCACAAATCCCGCCGCTCCATCAGGCCCAGTGCCCACTGTAATAAGACGCCTGATGTTAAGCGTGCGACTGTCTATTAGCAACTCTCTCAAAACACAAACACATACCGACAGCAAAGGAAGGTAGTGATGGCTGAATTGAAGGATATGCGTGGTAGTGCTAAGCTTAGCGTCACTGATGAAGCTCTTCAGGAGTGGATGGAGGTCGACAAAGACGAAGCTATCACCCCCACACTAACTGACGATGAAATCATTCAGGCAGTGATTGAGGAGAAGCATGGTAAGGAAACAGAGGCTGATAGTGAAGAGGAAGATGACCTAGAGCCAAGAGTAACGTGGAAGGATGCTGCTAAAGGATTGGCAACATTTATCAAGTTTGCGGAGCAGTGCACCTACATGGGGACTCACAACGTGATGTCTCTTCACTGTCTTCAAAATGAGTTTTTAATGCAGAGACAAACATTCTAAACAAAGAGAAAATAAATAAAGATAAATAAATATGAATATACTGGTAAATAAATAAACAACAAAAGTGAAGCAATTGAATGAATTTTATTCAAGTACTCTATGAATAAAGGCAATAAATGTATTTTTTTAATATTCCTTCTCGTAACCGGGATTTCCCCTTCCCGGCACGTCTTTGGTCCCACTCGTGCCGGTTAAAAGAGCTTATACTGTATTCATGAAGTGGCTCCACTTTGTCTACCAATGTACAACAGTCAACGGTCACCCATTGCTTGCAAGATATTTCATTTGGAGCTGATTCAACATTGTCAAGCAAGTCGAGAAAGTTCAGAACACCTTCTTCTCTTGGGCAGTCTTTGCAAATTTGCATCATGCAAGCTTCTTTTTCTTTACTGCAGACACTATAATCCATAGGATCTTTGTATGAGTGACCTTATTTTCCCAATGCAGCCAACTGTAATTTTGGGTTCTGATAATGTGTACAGACACAGAGAGAACGGGTCCCACCACTACCAGCAAACACACAACATGATGGCTGTAATTTACCAAATGTAGAGAATCACATTTTAATATTCTTTTTATCATTTTTATATAGTTCAAATATCTCTCTTAAATTCCCAAGAACCAGCTGCTTTTGCACCTTCAGCACTGGTGATTTTCACACAATCCTTTTGGCCAGGACACATATGACTAACCTCATCTGACTCATAGAATATTCAAACTAAATCTTTGTGCTCTTCTGATGCCACTTTTCCTTTGCTCATGATTGGAATCTTTAGAAAAAGATTACATATTCTGATTTTAGTAAATGGCTCTCTCTCACCATATATGTTGTAGTTTGAAACAAAACAAACAAACAAAAATGTGGTTTCTTTAATTTAGTATAGGGAGAGTCAATGCATGCAGTTTATGATTATTTGCTATCCAGGAATGACTTTTTCAATTTCTCAGATTGTGTTTCAGGTTTTGAAGCCTCACTTTCTGCCTCGCTATTAACATGAACACCATAACTAACCTCTAGGCTTTCCTTCAAATGTTTTTCTGGCATCTGATAGCTTACCATGAGCTTTGCACTTCTTCTGGCTCAATGATAACCCTTCTGAAAAGAAATAAAAATTTGTACATTTACATTAATATACAGAGTAAAATTTGATACAAAATAATGTCATAGTTGTCATTACAATATATGATTTAATTGTTTAGCATTTTTAAAAATAAATGGATAACTTATAAGGAATATTTCCTCTCTCTCTCTCTCCACATATATAATAATAATAATAATAATAATAATAATAATAATAAGTTTATTTGGCAAAGAATCAATATACATGAAATGCAGAAAATGACAGGAACACAGTTCGAAATAATAATTGCAACAAACATAAATTAGGTTTGCATATACATATACATATATATATATATATATGTATAGAGAGAGAGATAAATATTACTTATGAGTTATCCATTTATTTTTAGAAATGCTAAACAATTAAATGCATACATTGCTATGCAAAAAATTACCAATTAAACAAAAATGGCATTGAAATAAAAAATATCTAGTGATTAAGAATGCAAACTGATTTAGAATGCTTATATAAAGGAAAATTGTATACCATGCAGACAAAACCCAAATAATTTTCTTTTTACTCTTTTTTTTTTTTTTTTTTTTTTTTACTGGTGTTTGGTCCAGAAGTGCTAGAAATGGTTCAATTGAAGTTAAAGGATTTTCTTCAACTGGGTATTCACTGTACAGATCTCGATTTGAAGATATTATATCACTCAAATCACTGCTTGAAGATGATTTGAATAAATGTTGTTCAGTCTCATAGTTTTCAATGGTTCTAATTATTGTGGGGTTATTCATTATTAGTGTCCAACAGTTCACACACAACAATGAGTCTTTTTTCCATCTTCCATCACACTTTTCAATAAGCACATCAGTCAATTTTCTAAGATTGATTGTTATGCACTTATGTTTTTAGTAGTAGGGTCTTGGCAGTATTTCAAGTGCCGAACCATTGCATTTTGCTGAAAAGGCCTAATAGCCAAGATGTAGATATCACTATGAGTAATTTCTATAAATCTGTAAAAAAAAGAATACAATATGGTGACACATTTTTTAATCCAGTTATAGATTATATTTGAATTCTTAAATATTCTATGAGGCTCATTAGAAAAGCATAACAACCAACCACACACACATTTCTGGCTGAAACTGTACTAACTTGTAGATCTAAACTACAACTATCTGTACTGATTCTGTACAAATAGCAACATGTTCCAAAAATTGCCAGATCATTCAGTACTTTATGAATTGACAAACATTTTGTAAATACATGGTGTTTACTTATAAGTTAATTACATGAAAATTACCAAGATAAACAACCTTATATGGCTGTTTATAATAGCCTAGAGATGTGCTTTATTTTTTTCATTAAAATAAAAATTCTAAATTAAGAGGAGGAGGTGAATCAAATAGAGAAGAAAAGGTAAAAGGTGCAGATGGAGAGATGATAATGGAAGAGATGGCAATAAGAGGAAGATTGGAAAGTATTTTAGGGAGTTGCTCAATGTGAAGGAGGATAGGGAGGGAAAGGTAGTTGCAGTGGGTAGCGCTAAGAAAAGGACAGTGATGAGAGAGGAAAATGGAGGAGAAATAAGGAAAGATGAGGTGAAGGAAGTTGTTAAGATGATGAGAGCAGGTAAAGCACCTGGGTTGGATGGATGTCATGGAGAATGTCTAAAACAAAAAGGAGGTACAGTGATGGTGGACTGGGTGTTGACGTTATTTAATGCTTGTTTAAGAGAGGGTAGAGTGCCGGAGGACTGGAGGAGTGCCTGTATAGTTCCACTTTACAGGGGAAAAGGGGACAAGTGTGAATGTAGTAGTTTCAGAGGGATCAGTTTGTTAAGTGTAGTTGGGAGGGCTTATGGGAGGGTCTTCATTGAGAGGATTAGGAGGAACAGAAGAGTAATTGGTGAGGAACAGTGTGGGTTTAGGACAAGTGGGGGTTGCATGGATCAGATTTTTGTGGTAAGACAGATTTGTGAGATGGATGTTTTTTTGGGCTTTTATGGATTTGGAAAAGGCTTACAACAGGGAAGGCACTGAGGGAGGTATTGAAATGATGTACGTATTGAATCTTGGCTGTGATTTGAACAGTTCCTTTAATCCAATGGCCAGGATATTTAGCCTATTTATTAGTTTTTTAACTTCACTTGGATAGTAAAAGTGGTTATGTGCAAAACTTATTTCATTAACATTATCTAATCAAATAATATATTGACTTACAACGGAGTTGGGTATGAACAGAGTATGAGTGCGGGAGTCAGAAATTCAATGCCCATGCATCTTAATTTATACTATGACCACACAACATCAGTGCCAAGGACAGGTGGCGATGTGTGCCTACAGAAGCCTATTCTATCACTATGCCCAGCTCCACACAATCTTTCTACTTTTTTATTTGTGTGTAAAGAAGGCTTATAAAATTTCAATCATTATCTAACTAATCAAATGGGGAAAGGTACGTACATATACGAGGACACTACTTCATAGTGTCATCTTGTTTACATGCCCTCTGACCTCCGAGGGGAGAAGGCTTCAATTTTGTACTCCTCCGCCACTGGCTTGCAGATCTCCTGCAACTAGTCATTCATCACAAGAAAAAACCTAATTCGTTTTATCTTATTATTTAATTTAAGCACTTATAAGAGGGAAAAAACTTTTGGTATATGTATGTCAAGAGCAGTCAAGAGTTTTTATGAGAGTTGTAGAGCTTGCGTTAGGATTAGAAATGGAGAGAGTGAATGGTTTGAGGTAAAGGTGGGACTTCATCTGGGGTGTGTTGTTGCCCTGGCTGTTCAATCTTTACATGGATGGGGTGGTGCGAGAGGTGAATGCAAGGGTAGTGGGTCAAGGGTTGGAGATGATTAAAGAAAATGGAGAAAAGTGGGAGGTGAGCCAGCTGTTGTTTGCTGACAACACTGCGCTTGTAGCAGGATCAGAGGAGGGATTGAGGAAGTTAGTGACAGAGTTTGAGAAGGTGTGTGAAAGAAGAAAGCTGAAGATAAATGTGGGCAAAAGTAAGGTGATGAGATGTACAAGGGGGGAGAGAGTGACAGTAGGCTGGAAGTGAGCATTAAGGGTGAGAAACTGGAGGAAGTGGATAGTTTCAGATACTTGGGTGCAAATGTGACAGGAAAGGGAGGAGTGGGGGTGGAGGTAGAATGTAGATTGAGAGAAGCGAGTAAATGCCTTGGTGGATTGAAAAGTGTAATGAGAAATAGACATCTGGGAATGGATGCTAAGAGGTTATATGAAGGAGTGATTGTGCCAACAGCACTTTATAGGGCAGAAACATGGAACATGAGAGAGGAAGAGAGGAGGAGTTTGAATGTGTTTGAGATGAGGTGTCTGAGAAGTATGATAGGGGTTACTAGGCTAGATAGAGTGAGAAATGAGGAGGTGAGGAGGAGAACAGGGGTGGAAAGGGAGCTGAGAGATAGGGTTGATGAAAGAGTATTAGGATGGTTTGGATACATGGAAAGAATGAGTGAAGAAAGATTAGTAAAAGAAGTGTGGAAGGCGGAGGTGGAAGGAGTGAATATGAGGGGGCGTCCTAGGATGAGATGGATGGATGGGGTGAAAGGGGCTTTACAAAAGAGAGGAATGTCTGTAGAGGAAGGACAGGAGGGGACAGAAGATAGGGGTGAATGGAGAAGGGTTGTGTATAGATGATGCTGTGATGCATGAGGGGTGAGGAAGTATGTATGAGAAAAAATTTGATGCAGCCTAAAGGGATTTCTCCCCGTCTTTTCCTTTTCTGCATGAGGGGACGGAGAGGAGGGGTCGCCGAATTTATGAAGCGGCCTTGCTGTGGATGTGCTGTGTCTTGCAACACTGCTTCTGACCCAGGGCAGTGGACAGGATGCAGGGATGACCCGTCATCCAGGAGGTGACAAGATGGAAGGGAGGGAGGAGGGTGGAGGGAAGTGGAATATATGGGAAATGAAATGTGTGGGAGTGATTTCTATGCCTTTTTCTTTGTGGCTACCCCCTGTGTAAGGGGGAAAAAGCCTTTGGTATATGTATGTATGTATCTATTTAATTTAAGGTAACCTACTACTTTGATGGATTAAATATTATAATCAATTTACTAGGAGATGCCAAGATAAGAGGGAGGGAAGAGGGTGGAGGAGAGTGGAGTATGTTAGGGATGGAATGGGTGAGAGTGGTTTTTATGCCTTTGTTTTTTTGCTACCTCCCTTATAAGGGGGAAAAAGCCTTTGGAATATGTATGTATGTACTAAGAATGGCGAGCACTATGGCTCTTGCTAGAGTGTGGGTTATGGTGCCATACCCACATCCCTTCATGTCAGTGACACATCATGGAACATGACAACGGGGTAGGAAGAAAACAGTTAAGAGCAGTCAAGAGTTTTTATGAGAGTGGTAGAGCTTGTGTTCAAATCAGAAATGGAGAGAGTGAGGGATGTGTTATGTCACCCTGGCTGTTCAATTTATACATGAATGGGGTGGTGTGAGAGGTCAATGCAAGGGTAGTGGGTCAGGGATTGGAGATGGTTAAAGAAAATGGAGAAAAGTGGGAGATAAGCCAGTTGTTGTTTCCTGATGACACTGCGCTTGTAGCAGGATCAGAGGAGGGATTGAGGAAGTTAGTGACAGAGTTTGGGAAGGCATGCGAAAGAAGGAAGTTCAAAATGAACGTGGGTAAAAGTAAAGTGATGAGATGTACAAGGGGAGAAAGTGGCAGAATCTGGAAATGAGTATTAAGGGAGAGAGACTGGAGGAAGTGGATAGTTTTAGATACTTGAGTGTGAATGTGGTGGGAAAGGGAGAAGAGGAGGTGGAGGTAGAATGTAGATTGAGAGAAGCGAGTAAATGCCTTGGTGGATTGAAAAGTGTAATGAGAAATAGACATTTAGGAATGGATGCTAAGAGGAGATTGTATGAAGGAGTGATTGTGCCGACAGCACTGTATGGGGCAGAAACATGGAACATAAGAGAGGAAGAGAGGAGTTTGAATGTGTTTGAGATGAGGTGCCTGAGAAGAATGATATGGGTTACTAGGCTGGATAGAGTGAGAAACAAGGAGGTGAGGAGGAGAATGGGGTAGAAAGGGAGTTGTCGTTGTTCCCTAGACTGTCTGTCCGGGCAATCCTGTCTCCCCATGGAATGCCACGGCCGGAACGGGGTTTTCCCACAAATCCTCTATGGAGTGTATGTTGTCTTGTTTGCGTGCATGATTGTCTATAATGCAATCTTCCATGACGTGTTGAATAGTATGGGATGAAGTGTTACATCCAGGGCAGTTGTCCACAATGCAGTCATCCAGTCTTTTCCAGTAGCTTAGAAGGGCTGCTGGGTGGTGGCCGCATCACAGTCTGGCAAGGTGGACTCTGTCCTTTCGTGGGAGAGAGGATTCAGAGGGATGGCTATCAGGGGGTCTGGCATGCAGCAATGTCTTGTCCTTTATTGTATTAATGGAGCAGTGAGTGATATGATTATGAATATGTTTCTGGAGGCTGGTATTTGTATGTGATATAGATATTTGGGTGTTGTTTTTTTATATTTCTTGGCGTGTGTGGGTGTTCTGCTATGTAGTGTAGCGGGTGTGTTGTGTTTGTGGAGGCTGCAGTGTTTGTGTGCCTCTCATGTCAAGGTGATCTTTGGCTTTGAGGACTTTTGTTTCATAGTGTAGGTGGTCTGTAGGTGTTGTATATGTGCAGCCTGTAATTGCTTTTAATGCTTTGTTTTGTATGGTCTGAAGGGTGTTGAGGTGTGTCTCACTGAGATTAGGTGCCCATGCTGGACTCGCATAGTTCATCACTGAGCGTATGCATTGTTTATATAAGGTAGTGTTAGTTTCTTTGTTTTGTCCAAATGTTGTTCCAGTGATTGATTTAAGTGCATTGAGTCTAAGTGTGCATTTATTTTTTATGTTTGTGATATGCTGTTTAAATGACACGGATGCATCATATGTTACACCAAGAATTTTTGGGGTGTGTGTGTGTGTGTGGTATTAGAGTGTTGTTGATATAGAGATGAGGAATGTATTTGTGTTCTTTTGTCCAGTTGGTGAGAAGTGTTGCTGTAGATTTGGCTGGGGCTATTTTGAGTCTGTAATAAACCATGTGTTGAGCGTATCAAGGTATGGTTGTATTATTGTGATTGTTATGTTGTCTGCATAGGAAGAGATTTGTATTTCTGAGGTGTCTGGTGTGGGTATATCATGCATGTATAGATTAAAGAGTGTGGGGAATAGAACTGAGTCCTGTGGTACTCCATTCTTAACGTTTCTGGTGTGCGATGATTGGCCATTATATGACACATAAGCATTTCTGCCTGCCAGATAATTGGCCAACCATCTTTTAGTGTTATTGTGCATGTCTGTATTTACCTAGTTTTATTTTGCGGGAAGGGGAGCTATGCTCATGGTGTCCCACCTTTGTATCTTGCAGTGTCTAGTTTGCTTTTAAACTCATAAATGGTTTTTGCACATACTATTTCATTGTCCAGTTTGTTCCAAGTGTCCACTACTCTATGTGGAAAACTGTTTTTCTTCAGTTCTCTTCTGTAGCTATGTTTTTTTATTTTCTTTCCATGTCCTCTTGTGTTTCTCTTGTCCCAGTTTAGTAAGTCCTCTCTATCGAGTATCTCTGTGCCTTTCATGATTCTGTAGATGGTCAGTAGATCACCTCTCTCTCTTCTTTGCTCCAGCGTCGCTAACTCCAGTTTAGCCAATCTCTCCTCATATGATAGGTTTGCAAGTGCAGGTGCCATTTTTGTTGCTGCTCTCTGGATTCTTTCTATTTTCTTTATATTCTTTTTGGTACTGGGTGACCACAATGTCACCACTTATTCTAGTCTAGGCCTTATCAATGTAACCAATATTTTTTTTTATCATGTCTTCGTCCAAGTATGCAAATATCACTTTTATTGATTTTAGGAGTGTTATATATTTTTTGTTAGTTTGTGGAGGGGGGATAGTATCAAAAGCTTTACTAATGTCTAATGTTATAAGAAGTGTTCTGTGATGGGGCCTATTTGAATTGATGCCATCTAATATTCTTTGTGTGAGATTTATTAGAAGAATGTTTGTGGAGTGTAGTGGCCTAAATCCGTGTTGTGAGTCAGCAAGGGGAATATGTGGTGTGAGGGAGTTGGGAGATAGGGTTGATGAAAGAGTATTGAATCTATTTTTCCCAATAAAAAAGAAGACTCAGGGGTGATTTGATAGAGATGTTTAAGATTCAAAGGAAATTAACATCACGAGTGACAATATTTTCACCCTGAATACGAATAAGACATGACGTAATGGTCTCAAATTGTCAGGAATATGATTTAATTTGGAAGTGGGTACAAACAATTTCACCAACCGTGTAGTAAATAAATGGGACAAACTTCCTGCAGAGGCAGTGCAATGTAGTACGGTTTGAAGTTTTAAGATTTACTTAGATAACCACCTAAGAAATATACTGTAATGCCTGGCTTTTTTATTTTATTTGTTATCATTAACAGTTTATTTTTTGTTATTCATTTCTTATCAATTATTTTTATTTTTGTTTATCATTTTTCATTATCTACTCATTTTATTCTTTTATCTACCTGTTTGTCTACTTATTTTTTTCACATGAACCAAAAGTTCTCCTGCCGGCATGCTCTTCCATTGTAATCCTTTGGTTTGGACACATGGAATGAAAGAATGAGTGAAGAAAGATTAGTAACAGAGATGTGGAGGGCAGAGGTGGAAGGAGTGAACATGAAGGGGCAACCAAGGATGAGATGGATGGATGGGGTGAAAGGGGCATTGGGAAAGAGGGGAATGTCTGTTGAGGAAGAATGGGAGAGGACAGAAGATAGGGGTGAATGGAGAATGGTTGTGTATGGATGATGCTGTGATGCATGAAAGGGAGTGGGTGGGAGATGGGGGTGAGGGAGTATGTGTGAAAAATAAATTGATGCAGCCTGAAGGGATTTCTCCCCATCTTCTCCATTCCTGCAGGAGGGGTCAGAGGGGGTGTTACCGATTTAATGAAGCAGCCTTGCTGTGGATGTGCTGCGTCTTGCAACACTGCTTCTAACCCAGGGCAGTGGGTGAGATGCAGGCATAACCTGTCATCCAGGAGGAGGCAAGATAAGAGGGAGGAAGGGGGGGGGTGAATGGGACTGGAGTAAGTGTGGATGGAATAGGTGGGGGTGGATTTTATGCCTTTGTTTTTGGCTACCTCCCTTGTAAGGGGGGAAAAACGTTTGATATATATACATGTCATCACAGACACATCAAATAGTCAAAGAACTTTTTAAAATGTTCAGCTTCCTAAACAAAGCAGAGAACAAGTGGAACACATTACCAGTTGTTGTTGCCTTGTGTTAATCATAACAAAATAGCAATAGAGGAACATGATTACCTCCACAGGCTCTCAACAGAGTTTCCACTTGCTATGTTGTGTTCTTGTGTGATGGCTACCTCAGTACCCCCTTCCTCTATGTTCCATCCTGTTAAAACCCTGAACAAAATTGTTAGTCCAAGGACTGCAGTAGAAATACTCTTATAAGGCATACTAACTATCAAGGAGCTAACTCCCCACCCACATGAAACCAGGGAGAAGAAAGAAGTGATATGGCAGAACTACTTGGGAGGCTGTGCACACAAGACTGACAGACAAACATGAATTAAAAAATATGAATATTGAAATTAAGGATATAGATTAAGTTGGAACTGTACATGGTTTTGAGAATAGGTATTATGTCATATTGGAGAGTAGGAGATGGGACCCAACAAGCATTGCTATTTTCCTACATACTACGGTTAGGGAAATGCATACATAACAGGACCCCATGAGCATAGCTCATTTCTTGTGGGTAAATACACATGAGAGAGGTAATATATGATTTTTTTTAACATGTCTTTCTATACAAAATATTTCTCACTCACCTTGAATTTGCTTGTATTAACAAAGTGTGTCCAGGGTTGAACATCTTCTCTTCTCTTCTGCAGCCACTCCTTTGCAGCTGGAGATGCCATCTGCAGCTGCACAGGCAATTGCATTATCAAACTGAAATAAATATATCAAATGTTATCAGCTAAATCTATCAAATCTATCTCAAATGACCATTAGCTGGAAGAATTAAAACTAAGGTCACATCCACTCACATATACCCATTATCTTCCGTCCCAATCTCATTTGTATCCACATTATCCTTGATGTTAACTTATGTCAACCACTGACCAACAAATACAATAGCATAATTTTTTGCCAAAGCACACAAAAGCTACATCAAAAAATAATTCAAATCATATAGTGAACCACAACAGCCATTCTGAACAACAAAAATTGCATTGACACATATTTCTGTAGCCAGAATGATATAACACATCAACACAAAATACATACATATATCAGGGGCTTTTCCCCCCTCACAAGGGAGGTGGGCCAAAGTCAAAGGTATAAATCCACTCCCATCCATTTCATCCCCACATACTTCACTTCCATTCACCACCCCTCCCTTGCTCTTTTCTTGGTTCCTCCTGGATGATGGGTCATCTCTGCATCTTGCCCACTGCCCTGGGTCAAAAGCAAGACACAGCACCTCCACAGCAAGGCCGCTTCATTTAATTAGCAACCCCCGTCTCTGTCCCCTCATGCAGAAAATGAGAAGATAGGGAGTCATCCCTTTGGGCTGTATCAAAATATCATTTGCACATACTTCCTCACCCACACCCATCCCCTACCCACTCCCTTCCATGCATCACAGCATCATCCATATACAATTGCAAACTACAATTAGGTAAATACAACTATTCTCCACTTACCCCTGCCATCTGTCTTCTCCCATCCTTCCTCAACAGACATTCCCCTCTTTCCCAATGCCCCCTTTTACCCCATCCATCCATCTCATCATTGGTTGCTCTCTTATGTTCACTCCTTCCACACTTCTTTTACTAATCTTTCTTCACTCATTCTTTCCATGTGTCCAAACCATCCCAATACTCCTACATCAACCCTACTTCCCAACTCCCTTTCCACCCCCGTTCTCCTCCTAACCTCGTTTCTCACTCTATCCAGCCTAGTAACCCTATCATACTTCTAGACCTCATCTCAAACACATTCAGACTACTCTTATGTTCCATGTTTCTGCCCCATACAGTGCTGTTGGCACAATCACTCCTTCATACAATCTCCTCTCAGCATCCATTCCAAAATGTCTATTTCTCATCACACTTTTTAATCCCCCAAGGAATTTACTTCCTTCTCTCAATCTACATACTATCTCCACCTCCATTGCTCCCTTTCCTGCCACATTCACACCCAAGTACCTAAAACTATCCACTTCCTCCATTCTCTCTCCCTTAATACTCACCTCTAGTCTGCTGCCAATTTCTCCCTTGTACATCTCATTACTGTACCTTATATTTACCCACATTTATCTTTAACTTCCTTCTTTTGCACACCTTCCCAAACTCTGTAACTAACTTCCTCAATCCCTCCTATGATCCTGCTACAATTGCAGTGCCATCAACAAACAACAACTGGCTTACTTCCCACTTTCCTCCATTTTCTTTAACCATCTCCAATCCCCAGCCCACTACCCTTGCATTTACCTCTCACACCACCCTATCCATGTATAAATTGAACAGCCAAGGTGACAGAACACATACCTGACAAAGTCCCACCTTTACCTCAAACCACTCACTCACCGACCTATTTCCGATTCTAACACAAGTTCTGCTACTCTCGTAAAAACTCTTGACTGCTCTTAAAAGCTTTTCTCCTATCTCATGTATCTGCAATATTTCCCACAGTGCCTTCCTGTTTACCCTGTCATAAGCCTTTCCCAAATCCATTTAAGCCCTCCAAAAAAAAAAACATCCTTACCTTATCCTAAAGCTTTCTCACATCTCTCTTACCACAAAAATCTGATCCACTCAACCCCTACCTGTCCTAAACCCACACTGTTCCTCACCAATTACTCTCTCTCTCTTCCTTTCCTAATCCTCTCAACCAAGATCCTCCCATAAGCCTTCCCAACTACACTTAACAAACCGATCCCTCTGAAACTACTACACTCACACTTGTCCCCTTTTTCCCTTGTAAAGTGGAACTATACAGGCACTCCTCCAGTCCTCTGGCACTCTACCCTCTCTTAAACAAGCATTAAATAATGTCAACACCCAGTCCACCATCACTGTACCTCCTTTTTGTTTTAGACATTCTCCATGATACCCTTGTAACCCAGGTGCCTTACCTGCTCTCGTCATATTAACAACTGCCTTCACCTCCTCTTTCCTTATTTCTCCTCCATTTTCTTCATTCACCACTGTCATTTTCTTAGCGCTTACCACGGCATCCACCTTTCCCTCCTTATCCTCCTTTACCTTTAGCAACTCTCTAAAATACTCTACCCATCTTCCTCTTATTGCCTTCTCTTCCAGTATCATCTCTCCATCTGCACATTTTACCTTTTCCTCTCTATTTGATTTCCCTTCTCTTCCTCTTTTAATTTCTTTGCAAAACATCTTTTTGTTACTTTCAAAATTTTCTGTTGCTCTTACCTTATTTCACATCTGCTCTCCTCTTTGCCTCCTTTATCTTATGCTTTACTTGTCTTCTCATTTCTTTGTACCTCTCATATGATTCTCTCGTCCTATTTGTAACCAATCTGTGAAAGCTCGCTTCTCTTCTACAACCTTCTTTGTTTCCTCATCCCACCACTCACTACCCTTCCTTCTATTTCTCCCATCCTCCTTTTTCCACACACCATCTTTGCACACCTTGCAACTTCCTCCTCCACTCCTAGTTCTACTCTATCCTTCACTCCCTCCCACTCCTCTCTCAGTTTCTTTTTGTACTCCTTCTCCCTTTCTTTCTCATTTAAGCAGTTCACTTTAAACACCTCCCTACCTTCTGTCTTTTTCCTTTTTCTCCATCTATCCTCCACTCTCAACTTACCTTCCACCAAAAAATTATCTGATATTCCCCTACTCTCTCCCCTTTGAATATGTATATCCTTAACTCAGTGCTGGTTTAGTATGTGGCCTACAACATTTTTTCTCTGGTACAGTATGTGGCCTACCTATTCAATGCACCAAGGAATGCACCCAGCTCTACAAGTTAGGTTAGGAGAGGTTAGGTTCAAATGAAAAAAAATTAAAGTATTGTTTTAAATTTGTCCTGATGTAGGACATATTCAAATGGGGTAGCCCACATACAACTAGGTAAATACATACGAAACCAGTTTCAAAAAGGTAGGCCACATATTAAACCGGCACCCTTAACTCTTCCTACTATACTCCTGGTTACCACTATAGTCCATTAATGCTCCTGAGGTAGGACATATTCAAATGGGGTAGACCAACCACATACAACTAGGTAAATACATACGAAACCAGTTTCAAAAAGGTAGGCCACATACTAAACCGGCACCCTTAACTCTTCCTACTATACTCCTGGTTACCACTATAGTCCATTAATGCTCTATCTACCACCCTTCCATCCACCACCCTCTCCCATGTGTACTTATACTTGACTTTCTTCCTAAACACTGTATTTGCTATCATCATATGTAATAAATCACAAGCCACAGAGGAGAGGTAAGAGGGTGTCAGACTTAATATTTAGTAGGGAAGAAGAAATAGTAGAGGAAATAGAAGTAGAAAGTTCCCTAGGATGAAGTGATCATGCTACCATTACTTTCACATGCAATACAAAGAAAATATTCTTGTACAAGAGAACAGACTTTAAAGAGATGAGAAATAAAAGTTGGACATCAAATGGGAGCAATACTTGGGTAAACCAAATATTGAGGAAATGTTCATTTTTTTTTTTTTTAAGAATTAAACTTACAGATACTATAAACAAATGTGTGCCAATTAAAGTAGTAAAAGACACATTTTGTCAGAGAAAAAGAACAAATCCCAGATGAAGGAACTACTAATGAATAGGATGCTTTGGCCAAAAATAAGAAAAAATGCCTTGGTCACGACTAATACAACTAAAAACCTGTGTAAATACAACTTGTCAGGAATTTCAAGAGGTTGAGAAAGAATACATGTGTACAACCAGGTGAGGAATGAAACAAGAAAACAGAACAAAATAGAGAACAGCTAATTGAAAGGCAAAAGAAAATCCAAATAATTTTGGAAATATGTACAAGAAAAGTTAACAAAAAGAATTGGTATACCAGAACTACACATGAATAGTGATAGTAGTATGAACAAAACTAAGATGGATAAGGAAAAGGCAGACATACTGGCTAATCAGTTCAACAAAGTATTCACAGAGGAACCAGATGGAGATGTGCTAAATCTTTCATTTAAACATGTGCCTCAAATGTCAAATATGGAGTTCTCATTACAGAACATTAAAAATGCCATGAAAAAAAAAAATCACCTGGACTGGACGGAATATATCCTAGGATAATGAAGTAAGGAAGAGAGCAACTGGCAGAACCTCTGAAAATAGTATTTGAAAAGTCTTACAGTACAATACTGTACAATTACTGATGGACTGGAAAATTGCAAATAAACTGCCATATTTAAACAAGGAAGCAGTTGTGACCCGACAAACTACAGACCAATAAGTCTCACAAGTATTGTGCATAAACTAATGGAATCACTAGTCAGAGAGAAAGTTATGAAACGCATGAAATCAAATAAACTATTTAGTAACAGGCAATTTGGATTCTTACCAGAGTGATCTACAGTTCTTCAATTAATAAGGGTATTGGACAGCTGGGAATGCTGCAGTGGACATAATCTATAAATCAGAATGGCATGATGTGGAAAGTGGTGTCACTCAGGGATCTGTGATGGGACCATTATTGTTCGTCCTTTAAATAAATGATTTACCAGAAGTTTTAAGAGATGGAAGTGAAATATAATTGTATGCAGAGAATACAAAAATTTACTGGTGAATTAAAACCCTGAAGGACATTGCTGCTTGATAAAAAAAAGTGTAAATTCATGCACACTGGAAATTGCAGTGGAAGAAACTATGGATATAACATGAATGAAAAGATGACAAAAATAAGTACAGAGAAGGATATAGGGGTAATAATCGATAGTAAACTCCAGTTCTCAAATCATCTTGCAGAAAAGATAAATAAAGCTAACAGACTTGTAGGACTTATCAGAAGAACCTTTGTCTCTTTGGATGAAGAAATTTTTAAGTTTCTCTATGTGGCGCTACTCGACCCCCATTTGGAGTATGCAAACCAAGTATGGGCTTCAGGTCTGCTGAAGGACACTGGAGCTGTCGAAGGAGTGCAGCGGAGAGCGACCAAGCTGGTGCCAAAACAGAAACTGTCAGGAGAAACTGAGGAAACCCACACCTAGCATGTAGGTACACGTGCACGAGGCGATACAATTGAATCACTTAATATCCTGACAGGAGTCTACGAAGAGGACGTATGCCATGACATTTTGGAACTATGGGAAAATGGACATCCTATGAAAATAGTAAAGACCAGAACTGGATAAAAGGAAGAACTCTTTTTGTAGCACCATACAAATGGAATGCACTACCTAAGTATGTCACAGACTCAAAATCAGTTATAAAATTTGAGAGTAAGTTTGATAAAGCATGGGACAACCAATATTTAATAAATAACTTCAATATAAAAATGTAATTAAATAATAATCGCGTAGGTGTGCACTTCTGGGAAAAAAAATATAATAATAAATTTCGGAAGGGTCCCTTCGCGTGCCGTCCAGAAACTATGTACCTGCCGAACTTACCTTTCGGATCCAGTGTTCAACGTAACAACAGCCAATGTTGATTACAAGCAGGCGGTGGTTACTACAACCGCACTCACAATTTCAGACTGCACGGCACACTGTTAGTTCATTGGCGTAAAAAAAGCACAACTTAATGTAAATCATCACAGTAAACGCACAAACATTATTTACAACGTATTCAAGGCGACCGCCAGCACAACCTTCTACTCACACCGCTCAACCCATACTGACGAGCAGTCGAGCACATAGGCAGTTGCACATTAGTGCTCCATACAACTCTCAATCTCAAATCAATTTTCACTTTGCTCGTAGCACTCTTTCTATTGCGAGTCAAATCAGCGTGATTGACACCCAGACCTCCATCGCTTGTCTATCTTGCCCACTTGTGTCTCATCTCGCGGTGTCCTTTCTGTCTGGATTCTTTTTCTTCTTCCGTTTTGAAATCGACACGTCGCTGATGTGCAGACACTAAGTAGGACTCACAGTTTCGCTTACCAATTACACTGGGCAACAAAGATTTTGTTACAGAAGAGCAAATAAGTGTTTCTATGTGATTTTGATATGGTAAATTCATATCTATAATTGAATTTGCTCTGTCACGTCTAGATTTTGTGTAATATGCAAATTATATTTAGATTTTCCGTAAGAAGCAAATCACTTATCCTACTCTTCCCATCCACATCTAACGAATTTGTAAAATAAAATTTACTCCTAGTTGTCGCTATCTTACAGGCAAGTAGGACGTTTATTGAAACTCTGCTGTTAAGCAAGTAATCAGGCTGGGATAGTTGTTGTATTTTTGTAGCATTTATTTTGTACCAAAGCGTATTTCTATCTTATTTTGCATTCATTTTTTTTTCAGATATTGTATGGTACTTCAAATGGCATCAAAGTCGAGTTTGTGTAAATCACCCGAACAACTTCTGCTATGTCTGTGGACGATATACACTGAAGCAACAACGTAGAAACATAACAACAAAGCTTAAACTTGCCTATAAGTACCATTTTGACTGTAAATTAGGAGACCAAGACAAGGACTGGGCACCACATATTTGTTGTGCACCGTGCAATGCCATTTTAATAGCTTGGGTAGATGGTAAAAGAAAAGTTATGCCGTTCTCAGTCCCCATGGTTTGGCGTGAGCCAAAAAATCACGTCAATGATTGTTATTTTTGTTTAACAAAGATTGCTGGTTTCTGAAAGAAAAACAAATCAAAGATCACGTACCCAAACTGTGAATCAGCAATGAAACCAGTACCACATGATGAAGCAAACCCGCCACCACTTCCACCAGCAACGATGACAGACATCAGTTCTTCTGAAGATTCTACTAGTGATATAGCAACAGAAAAAGATGGCATATATATTCCAGATGCAGATAGTCACCCATATTTGGTAAGTCAAGGATGGAATCTTCTCCAGCCAAACACCTAAATTTCTCATTTCTGTCATCGCCATCTGCAGTTTTCATCATTTTACTCTCAGGAGAATAACGTTTGTTTCTGCCACGATATCAATAGTCTAATGCAACAAATTGGCTGTCTCTATGCTCATTTCCATTCAAACGAACAGTCCTTAGAACTTTTCATTCTACCAAAAAAGTAATAATACTAAAGCATAGTGATTATTACAAATTTCCTGGACAGTGGAAGGAGGAGGAGGTGGTTGAGGGAACGTGGGGAAATACGTACCTCAAGGGAGTGAAGAATGGAGGAGGATGATAATCTCAGTGGGGAACCGAAGGCCAGGAAATTCGCATTACCACACGGGACCACGCTTGCTTCCTCACAGCAAGCGTGTATGTACGTAAATCAAAGAGGGGTGTGGGGACAACTCATAAAGAGAACCGTCCTAGGCTAATGAAACCCAGAACTCCTATTGTGAGTTTTAATGAATTGAATAATTAAACACTAAAATTAAGCTACTTGACATTAAATAAGGGTTTTAACAGTTGGATTCACATACATACATACATCCTATCTATTCCCTGCGCGCGTTCCTAGCTTAAGAAATTGTTATTTAATGTGTACTTATAATTGTCTTGCTTGTGGAGACGTCTTCAATTAGCATGATCTCCTGCTGAGCTTCGATCGGCGCCACTTCGTTTGGTGGGGGCGGGGAGTGGACGGCCTGGGCGCGCTGTGATGGGGGTTGTAAGTCACTTCGTCGGCGTACTTTTCCCGGTCAATCGCACTAC
Organism: Oratosquilla oratoria; assembly: GCF_046742065.1. NCBI lineage: Eukaryota > Metazoa > Arthropoda > Malacostraca > Stomatopoda > Squillidae > Oratosquilla > Oratosquilla oratoria. Next base: position 58,959,475 of record NC_134788.1, read on the forward strand.
ACTCAGTTTTTGCTTGAGGGGTTTATACCCAAATAATCGACACTCGATTTATTCAAGAGGATATAAATCCCCAACAGTCACTTGAGGGAGGAAAGGACGCGCTTATTCTTCCGAGATCGAGCGGTCTGACCTCCTTTTTCGAACTCGATGCTTAGACTGCCTGTGTCCTGCGACAGGTCAGGTCACGATGTCCGCTAGCCGGCTTCCGACGTTGCCAATAGTACTATGTCTCCGTCCCTAGTTGCGAAGGGTACTACGAATAATGTTCATGCGGGAGGGTGACACAGTTCCAAGTGTTCTTTGAGGTAGACACTGTTCACGAGCGGGTTAAACACAGTCCTAATAATTCTAATTGCCTAGCTTAAAACAAATATGTGGCAGCGCGCAGGGGCGGGAAGGGGGTGTGTTTGAGTGCTTTGTGTGAGTGCGAACCGTTGAGCATGGCTCCGAGAACACAAATCAAAAGGGGGGGGGTGTTTCTAGATATTAGAAGTCTCTCCCTTCGTTAAGGCATTGAATTGGTTGTCAAAAATGACATGACAAATAAAGAGGATATCGAGGAGGAGAAAAGACAGGATGTTGCTACTAGAAGTCTTAAGGACTGGAAATTCCCCCGAGTATGGGGAATTAAGGGCTGATACGGAGAGAAAACAGACGAGAAAATGGGAAGGGAGACAACGAGCTGGGTGTCACAATTTAAAAAATTGTGACACAGGTTATGAACCAAAAAAGAGGAGGGGGGGGGGGCGGTCTCCCCTATGGCTTGAAGCTGGGAGAAGAAGGCTGGTCTTTCATCAAGAGTGAAAGAACTAGTTTCTGGCTTGCTAGGCGGCCGTTCTTCTTGGTCGTGCTCTTGTTAATGGAGCCGCTGCTGGCTCGTTGAGTGACGTGGCTGAAGCTCTCGTTGTGACGTCGGTCATCGAGGCCGTGCGGGGCTGTAGTGTAGGTGGCGTGGCGAGGTACTCGTGTTCACAGGCGATTTCAGTCGGGTCGTTCGCCGCCGGAGAGGTTCCGTCGTCTACGGTGTCCGCTTCGCCTTCCCCCGCGGGGGGAAGGTGCTCCGCGGTCGGTTCGTGACGGTCCGCGTGGGAATGAGGGGGCGTGTCCGCGCTCAGATTGATCTCTCGAGGGATGATTCGTATGACAGACCGCTCGTATTCTCTTTTAAGAGTGCGGACTCCTACGGATCTGTTGACATCGTCTTCTCTGGGGACCGTAACAGTGGTTCCAGGATCAAATGGTGTAATGTGAGGACTTCGAGCGTCATTGTCAATTTGTTTAGTCCCAACGATGATCGGGACTGCTTCCGGTTCTGGAGGTGAAGTGTCATCTGGTGTCGTGTAAGCGCGGACCGAAGTTGGTAAGATGGGAGCCGAGTGCGATGAAGAGGGGGTGCAGGTGGCTTCCGGGGTGTGACCTACTGGGGGCGTGGCACAGGAGCTGTCGTGGTGAGAGCTGACAGACGTTGATGATGTAGAAGCAGAGGTGCTCTGAGAGCTTGGGGCGTCAGTGGCAACTTGTATATTATCAATGAGGACTGGTACTGGTTCCGGGTCCTGAGATAAAGTGGCATCTGGTGCCGTGTAAGTGCGGATTGCAGCTTGCGGGACGGGAGCCGCGTGCATTGAAGAGGGGGTGCAGGCGACTTCCGGGGCGTGGCCTTCTGGGGGCGTGGCACAGGAGCTGTCGAGGCGAGCGCTAGTAGACGTTGTTGTGGTGGGAGCAGAGGTGCTCTGAGAGCTTGGAGTGTCAGTGGCAACTTGTGCATTCTCAATGACGAGGACTGGTGCTGTTTCCGGGTCCTGATATAAAGTGGCATCTGGTGCCGTGGAAGTGCTGACTGAAGTTGGTAAGATGGGAGCCGAGTGCGATGAAGAGGGGGTGCAGGTGGCTTCCGGGGTGTGACCTACTGGGGGCGTGGGTACAGGCCGTCCAGTGCTGTGCCTGGACGTATGACCTTGACTCCTCGGTGGCGTCGGAGCACACGTCAATGTCTGTCGAGGCTGGCGTGTTGAGGATTGAGTAGGAACGGGTGTGGGGGTAGCTGCGGCAACTGGGCGTACCAACACCGGGGTATGGAGTCGACTGCCCGTGATGGCACCCGAGTAAACTTTGAGTGCTGATTGAAGCTCTGTTGCACTTAGTTCAGAAGTGCCTTTGAACAGGTATATTGATGAAAGAACCTGTCGGGGTAGTTTCGGCACTAGGACATCCTCTACAAATTCATCGGAGAGGGCTTGTCCTACTGCGTTCCTGTACCTTTCGCCCAACTCATCCCAATCGGCGAGGAACCTCGACAAGTCCTCACATTCGTCCGTAGGTGCGGGAATGGCGACGAGGCGTTCCTTCAGACTTCTTCGTTCTGCCAAGGGCTTGTCATATGCATCTTGCAGCCTTCGGATGGTGTGTTCATACGAGGTGTTGTTGAACACGGGGTATCCAACAAGACGCTTGGCACGCCCCGTTAGAGAGCGCATGAGAGCGCTGAACTTTTCTCCCTCTGTGTACCTATTGCTTTCGTGAACAATTGTCTTGAAAATGCTCCACCAGCTGGAGAACATTTCCAGATCCCCATCGAAAGAGGGTGTATGATTTTCTTCCCTTATGTATGTTACAAGGGGGCTTTGATTAAGCTGGCTGTTTGACGCTTGAACGGCGGTATTTGCGCCGTTCACTCGCGCATCCGCTCGGACTTTTAGGTTTAATAGGACCTTTTTGAGGGGTCTCAGTTCCTGTTCTAGTTTTGTGAGCTGATCATTGGGGGTGTGTCGGGCCCAGGCGGGCTCCAATAACCGCCATGTTTGGTGATGGTCTTGACCTTCTTGATGAATTTCCGTAGCCGCACTGGGACTCAGGCTTTCAACGTTGATAGTCCCGTACGTTTCAGCATATTCCGTGACAGCGTCAAGGAAATTCTGCGTGATGGCAATGAGCTCGGTCAGTGTTGCGTTCGTAATTGCGTCTTCGTTAGGGCTGTAATAAGACATGGTGGCCGCCGTCTGAGTATGCTTGCGGTCACTGAATCATAAGCCGAGAGGGGGGGGGGTCCGCTCTCTCTCTAAAGAACGATGCAAATAGAGTCGAGCGAAAGAATCGCACGACGAAAATGGAGAATCGAAGGGGGTGACTACAGAAGATTGTGCTGTCATACGAGCTGGTCTGACAAAGGAGGTGGGAGAGAGGTTACTCGCGTGAAACCGCGAAAGTTTAAAAATAAGGCCGCTTGAATCCGGGCCGATGCGAGCCGTTAGCGTCAGGTCATCCGTAACGGTAACGGCTAGGCTTAACACAAGGACGTGGTGGCGGATGGCGCCAATAGGGAGGCTTAACTATAACGCCGCTTTGGAAGGCTGGGCCGAGCCGAAACTAAATTAAGCCGAAAATGGCTGAACTTAAAATTACGATGTGCGGCTGAGGATGCCGCTGAATGAAGTGGCCGGGCGGAATTACCCGTGAAAAAGGGACCAGTGTAATTTCAGCACAATCTAATTCTACTTAGGGGGCGAAATGTTGCACAAGAGAAAGGTAAAAGTAGGAAGGGTAAATTAATGTGACATAAAATTACTATATCATGGTTGACCTAGTGCGTGCCTTAACGAGCAGGAGTGACTCCTGTACAGTGCATTGAGTTGCTAACCTATGCGCAGGGAAACATGTTGTGATCTACTTCATGAGTTGTCATACTGATTATTGAACTAGTGAAGTCGCATTAATTTACGAGTTCTGTACATAGGTAATGGAATGAATATCCGGTTCGAAGGACCACTAATCGTGTCGTATTACAAATTTCCTGGACAGTGGAAGGAGGAGGAGGTGGTTGAGGGAACGTGGGGAAATACGTACCTCAAGGGAGTGAAGAATGGAGGAGGATGATAATCTCAGTGGGGAACCGAAGGCCAGGAAATTCGCATTACCACACGGGACCACGCTTGCTTCCTCACAGCAAGCGTGTATGTACGTAAATCAAAGAGGGGTGTGGGGACAACTCATAAAGAGAACCGTCCTAGGCTAATGAAACCCAGAACTCCTATTGTGAGTTTTAATGAATTGAATAATTAAACACTAAAATTAAGCTACTTGACATTAAATAAGGGTTTTAACAGTTGGATTCACATACATACATACATCCTATCTATTCCCTGCGCGCGTTCCTAGCTTAAGAAATTGTTATTTAATGAGTACTTATAATTGTCTTGCTTGTGGAGACGTCTTCAATTAGCATGATCTCCTGCTGAGCTTCGATCGGCGCCACTTCGTTTGGTGGGGGCGGGGAGTAGACGGCCTGGGCGCGCTATGATAGGGGTTGTAAGTCACTTCGTCGGCGTACTTTTCCCGGTCAATCGCACTACACTCAGTTTTTGCTTGAGGGGTTTATACCCAAATAATCGACACTCGATTTATTCAAGAGGATATAAATCCCCAACAGTCACTTGAGGGAGGAAAGGACGCGCTTATTCTTCCGAGATCGAGCGGTCTGACCTCCTTTTTTGAACTCGATGCTTAGACTGCCTGTGTCCTGCGACAGGTCAGGTCACGATGTCCGCTAGCCGGCTTCCGACGTTGCCAATAGTACTATGTCTCCGTCCCTAGTTGCGAAGGGTACTACGAATAATGTTCATGCGGGAGGGTGACACAGTTCCAAGTGTTCTTTGAGGTAGACACTGTTCACGAGCGGGTTAAACACAGTCCTAATAATTCTAATTGCCTAGCTTAATCAAATATGTGGCAGCGCGCAGGGGCGGGAAGGGGGGGTGTTTGAGTGCTTTGTGAGTGCGAACCGTTGAGCATGGCTCCGAGAACACAAATCAAAAGGGGGGGGGGGTTTTCTAGATATTAGAAGTCTCTCCCTTCGTTAAGGCATTGAATTGGTTGTCAAAAATGACATGACAAATAAAGAGGATATCGAGGAGGAGAAAAGACAGGATGTTGCTACTAGAAGTCTTAAGGACTGGAAATTCCCCCGAGTATGGGGAATTAAGGGCTGATACGGAGAGAAAACAGACGAGAAAATGGGAAGGGAGACAACGAGCTGGGTGTCACAATTTAAAAAATTGTGACAGTGATACGAAATATATACTATGGCATTTTAACTCTATAAATTTATACAATGTAAATTTAACAAATAAGATAAATTCAAATTTAACAAATGCCTCACCTCGACACTTCGTTAAAAAATGCTAATTATCAACCATGACATGCATCGTCAACTGCTGCTCGCTGGGATGTCACGGTCCCCAGTTACTGGCCTAGATGAATGGACAGTCTTGTTTTCCAGTGCCATCTGTCACCTCATAGAAAACGGAGACGACTGACGCACAACTAACGGGTAAAACTTTTTCGACAGAAAATCTCCAAAATACGCAATGTCCCCAACATTAAGACGGAAAACACGTTCCGAAACATATCTTCGATTGTTGGTGCGTGTATCTGAAAATCGCAATTTCCGAAAATTTCATCACAAGGATCATCAACTGCACTGAAAAAATTGTATACAAACGTTTGAATGCGCGAATCCGTTAAGAAATGCGTGATGAATGATACATTGAGACTGAACGTAATACATCGCTCAGACACCCCCAGACACATCACGCAAGCAGCCAACCTAAACGGAACGCAACATTCTGCAACGTCATCGCATATTTTTATACCTCTCTGGAAGATGCCCATTGATATACTTGTACGATATACTTGTCTCACGGTATTTTTTTCACGTTTTGAAGAATAACAAAATAACAATAATTCTCTACTAGAAATGAAGTAAATATAATTAATACTAAGGACAGAGACGAGGGCGAGTTATCGACGACAGAAAACAGTTTCTAAAGACCACAGCGTACTTTCACAAACAAGTGGAAAGTCGCAGTCGGCGTTGTAGACGACTTGACTGTGGTCACGCAAGCGGCCTAGTCAAGGAAGACAGCAACTGCTAAATGAATACAAGAAATCGAATAATATAAAACGAAACTGTAGTAATAAAAAAAAAAAATAAATAACAACAATTCTATCATTACTGTTTTAGTAACAAAACTATTTAGTTCGTTCACAATTTACAATAGGATAGATCTGTACATATTCTGAATAAAAAGACTATAAACCTATACACATTTGTCCAATTACCAAGCTGTAATTAATAATAATAATAATAATAATAATAATAATAATAATAATAATGATAATAATAATAATAACTATCGACAACTAAACAGCTGCCTTCATCTACCGCCAAACTCAATGCCAGCGTGGACTGGGAAGGCTGTAGATATTCATTTCCTATGCATATGTCGGTTTGTGGATAATGGTTGATTTTATGAAATAAATATAAATAAATGAATAAACAAATTGGTAATTACATACAACTACATTCCAAACCTTAACTACTGTCATCGGACTATAAACTATATTCTTACACAACTAAACCACATATGATATTCCTTAGTTGTATAACTGAATCAACATTAATTAAATACCCTTCGCACTTTTCTAAGTGCCCAAATAAGCCAAATCTTTGATACAAAAAAAAATTGCGCGTACCAACGAAGTAAAATTATAGGTTTACATACGTGTATGGTCATACAAAAGAGGTTGACTATTTATTAGTTATTTTTAAGATGAGCTCTGTGTTTGGCTTACCGGAATGTCGTTAGTGGGTTGTTCTTAACTCGAATGCACTCGCTGCATTCAAGATCTCTCTCTCTCTCCTGTGGTAACTCTGCATACTACACTGTTTCGTCATTATATGAAAGCCCAACACACACACATTCGAGTAACGTTAAAAGTAAAATATAAAAATAAAAGGAAATCCAATTCATGTTGACATAATTACTTACACTCGAAAATAAATATTCAAAGTGATCATTTAGTTATTTTCTCTTATCGTGGTCCAGATAAATATAACATTGCAACTACAATAGACAATAAACAATCGTTCTGGATGCCAAGTCTAAGTCCAAATGGTGGAACCGGGCAAATAACAACCCACTATATGAATATACATTGAATGGATCTGATGGATCACCACACAGGCTGGTGTCAGTGGAGGGAGGAAGAAAAGGATCTGGCGGTCACGGTGGATCAGCGGCGGCTGCAGTTCTCGAGCCCTATTCAAGCACAGGTCGGTCAGCAAGGCCAATAGAGTGCTTGGAGCAATCAAGCACACTTTTACGGCCATGGACGGACAAGACTGCCTTCCTCCACCTGTACAAAAGCCTAGTTCGCCCTCACCTGGAGTATGCCTCGGTAATTTGGTCCCCAAAGAGTACAGAGAGAGCGGGCAACGATATTGGTTACAGGACTGTCTCACTTATCCTACTCAGAGCGACTTGCTAGTCTTCAACTCCCAACAACACTCCAGTTTAGAAGGCATAGAGCGGACCTTAGACAAGCTTTCAAGATTACGAAGAACATTGATCAGGTAGACTACAGGAGGGAATGCAACAGCTGTGGAAGAGCCAAGTTCAAGCTGCCAACACTTAGTACAGCGACCAGAGGTCACAACTTAAAGCTACAATCACAACACCAAACTAGCTACAGAAAAAAAACTTCCTACCTGCAAGAATCACAGAACCGTGGAACAAGCTGAGCCAAGAAACCATTAGTGCCAAAACCGTAGAATCTTTTAAAAGTAAAATCGCGAAAGAATTGTCTACTGGAGAAGAGGTCTGCAAGTACAACTTTCCCTGCTGACCTCCTCTCGGTGCATAACAGGAGGGGGATGATGCAACAACCTGCAAACTAACACCACGCAACAACCCACTATTAACACTACTACAGCGTCCAATCTTGGTATGTGGTCTTATTACCCTTCGGGGTACCTAATGGCCAATACTAAAAGTAATTACTAAAGGTAATATACATACATACATACGTACGTACATACGTTACGTACGTACGTACATACATACGTACACACATACATACATACATACGTACGTACGTACATAAATACATACAAACATACGAGACTACCGGCATCTATGGCATATTGAAGAAAAGTACAGAAAATACAACTGCTAAAGTTCGTAGGTCCTGTTTTTATCAAGCGTTTCATCGCCTTTCTCGCTTGTCTCTTCCACTCTCCTCTTCTTTCATACTCCTCTTTTTTATTATTCCTATAGATATCTACATCAATACTATTTATCTTGTAGTTTTTATACCACTCTGTTTACCAACGAAGTTTTATTTTCTTCTCGCATGCCATAGAAAACGAATCTCAAGCGTTGATGACGTCACGACGCTTCTCTCTGACCACACGATGCCGTGCTAGAGAATTAGCAGGTACGCTCATCCTCTTCAATACGAATCGATTCATCTTTTGTTGAGTATAAAAGGTGTATTTTTGCTTCTGTTGAATTTAACAAACTTGATATTAATATTATAATCTTGCTATAACATAAAGTCACAAAACAAACGCCCTGGTTACCTAAGCCGTAAATGCTTTCGTTGAAGTCTCTGCAGTATCGATATGAAATATATATGGTACTAATTACCTTTGATAAGTGCATGGCGCCGTGGTGTAATGGCACACACAGCTGACACCATATCGGCGTCGTACTTTTGATTTTTTCTCTTCTTTTCATTTCCCGGTGGTCCAGTGGTTAGAGTCGCTGCTCTGCGTCCATAGGGTCCCGAGTTCGAAACCCGGGAGGTGCCTTTCCACTTTCTATGGAAGCTCACCTAGGTAGATGTCACTGGAACTCTTGTTCTTTGAATTAGTACTCATTGCCAAATTTATCTGATAAAGGTATTCGTACCAAAATGCATATATTGACTCCATGAAATAACAGTGCAATCAATGACGCAGAGCGAGGAAAAATATATGAAAGATATTTATGATCGTATTTCCGTTGAGGCTGGTCAGAGGCAAGCGACATGACGTCACAAATTTTCTGCGATCGTTTTCTATTGAGTTTATAGTCCAGAAGCATTAGCCATAATATTGGCAAAAAATGGAAAAGCATTTTACGAAGCGGATTTTTTCACCACGGTCCAAGGATATAATGCACTTTAACATGCCAAAAGTTTTAACTCAAAAATCACGTCCAAAGTACAGGCACCTTTGATATGACGTTCTTCCTGGATGCCCTGAAAGCTGGTGTAGTAAATCCGTATACTTAAAAGGGAAGCAAATGCAGGCCAGCAAGGCAAGCAAATGCAGGCAGACACAGGCAGGTAGGCAGCCAGGCACAAACAGACATAGTCAAGCCTGCATAGGCAGTTAGGTACAAACACGTTGGCAAGCACAGGCAGGTAGCCACGCACATGAAGGCTTACAGGCACAGACAGTCAGATAGGCTGGAGGGTAGGCTGTCAGGCAAAGGAAGAGGACGCAGGCAGCAGGCATGGGCATAGGCAGGCACAGGCAGACAAAGGCATGCAGGCAGGTACAAGCAGGGAGGTACAGGCAGGCAGGCAGGCAGGCAGGCAGGCAGGCAGGCGAGAGGCACAGGCAGCAAACAGGCAAAGACACAAAGGCACAGGTAGGTACAGTAGGCACAGACACGCAGGCAAGGCAGGAAGACAGGCAGGCAGGTAGACAGGCAGGCAGACACGGGTAGGGAGGAAGGCACAGGCAGGCACAATCAGGCAAGCACAGATAGGCAGGTACAGGCAGGCAGGCAGACAGGCAGGCACGGGCAGGCAGGCAGACACAGACAGGCACAAGCAAGATGGGAGGCACACAAGGCAGATAAAATTAGCCAGGCACAGGCAGGCAGGCACTGCCATGCAGGTACAGGCTGGATGGTACAGGCAAGCAGTCATGCAGGCACAGTCAGGCAATTAGACCGAGAAAGTGACAAGCGCCGCCTTGCCCTCCCTCCTTGAGGCCCTCCACATCAAATAGATCGAGCCCACACTGAACACCCAGCAGGAAGCCCCCACCATGATCCTTGCCAGCCTCAAACCGTTCGGAATCCGCCAAACCAGACGCCCCACCCAGCCAGCTACGACGACACAAATCAGCCCTGCTGCCTGCCTGTCATGAGAAGTCACTCCGGCCGCGACAGACGCCCCCTCCCAGGCCACAGTAACGGTCACCTGCAGTGTGTCAAGCCATTCCCAGTGGTCACAGTTCCCCCCTCCCCTCCCCTCCCACGTACCCTTCCCCAGTATTCAAACGTGTCCTTCCCCAGTTTCAGACCAGAGTAATGGACATTCTTTGTGATCTTTCCCAGTGTTTTCTTTCTGACTTTGTAATCAGCCATTTTTCTGTTCTTGTTACAATTGAAAACGCTAATTTTCATTTGCGAAACGTCTTGTATCATGTTCCACCCATTAGATGGCTTCTATCGGCAACTTAGTTTTTTCTTTACCTCTCCATGTCTAGAGAAATCTTCATCGGAAACTCACCAGAGCTCAATTTGCTGTTGCATACAATTCAATATGCCTTAAACAAAATATCTTCCCGCGTTACACCAATATATGTATATATATATATATATATATATATATATATATATATATATATATATATAAATATATATATATATACATATATATATATATATATATATATATATATATATATATATATATACTACACGAGCTTACAGGTTATCAAGGGGTCACGTCATAACAAAGGTGGCCTGTACTTGGACGTGATTTTTGAGTTAAAGTTCCAATACGTTTTCTTGGGCTTTTGGCATGTTAAAGTGCATTGTATTCTTGGCGTATGGTGAAAAATTCCGCTTTATGAAATTATTTTCCTCCTTTTGCCAATATCATGGATAATGCTCATGGACTACTTAGGGGCTGCAACAACCTGCACACTAACAACACTACAGCGTCGAACCTTGGTATGTGGTCTTATTACCTTTCGGGATACCTAATGACCATTACTAAAGATAATTACTAAAAGTAATTATTATCATTATTACTATCATTATTACTATCATCATTATTATTATTATTATTATATTTATTATTATTATTATTATCATTATTATCATTATTATCATTATTATTATCATTATCATTATTATTATTATCATTATCATCATCGTTACTATTATTATTATTGATAATAATAATAATAATAATAATAATAATTATTATTATTATTATTATAATTATCATTATCATTATCATTATTATTATTATTATTATTATTATTATTATTATTATTATTATTATTATTATTATTATTATTATTATTAATTATTATTATTATTATTATTATTATTATTATTATTATTATCGTTACTATTACCCCGTGTAAGGGGGAAAAAGCCTTTGGTATATGTATGTATTATTATCATTATCAAACATCTATTGTGGTATTCCCAAACGAATATATAAATAACTACATAATTAAAAAAAAAAAAATAAAACATTCATATATAAGGGCATTATTGTTCCCAAATTCCAACTATGTTAATGGCTTCGTTAGCTACTACAGAAAACAACAAAGAGAACAAAGACTTGACAAAGTCTTGGACAACAAAGCCGCTTTGAATCTTCCTCGCTCTCATTCTAAGGCGACATTACGTCACGGCCCGAACACATTTGCATTGTTCTGTGCATTCGCGCCTTGCGGGACGTCATAGTCGTCGCACACATTGAACGATAATATCATAAAAATGTGACTATATTTTAATCCTTTTTAACATTAAAATATAAAGTAATACTCGTGTATTGGAGCATTATTCAATTTTATAGTTCTTTGGACGTATCATCAAGAGGAATTGATCAAAACTATATGTATAAAAAAATTAATACTTGCACAAAAATAACAAGACGATGTTTTAATTACTTCTACCGCTAAGATTGATATTGATAGTGATGTTTGCTAGCACATTATATTCTTTATAATTCTTTCGACATATCATCAGAAGAAATTTAGTAAGACAATATATATAAGTATCAATGCAACAAGGAAAAAATCATATAGTATTGAAAAAAAGTTCTCGTCATTAGGAAATCTTAACATTCTGAAAAATTTCATAATTCGCAACGGATACCAGAATTATTTATAATCATTTTGTTCACTTTTGAAATGCGTATTTTTTATGAATATTGGAAATAATAAAAACATAAATTATTGGCAATAAAGAAATATTTGAACGAAAGAGACCAGAGAGAGGGAGAGTGAGAGAGAGAGAGTGGGGAGAGAGGTGGAATCTGAGAGTGGACGTGTCACCCCTATGTCTCATATGTCATGCTCCTGACATGGGTCAACTGGTCGCGTGTGTGTGTGTACATGTGTGTGTACATGTATGTGTTCATAATGATAATGATAATAATAATAACAATAATAATAATAATAATAATAATAATGATGATAATAATAATAATAAACAATTGAAAAACAATAGTAGAAAAAACAATAGTAGAAAAAAGAATGGTAGAAAAAACAATAGTACAAAAAAATAGAAAAAAACGTTGAAAAAACGAAACTAGAAAAAACATTAATAGAAAAAACAAGAGTAGAAATAACAATAGAGAAAATAGAAGTAAAAAGATAAAACAAAAGAAAAATAGAAACAAAACATTAGAAAAAACAATAGAAAAACAATAGAAAAAATAGTAGAAAAATCAAGTCGAAAAACAATAGTAGAAACAACAATAGTAGAAAAATAGAAAAAATGATAGAAAAATAGAAAAACCATAGTAGAAAAAACAATAGAAAAAAAACAATAGAAAAAACAATAGTACAAAAAAACAAGTCGAATAAACAATAGAAAAAACAATAGTAGAAAAAAGTAGAAACAATAGTAGAAAAAACATTAAAAACAATAGAAAAAACAAAAAATATATAGAAAAAACAATAGAAAAAATAGAAAAAAGAAAAAAGGTATAAAAACAAGTAGAAACAACAATAGTAGAAACAACAACAAAAAACAAATGAAAAACCAAAAGTAGAAGAAACATTAGTAGAAAAAACAATAGAAAATATACAATTGAAAAAAACAATAGAAAAAAATTGAAAAAACAATAGCAAAAACAATAGTAGAAAAAACAATAGTAGAAAAACAATAGTAAAGAACATAGTAGAAAAAAAATAGAAAAAAACAATAGAAAAAACAATAGTAAAAATATAGTGGAAAAACAGTGGTAGAAAAAACAATAGTACAAAAAAAACAATAGAAGAAAAAACAAAAGTAGAAAACAAATAGTACAAAACAATAGTACAAAAACAAACAAATAGTACAAAACAAAACAAAAGGAAAAAAAACAGAAGAAAAAACAAAAGTAGAAAATATTGTAGAAAACAAATAGTAAAAAAATTGTAGAAACAACAATAGTAGAAACAACAATAGTAGAAACAATAGTAAAAACAACAATAGTAGAAAAACAATAGTAGAAAAAACAATAGAAAAAACAATAAATAATAATAGAATAAACAATAGTAGAAAAAACATTAGAAGAAATAATAACAATAGAAAAAATAATAGTAGAAAAATCATGAGTTGAAAAAACAATAGTAGAAAAAATAAATAGAAAAAACACACTTTTAGACACACATATACAGACAAACACACGTAAAACACATGCACAGGTACACACGTACACGGACACGTAAAAACACACATGTCCAAACAGACATGTACACATACACATGTGCATACACATATACACACACACATGTCCAAAAACATATGTACACATACACACACATACACATATACATATACACATACGCGCCACATTGAAGTTAGGTAATCTGAGAGGGAGGGGAGGAAATAAGGATGACTAATTTGTGTGGGCCAGTGGTTCTCAACCTGGGGCCCCCAAAGGAACCACGGGGCCCCCCAGAGGAGCCACGGGAGCTCCCTGAGGTGCTGCAGGGCTTCCATAGGATCGGCGGGGCGCCCCCAGGAGGATCGGCGGGGCGCCCCCAGGAGGATCGGCGGGGCGCCCCCAGGAGGATCGGCGGGGCGCCCCCAGGAGGATCGGCGGGGCTCCCCCAGGAGGATCGGCGGGGCGCCCCCAGGAGGATCGACGGGGCGTCCCCAGAAGGAACAGCGGGGCGCCCCCAGGAGGATCGGCGGGGCGCCCCCAGGAGGATCAGCGGGGCGCCCCCAGGAGGATCGGCGGGGCGCCCCCAGGAGGATCGGCGGGGCGCCCCCAGGAGGATCGACGGGGCGCCCCCAGAAGGAACAGCGGGGCGCCCCCAGGAGGATCGGCGGGGCGCCCCCAGGAGGAGGGGCGGGGCGCCCCCAGGAAGATCGGCGGGGCGCCCCCAGGAGGATCGGCGGGGCGCCTCCAGGAGGAACAATAGTAGAAAAAACATTAAAAAAAAAAATAGAAAAAACAAAAAATATATAGAAAAAACAATAGAAAAAATAGAAAAAAGAAAAAAAGGTATAAAAACAAGTAGAAACAACAATAGTAGAAACAACAACAAAAAACAAATGAAAAACCAAAAGTAGAAGAAACATTAGTAGAAAAAACAATAGAAAATATACAATTGAAAAAACAATAGAAAAAATAATTGAAAAAACAATAGCAAAAACAATAGTAGAAAAAACAATAGTAGAAAAACAATAGTAAAGAACATAGTAGAAAAAAAATAGAAAAACAATAGAAAAAACAATAGTAAAAATATAGTGGAAAAAACAGTGGTAGAAAAAACAATAGTACAAAAAAAAACAATAGAAGAAAAAAAAGTAGAAAACAAATAGTACAAAACAATAGTACAAAAACAAACAAATAGTACAAAACAAAACAAAAGTACAAAAAAAAAACAGAAGAAAAAACAAAAGTAGAAAATATTGTAGAGAAAATTTTTTAAAAAAAAATTGTAGAAACAACAATAGTAGAAACAACAATAGTAGAAACAACATTAGTAGAAACAATAGTAAAAACAACAATAGTAGAAAAACAATAGTAGAAAAAACAATAGAAAAAACAATAAATAAAAAACAGAAAAACATAGAAAAAACAATACGAGAAAAAACAATAGAACAAATAGAAAAAACAACAGAAAATCAATAGAAAAAATAGAAAAAAATAGAAAAAATAGAAAATAGAAAAAACAACAGTAGAAAAAACAATAGAACAAACAATAGTAGAAAATCAATAGAAAAAAAAACAATAGAAAAAAACGATAGAAAAAACAATGGAAAAAACAATAAAAATAGTAGAAATAACAATAGTAGAAAAACAATAGTAGAAAAACCAAAAGAAAAAACAATAGCAGACAAAACAATACAAGACAAAAAAATAGAATAAAAAATATAAAAAAACAATAGTATAAACATTAAAACGGAAAAAAAGCAACAGAAAAAACATAAAACAGAAAAAACAATAGAAAAACAATAGAAAAAACAATAGTAGAAAAAACAATAGAAAAACAATAGCAGAAAAAAACAATAGTAGAAAAAACAAGAATTGAAAAAACAATAGAAAAAAAATAGTAGAAAAGACCTTGGTTGAAAAAACAATAGTAGAAAAAACATTAATAGATAAAACAATAGAAAACACAATAGTAGAAAAAACAAGTGAAAAAAATATATATACATATAAAAAATACAAAAAACAATAGAAAAAACAAGTCGAAAAAACAATAGTAAAAACAATAGTAAAAATAACAATAGTAGAAACAACAATAGTAGAAACAATAGTAGAAAAAACAATAGAAAAACGATAGAAGAAACAATAGTAGAAAAAACAATAGAAAACAATAGTAAAAACAATAGTAGAAAAAAACAATAGTCGAAAAAACAATAGAAAAAACAACAGAAACATTGGTAGAAGAAATAGTAAACAATAGTAGAAAAAACAATAAAAACAATAGAAAAAACAATAGAAAAAACAATAAAAAAGAAAGAAAAAAAGCAAGTCGAAAAAACAATAGTAGAAACAATAGTAGCAACAATAAAAAAACAATAGAAAAAACAGTAGAAAAAACAATAGTAGAAAAACATTAGTAGAGAGAACAATAGAAAAAACAATAGTAGAAAAAATAGTAGAAAAAATAAAAAAAACAATAGTAGAAAAAACAACAGTAGAAAAAATAGTAGAAAAACAATAATTGAAAAAACAATAGTACAAAAAACAATAGTAGAAAAAACAATACTAGAAAAAACAATAGTAGAACCAACAATAGTAGAACCAACAATAGTAGAACCAACAATAGTAGAACCAACAATAGTAGAACCAACAATAGTAGAAACAATAGTAGAAACTACAATAGTAGAAACAACAATAGTAAAACAACAATAGTACAAAAAACAATAGTACAAAAAACAATAGTACAAAAAACAATAGAAAAAATAGAAAAAATAGAAAAACAATAGTAGAAAAACATAGAAAATAGAAAAATAAATAAAATAAACAATAGTAGAAAAAAACAATAGAAACAAACTAGAAAAAAATAATAGAAAAAATAGAAAAAACAATAGAAAAAACAATAGAAAAATAATAGAAAAAACAATAGAAAAAACAGTAGAAAAAACAATAGAAAAAAATAGAAAAAACAATAGTAGAAAAAAACCTTAGTTGGAAAAACAAGTTGAAAAAATAATAGAAAAAACAATAGTAGACAAAAAAATAGTAGAAAAAACAATAATTGAAAAAACAATAGTAGAAAAACAATAGTAGAAACAACAATACTAGAAACAACAATAGTAGAAACAACAATAGTAGAAACAGTAGTAGAAACAACAATAGTAGAAACAACAATAGTACAAAAAACAATAGTACAAAACACAATAGTACAAAACACAATAGTACAAAAAACAATAGTACAAAATAACAATAGTACAAAAAACAATAGTACAAAAACAATAGTACAAAAAAAACAATAGTAGAAAAAACAATAGTAGGAAAATATATAATAGAAAATAGGAGAAAAACCAATAGTAGAAAAAATAGAAAAAAACAATAGAAAAAAAAACAATGGAAAAAACAATAGAAAAAATAGAATAAAAAAATAGAATAAACAATAGTAGAAAAAACATTAGTAGAAATAATAACAATAGAAAAAACAAGAAAAAACAATAGAAAAAATAATAGTAGAAAAATCATTAGTTGAAAAAACAATAGTAGAAAAAATAAATAGAAAAAACACACTTTTACACACACATGTACAGACAAACACACGTAAAACACATGCACAGGTACACACGTACACGGACACGTAAAAACACACATGTCCAAACAGACATGTACACATACACATGTGCATACACATATACACACACACATGTCCAAAAACATATGTACACATACACACACATACACATATACATATACACATACGCGCCACATTGAAGTTAGGTAATCTGAGAGGGAGGGGAGGAAATAAGGATGACTAATTTGTGTGGGCCAGTGGTTCTCAACCTGGGGCCCCCAAAGGAACCACGGGGCCCCCCAGAGGAGCCACGGGAGCTCCCTGAGGTGCTGCAGGGCTTCCATAGGATCGGCGGGGCGCCCCCAGGAGGATCGGCGGGGCGCCCCCAGGAGGATCGGCGGGGCGCCCCCAGGAGGATCGGCGGGGCGCCCCCAGGAGGAGGGGCGGGGCGCCCTCAGGAAGATCGGCGGGGCGCCCCCAGGAGGATCGGCGGGGCGCCCCCAGGAGGAACGGCGGGGCGCCCCCACCAGGAGGAGCGGCGGGGCGCCCCCACCAGGAGGAGCGGCGGGGCGCCCCCACCAGGAGGAGCGGCGGGGCGCCCCCACCAGGAGGAGCGGCGGGGCGCCCCCAGCAGGAGGAGCGGCGGGGCGCCCCCAATAGTTAAATACAATAGTTAAAACAAAACAATAGTTAAAAACAATGCTTAAAACAAAAGTTAAAAAAAAATGCTTAAAGCAAAAGTTAAAAACAATGCTTAAAACAAAAGTTAAAAGCAATGCTTAAAACAAGTTAAAAACAATGCTTAAAACAAAAGTTAAAAACAATGCTTAAAACAAAAGTTAAAAACAATACTTAAAACAATGCTTAAAACAAAAGTAAAAAAGAAAACAATGCTTAAAACAAGTTAAAAAAATATATATAAAACAATATAAAAATGTAAAAAAAAAAGTATTAAAAGGTAAAAAAAAACAAGTTGAAAAACAAAACAAAAACAAGTTAAAAAAAACAAGTTAAAAACAAGTTAAAAAATTAAAACAAAACAAAAAACAAAAATTAAAAAACAAAACTTAAAACAAAACTTAAAAACACAAAACTTAAAACACAAAACTTAAAAAAACAAGTTAAAAACAATACTTAAAAATAAAAACAATACTTAAAAGTAAAAACAATACTTAAAAGTAAAAACAATACTTAGAAGTAAAAACAATACTTAGAAGTAAAAACAATACTTAAACAAATCAGTACTTAAAACAAATCAACTTAAAACAAAATACTTAAAACAAAACAATACTTAAACAAGTAAAAAAAAGTAAAAGTAAAAAAAAGTTAAAAACAGTGAAAAAAAGTTAAAATAAAAAATAAAGAAGTTAAGAAATAGTTAAAAAACGGTTAAGAAATAGTTAAAAGTTACAAAATAGTTTAAAATAGTTAAAAGTATAGTTTTAAAAAATAGTTAAAAATAGTTTAAAAATAGCTAAAAAAAATAGTTTAAAAATAGTAAAAAAAAAAATAGTTAAAAAGTTAAAAAATAGTTTAGGTTAAAAAATAGTTTAATTTTTTTTTTCATTTTTTGCAAACAATAGTTTTGCAAACAATAGTTGAAAAACATTAGTCGAAAAAAGTCAAAAAGTCAAAAAAAGTCGAAAAAAGTCGCAACAACAATAGTCGCAACAACAATAGTCGCAACAACAATAGTCGAAACAACAATAGTCGAAACAACAATAGTCGAAACAACAATAGTAAAAACAACAATAGTTGAAACAACAATAGTCGAAACAACAATAGTCGAAACAATAGTTGAAACAACAATAGTCGAAACAACAATAGTCGAAACAACAATAGTAGAAACAAAAGAAAAAACAATAGAAAAAACAGTAGCAAAAATAGTAGCAAAAACAATAGCAAAACCAATAGAAAAACAATAGAAAAAACAATAGTCGAAACAACAATACTCGCAACAAAAATAGTCGAAACAACAACAGTAGAAACAACAATAGTAGAAGCAACAATAGTAGAAACAACAATAGTAGAAACAACAATAGTAGAAACAACAATAGTAGAAACAACAATAGTAGAAACAACAATAGTAGAAAAAACAATAGTAGAAAAACAATAATTGAAAAAAATAGTAGAAAAAACAATAGTAGAAACAATAGTAGAAAAACAATAGAAAAAACAATAGGAAAAAACAATAGTAGAATAAACAATAGTACAAAAAACAATAGTAGAAACAACAATAATTGAAAAAAACAATAGTAGAAACAACAATTGAAAAAACAATAGTAGAAAAAACAATAGTAGAAAAAACAATGGTAGAAAAAACAATAGTACAAAAAAATAAAAAAAAAACGTTGAAAAAACGAAACTAGAAAAAACATTAATAGAAAAAACAAGAGTAGAAATAACAATACAAAAAATAGAAAAAAAATAAGACAAAAGAAAAATAGAAAAAAACATTAGAAAAAAACAATAGAAAAACAATAGAAAAAAATAGTAGAAAAAATCAAGTCGAAAAACAATAGTAGAAACAACAAAAGTAGAAACAACAATAGTAGAAAAATAGAAAAAATAGTAGAAAAAATAGAAAAACCATAGTAGAAAAAACAATAGTAGAAAAAAACAATAGAAAAACAATAGTACAAAAAAAACAAGTCGAATAAACAATAGAAAAAACAATAGTAGAAAAAAAGTAGAAACAATAGTAGAAAAAAACAATAAAAACAATAGAAAAAACAAAAAATTTATAGAAAAAACAATAGAAAAAAGGTATAAAAACAAGTAGAAACAACAATAGTAGAAACAACAACAACAAACAAATGAAAAACCAAAAGTAGAAGAAACATTAGTAGAAAAAACAATAGAAAATATACAATTGAAAAAAACAATAGAAAAAATAATTGAAAAAACAATAGCAAAAACAATAGTAGAAAAAACAATAGTAGAAAAACAATAGTAAAGAACATAGTAGAAAAAATAGAAAAAAACAATAGAAAAAACAATAGTAAAAATATAGTGGAAAAAACAGTGGTAGAAAAAACAATAGTACAAAAAAAACAATAGAAGAAAAAACAAAAGTAGAAAACAAATAGTACAAAACAATAGTACAAAAACAAACAAATAGTACAAAACAAAACAAAAGTAAAAAAAAAGAAGAAAAAACAAAAGTAGAAAATATTGTAGAAAAAAAATAGTAAAAAAATTGTAGAAACAACAATAGTAGAAACAACAATAGTAGAAACAACATTAGTAGAAACAATAGTAAAAACAACAATAGTAGAAAAACAATAGTAGAAAAAACAATAGAAAAAACAATAAATAAAAAACAGAAAAAACATAGAAAAAACAATACGAGAAAAAACAATAGAACAAATAGAAAAAACAACAGAAAAACAATAGAAAAAAATGGAAAAAATATAAAAAATAGAAAATAGAAAAAACAACAGTAGAAAAAACAATAGAACAAACAATAGTAGAAAATCAATAGAAAAAACAATAGAAAAAACAATAGAAAAAACAATGAAAAAAACAATAAAAATAGTAGAAATAACAATAGTAGAAAAACAATAGTAGAAAAATCAAAAGAAAAAACAATAGCAGACAAAACAATACAAGACAAAAAAATAGAATAAAAAATAGAAAAAACAATAGTATAAACATTAAAAAACGAAAAAAACAGAAAAAACAACAGAAAAAACATAAAACAGAAAAAACAATAGAAAAAACAATAGTAGAAAAAACAATAGAAAAAACAATAGCAGAAAAAAACAATAGTAGAAAAAACAAGAATTGAAAAAACAATAGAAAAAATAATAGAAAAGACCTTGGTTGAAAAAACAATAGTAGAAAAAACATTAATAGATAAAACAATAGAAAACACAATAGTAGAAAAAACAAGTGAAAAAATATATATATCTATAACTCTCTAAAAAAAATTCTGGAGCGCTCCCGATCTGAGTCGGCCGGCCCGGGGGTGTCTGCGACTTCCATTGTGTTTCTGGGACACCCCGCCGGCCTAGCTGTAAGCATACATTTGAAAGTGAACGGGTTGGGGTTTCTGAACTACGGCCCCCTTCTCGGAGTTGGTTATCGTTAAATGGCTAAAGAAACTGAAGCTCAGAGAAAGAGGAGGATACGACATTTCTGGAGTTGGGTCACCACGAAGAAGAGCCAAGACAAGAAAAATGTACAAAACAATAAAGCGCTTTTCAACAAGTTAACAGCAGAGCACTCTTCTTTATTCCCTTCTCTATACGCTGATAACCAACGTTTCTGGTTGGAGAAGGACATTAAAGAGTTTCATCGGAAAACTCTGTCTCTCAACAAGATTCTTCGAGATAGTAAGGACTATGAATACGAAGATTCTCTTTTCGACTCCATTCCCTTATTGGAAGAAGCGATTAATGAAGAAACGTCAGATAATTTCATTAAGCATTACTTTGCGGGATACAAGAGTTATGCCAATAACGGAGGAAAGTGGTGCCATAAGACGTACCAGAAGCACTACCTTGAACGGATCTTTAAGAAGTACAAAGTGGCTGAAAAGAGGAACAAACACGCCATAAAGAAGGTCCAAAGAGAAACAGAACAGAAGAAGAAAAGAATACAGTTAGAAGCAGAAGAGAAAGAAAGAACAGAGCGGAGAAAGGAGGAAGCTGAACGAAAGAAGAAGTTAGCCGAAGAAAAGGAAAGAGAAGCTACAGCAAAGGCGAAGGAATTAGAGAGAAAGAGACTCGAGGCCGTAGAAGCTTCAAGGAGGAAAAAGGAAGAGAGGGAACAAAGACTTCTCGAGACAGAGACGTTTAGAGCCAATAGAGAAAATAACAGAGAGAAAATGAAGAAATACAAAGAGATACTAGCAAGACAAGAGAAAGGAATAATGTTAGTAACAGAAGAAGATAAGAAGTTACTCGAAAAAGTCCGGGAGGAAAAGAAGGAACATTGGGAAAGTGGGATAAAGCTTGAAATGACGGATTACGAAGAAGACTGTAGTGGTTTGAAAGCACGAATAAGGGACACCTACGACGTTGTGGAACACAGCATTGGAAAACTTGGCGACGGAAAGTGCAAGTACTGTGATGCTTTCAGGTGGAAAAGGGAGACAGAGGGTTTGTGTTGTAGATCGGGACAAATCCCAGCTGTGAAACCCTCTGAGATAAAAAACGAAGAGTTCAAATCACTATTTGAAGGTGTTACCCCTCTTTCTAAAAGATTTCTTAAGAACACAGTCGGGTTTAATACTGTCTTTAGTTTCAGTTCCTTTGCAACATCCAAGAAATTGGAAAATGCAGCTGAAAAAGCTATGGTGTACAAGATAAAGGGTGCTATATACCACAGAACCAGTTATGTGAGGCCAGAGTTATTAGTGGGAGACAAGGAGACTCGAGGTATGTTTTCGGACGAAGAAAAGTTTTCCAACGGAGACGTAAAGGACTTAACACGGAGAAGACCTAACGGGGTTGTCGATAACTTCCTAGATCTCTATTTCTATAACAGTAGAGAGGAACAAATTAGACTCAGAACCTATAAAGTCTCTAAGTTGTTTTTGGAAGCACCTATAAGCGAGGAGAAAAAATCAACTAAATCCAGAAGAGAAATAGAAGAAAGAGAGTACAACGAGAACGAGGAGATAATTCGTATAATATTCAACTACCTTCTCGAAAACAATAAGTGTTTGAGACAGATTTTGTCTGAAATAGAAAACTCCAGGGAACTGATAGCATTGCATAAAGAGATACCACAAATGAATCTCCAACTTAAAGCGGTTGAAAACTTTGAAACGAAGGAACATAAAGGAGTTTACCACCTTCCGACATCAAATGTGACTGTGGGTGGTATAGTGAATCTAGACGACGAGCACGATCCTCTTTTAATAAAGATAACCAGTCCCAAGAAGGATTCGAAATATAAAATTAGGTTTGTGGATCACACCAGTTTCTTTTATGATCCGTTCCAGTACCCTTTATTGATACCCAACGGAGATATGGGTTACACGTATCTTTTGCGGTCTCTGAAGGCTAACAAAGCTGGGAACGAGAAGAAGATTTCTCCGTGCGCATATTACGCTTCTATGTTTATGGAAAGAGAGAACTGTTTCACAGCTCTCTTTCAATGTCGAACACTGTTCCAGAGGTTCGTTATTGACTGTTACGTGAAGGCTGAATCAAATCGATTAGATTATATCCGTTTTAACCGACATGAAATCAGAAAAGAGAGGTCCGATATTCTTAAGAGTGATTCAGCCCATAAAGGACAACGAGTGCTACTTCCTAAGTGTTTCGTGGGAGGCCCGAGATACATGAAAGAGAGGCAACAGGATGCGTTAAGTTTTGTGTCCAGATACGGTTCTCCGGATTTTTTCATAACTTTCACTATTAATCCGAATTGGAAAGAATTGACACTATACGGCGACACTATTAACGTCTTTAATCGTCCAGATATAGTTAGTCGTTTTTTTAAACTCAAGGTAGACCAACTAATGAGAGAGTTATTAACAGATAAAATATTCGGAGAAGTCTCAGCTCAATTGTACAGCATTGGGTGGCAGAAAAGAGGCTTGCCTCACGTTCACATTCTTCTATGGATGAAGCGTAAAGTGACTGAAAATACCGTTTCGAGCCTAATATCCGCCGAGATACCCGACAAGAAAAAACACCCAGAACTGTATGATATTGTTACCACTAACATGATACACGGACCGTGCATAGGCTACGATGAAAGCTCCGTGTGTTGTAATGGGAAGAAAAACGATAGAGGGACGTGCCAGAAAGATTTTCCGAAACAGTGCCGTTCAACGATAAAATTCGGAAACAACGGCTACCCTCTCTACAGGAGAAGAGCTGTGGGAGAAGGAGGTTTCTCCTTTGTGAAAAAGTTAAAGGGACAGGAAGTAACTATCGACAACTCATGGGTGGTGCCTTACAACCCCTATCTTTGCTTGAGATTTAACTCTCACATAAACGTAGAGGGTTCAAATTCTATTAAGGCCATAGCGTACGTTACAAAGTACGTCAACAAAGGATGTGACAGAGTTCTATTCACTAAAACCGAGGGAACCGAAGAAATCAATGAAATTAAGAACTTCACGGATGCAAGATTCGTTAACTCCAACGAAGCAACTTGGAAGATATTCAGATTCCCCATACACAGTAGTTACCCTCCTGTTATGAATCTGGACCTCCATTTAAAGGACGAAAACGAAGTATTCTTCAACGCCGATTCCTCAAAGGCAGACATAAAAAAGAAGGCAAACAGAGACACTCAGTTGACAGCATTTTTCAAATTATGTAGCGTTAACGAATACGCAGCCACCCTAACTTACAACGAAGTAGCTGCTTACTTCAAGTACAACATTCCGAAATCATGTTGGGAGGAGAGGAAAGGTAACACTCACGCTATTGGAAGGATAAGAGCTGTAACGAACAAGACAGTAGAACTGTTCTATATGAGAATGCTTCTAACCCACAAGAGAGG
Organism: Oratosquilla oratoria; assembly: GCF_046742065.1. NCBI lineage: Eukaryota > Metazoa > Arthropoda > Malacostraca > Stomatopoda > Squillidae > Oratosquilla > Oratosquilla oratoria. The sequence continues at coordinate 58,983,959 of NC_134788.1, forward strand.
TCCCAAATCCTTCGAAGACCTCAGGATGGTGGACGGTGTACTCTACGGAACTTACAGGGAAGCCGTTAAGGCTATGGGTCTTTTAAAAGATGAAGAGACTTGGAAACAGACTATCCTGGAGACAATAAACTACACAAATGACCGCAAAGAACTTCGGTCGACTTACGCTAGCATGTTAGTGTTCTCGGATCTAGAAGACCAGAAAGATATCTGGGAAGAAACAAAGGATCTCTTCTCGAGTGATTTTCTATATCTTAGAGGGTTGAAGGATTACAACGACGAAATATACCTCGATGCTCTTGACGACATCCAAGAACAAGTTTTCAATTGTGGAGGAGGAAACATAGTCCACTACGGCTTACCTTCTTCCAGAAATGGAGAAAAGTCTTCAAACGTGATAAGGAGGGAGAAAGCCTATAATTCTAAAGAATTGTCCGAGACAGTGGAGAGAGCTCTCCCTCTATTAAACAGAGAGCAGAAGATTTGTTACGATAAAATCATTGAAAGTGTTGGCTGTGAGACGGAAAACAAAAGCAAAGCGTTCTTCTTAAATGCACCTGGTGGGACAGGAAAGTCCTTCCTTTTGAATCTTCTTCTAGACACAGTTCGTTCGAAGAGTAAAGTGGCTTTAGCTGTGGCTTCTTCGGGTATAGCAGCTACTGTCCTTCACGGGGGAAGAACTGCCCATAATATGTTCAAGATACCACTGATGGAACATAACGAAAGAAAAACATGCAACATAAAGCACAAGTCCGAACTAGCTCGATTGCTTCTTATGTCTTCTTTGATTGTGTGGGACGAAGCAGTGATGGCAAATAAGAACACAATCTCAGCCCTGGATATCACTTTGAGGGACCTTTCCGGTCTTGATATTTTCATGGGAGGAAAGACGTTCGTTTGTGCTGGAGACTTTAGACAGATATTACCAGTTGTAAGAGGAGGAGGAAAGAACGACGAGTTGAACAGTTGTCTGAAATCAAGTTACTTTTGGCCTTTCTTCGAAGAGTTAGAACTGATAAAGAACGTTCGACTTAAGAGTGAAGACGAAAAAAACATAAACTTTGCAGAGAAATTATTAGAAGTTGGAGAAGGAAAGTACAAAGAGTGTCACTTCGGAGAAGGTTTCGGGGTGTTAGTTGACAGCAGAGAAGAGTTAGTTGAAAGAGTGTACAGAGGAATGGGAGAGAACATATTTAACGTCTCTTTCTTTGAAAAGAGAGCTATAATATCTCCCACGAACAACGACGTCGAAATCATTAACGAGTTTGTGTACAATAAAGTGATTGGTAAGGAAGTGGTTTACATGAGCGTAGATGTCGGTTGTGAAGCAATGAAACTTGTTTCGAATAACCCTACATTTGAACCAGTATTTGCTTCTTGCTTGCTACAATGTAGAACCTGCTGCAGGATGAACGTTTTCTTCCATAGAGACTTGAGTACAGAATAAAGAAGCGGAAGGAAAAAGTGAGTAGTGTGCTCAGCAGTAACTAGTTTCTTTCAAGCTTTAGCTCTGCATAAGGAATAAAAAAAAATACCAATTTCTAAGTTAAAGAATGTTACACTTGTAATATTATTGAAAAGCATTGCACACGTCACATGCAGGATTTTAACGGATCGTGGATAAGTTTTCCAAACCCCGAGAGACCGACGTGACGAAATAATTGCGCTGGTATTACAGATGTGTTCGTGTTGCCGCCACACTGCATAGATAGAAATAGTAAGTAAGAGGACTGAATCTGATCGGCTAGATTCGAATGGTTTCGTTCAATGGTCAAACATTTTGGGAAACTTGCCACTTTGACAGCAATGGAAGGCAAGTAGCTACCAGCTTCCAGCCTAACGGACGGTAGAACACTTATCTGAACGTCAATACTGGAGCATTCTTATTGCTGTTTGTATCTGTTAATTAACGCTGCCATTGTTGCAGTAGTTACGTGTTGGCATTTTACTCTCTATTTTCTTGCTGTTTTGTTTCCATTTTGTTCATCTCGCCGTTACAGTTCTTGTTCTTTTGTTATTGTTCCTCTCTACTTCTGTTTATTTCGATATTACTGTTTACGTTGGTCTTTGTTCCAATAATAAAGATGTCGCTTTCCATTGGAAGAGCCGATACTATTTCGCCTACAGATACCTAGATCTTGAGAACATTTCAAGGAAATTTTGTTGTAAAAGTCGATCATTCAGTTTTGCTACAGGAATGAAAGATAACTTGATGTTTGGAAATTTGAAGAAATGTCGTCACCGAAGTCGTTTCCACTCGAGCGAACTCTTGGCCTTTTTTCACGCTCACGACCAGGTGGTCATGGACGGACGGACGGGCAACCCTTCGTCAGCCTGTACGTACGCTTTCTCATCGCAAAATGACACGAAAAGGAAGCTTCCATTTCTTCTGCCTGTCGACAAAATGATAACTATGAAATATGATAAACAACCCACTTGCCCAACCACACTGGGCAGGTAAGAGCTCTGCAGTGTGATATTATGCCACAAAGGTGGTGGGGACAAAGTCGAAGCACGCACCTACTTTATACACTTTAAATTAACCCCGTTTGACATCCTTGCCGCCATCAATGTACATCAATCATGAAGGGGGGGGGGGTCGTCATCCATATCTCGAGCATCAGTACTGCAGCAGCAGCATGGGTGGAGGGAGGGAGGGAGGGAGGGAGGGCGCAGTCAGCAGAACAAGGCAGGAAGGAAGGCGGGGCCCCAAACGGCCAAAGTTGGTGTCGCCACGGCTTCGCCCTACAAGTGTTCATTTGCCCCCCTCCCGTCTGCAATAAGGCTGTTGCACAATTTCCTCAAGTTCGTCTATCAAATTTTCGACACTCCTTTTCATATGCTGTAAATATACTAATATCTTCATAAATATCGGTTCCTTTGTTTAAAATGATATGAAATGGCTGGAGTGGTTATTCTTTACTATTAGACGGGCTCGTTGTTGCGGCAGTCGACGACAGTTTCCGTTAAAACGAGTTTCATGTCTCGCCTCTTTGATAAAGATCACTATCCTAGCATTATTTACAAATATGATCATTATCGTCATTATCATTACCATCATCCTTATCGTTATCAACAGTATTTTCATTACAGTCATCATCTATATCATCATTGCTATCATAATTGCATTGTGGAGCAATGATGGGCAGGATTTGGAAGAAGCTATGATGATTGGACGCGCCACACAATATCAATACGGTAATGTGGAGAAGAGTGAGTGGTCAGAATAATAATAATAAAACACATGAAAGTTAAATACTTTGACTGTTTTGCTCTAACAATTGTAATAATAGATTAAAGTAAAATGGGATATTGCAATACACTTAAACATTACGCATATAACATATGAACACATTAATCCTTACACAAGCGCGCGCGCGCACACACACACACACGCACACACACACACACACACGCACGCACACACACACACACACACGCACGCTCACACACACGCGCACACATGCACACACACACGCACACACATACACACGCACACACATGCACACACACACACACGTGCACATACACATACACACACGCACACATACACACACGCACACACATACACGCACACATGCACACACACACACACGCTCACACACACACACACACACACACACACACACACACACACACACACACACACACACACACACACACACGCTCACACACACACACACACACACACACACACACACACACACACACACACACGCTCACACACACACACACACACACACACACACACACACACACACACACACACACACACACACACACACACACACACACACACACACACACACACACACACGAGCTCTGAGCTCTCTTCCGGGAGGGTAATAGCTGTCGATCACGCGATCCAAGACCATGGTGAATCACGCACACACAGACGAACAAACATGAAATGGACAAAATTTCTGTTGAGAAAAGATGAACTGCCCTAGACTGGAGAGTGTGTTGTTGTTGCACAGGTAGCAGCCTACGGTGCAAAAAGGATCCTAAAGATGGAAAAGAAGGAGCAGCACTATTCAGAACTATGGAAAGCGTCGATATAACTGACGTGATAGAAAACGGAAGACGAGAAAAAAAAAAAAACAGAAGACATGGGAAAAAATTGAGACAAGGCGTTTACAGTATATTTAGAAATGCCTTACTTTCCCCATCCGGATAATTATGTGGAACTAACTATGTGGCAAAGAAAGGAGACGATGTAGTAAGCAGACGACGACACGAGCAAATTTGAAAAGAGATTTTGATCGATTGAAATGGAAACCGTATTCCATGAAAATAGCTCTTGTTACAATTAAGTAAATGCACACCTGTCCAGGGCTGAATTCATTTCAAAATCGCGCGGCTGCGAGTCGTTACTCCAACTCTCGTCGGCGGGGAGTGTGTGTGTGTGTGTGTGTGTGTGTGTGTGTGTGTGTGTGTGTGTGTGTGTGTGTGTGTGTGTGTGTGTGTGTGTGTGTCTTTCTGTGTGTGTGTGTGTGCGCGCGTGCGTGCGTGTAAGGTCACAGCATTACCCATAGATCGGTCATAGAAGAGCTCTGAGCTCTCTTCCGGGAGGGAAATAGCTGTCGATCACGAGTCTAACACGTGATCATCTTTGATCACGTGTTAGACTGGTAAATCACACACACACGCGACTCCGTGGCGCAGTGGTAGGATTCCTGGCCGCCACTACGGCGATTTGGGTTCGATTCCCGCCCAGGGCTGAAACAATTTCAGTATCGCTGTGCTGCGTGTCGTTACTCCAACTCTCGTGGGCTAGGGGTGTGTGCGCGTGTAAGGTCACAGCATTACCCATAAATAGGTCATATATGAGCTCTTAGCTCTCTTCCGGGAGGGAAATAGCTGTCGATCACGAGTCCAACACGTGAGTCAAAGAAAAGTGAATCACACACACACACACACACACACACACACACACACACACACACACACACACACACACACACACACACACACACACACACACACACAGCCGTCTGAATATGTTTAACAACTCTTGCTCCACAGCTCAGCTGCTGAGAAATCTATCGAGTTTTATCGACGCCATTTGTTTCTTAGCCTCGTCCGCAAAATAAACAACAACAAAAAATAAAGAGAAAACATATCTTATTGTGGTTTTGCATACAAACTGTGATAACGATACGAAATGAAATATTGCCTCAGCTTATAGAAAATGTCGATAACCGGGTGTACCGTTATGCAGAACAAATATATGAAGATGTACTTTTGTGAATAGTAGCGTGTACTATGTCAAAGGTATGTGGCAGATTACTGAGAGAAGGGAAGGAAAAGAGCGTTTGATAAATGTTACGTTCGAACGAATAAAATAGAAATGAAAACGTGCGGACTCTCCGAAATTTGATACTTTCAAGTGACGTCATTTGCTTTTTCTTTTAAATCACTTGCCTATTTATTTGTACGACGTAGGACACCTCCTCAGGACAAGGCCATGTGACCCATATCACGCGGTCGTGAAAACATTTCACGTAATATATTAAAATGGGCATAATAAACCCATGACAATGGGCTATTTTAATGAAAATTATGATAAAAACCAAATTTATTATGAAGGCTAAAAGATTAATTATGATTTTTGCCAGTTATAATTTTTATTTGTAGTCTAACATATTCCTGTTTGACGTCATGTCGCGCGGTCGTGAAAACATTTCACATTATATGCTAAAAAGGCCATTAAAAACTAATTTATTATGAAGAATACAAAATTCAGCATAATTTTTGCCAGTCCACCATAATTTTTAGTTGTCTAATATATACCTGTATGACGCCATGTCCCGCGGCAGTTAACATTTCACGTAATATACTAAAATGGGCATAATTGACCCATGACATTGGGCTATTTTGATCAACAAAAAAATAAAAACCTAATCTATTAAGAAGAACAAAAGATTAAGCATGACTTTTTGCCTGTCTAGCATAAGTTTTAGTTGTCTGACGTCATGTCGCGTACTCGTGAAAACCTTTTCATATAATATACTACAATGGACATAATTCACGCATGACATTGGGCTGTTTTAATGAAAAAATATTATAAAAACGTACTACATTATAAAGAATAAAAGATTATGAATGATTCTTACCAGTCTATCATAATTTCTAGTTGTCTAATATATTCCCGTATGTCGTCATCTCGTGAAAACATTTCACATAATATACTAAAAACGGGCATAATTTGCCCATGACATTTGACTATTTTAATGACTTTTTTTCATAAAAACCTAATTTATCATGAAGAATAAAAGACTAAGCATGATTTTTGCCAGTCTAGAATAATTTTTAGATGTTGCCTAACATATTCCCGTGTGACGTCATGTCACGCGGTCGTGAAAGTATTCACATAGTATACTAAAATGAGCATAATTCCCCTATGACATTGGCCTATATTAATGAAAGTATATTATAAAAACCCAATTCATTATGAGGAATAGAATATTAAGCAAGATTTTTGCCAGTCTACCATAATTTTTAGTCGTTTGATACCGTCCCACACGAAAGACTACTTACTAAAATAGCTTTGCATGGAATAAGTGGTAGCCTATTAGGTTGGACTAGTAATTGGTTGAAAGGTCGAAAACAGAGTTGTTTTAAATGGAAAAACTTCTGGATGGAAAAGTGTTGCAAGTGGAGTTCCTCAGGGTTCCGTTCTTGGGCCACTTCTATTCATAGTATATATAAATGATATAGACCATCTACTGTTTCCAAATTTGCTGATGATACAAAACTGTGCGGAGTGGCAAATGATCACTTAAACCAATTAGATATTCAAGAAGATTTAGATCAATTGCAGCAATGGTCTGAAAAGTGGCTAATGAAATTTAACACAAGTAAATGCAAGGCAATGCACATAGGTAAAAATAACAGCAAGTACGATTACAAGTTATTTGGAAATTCGTTAACAAAAGTGGATAGTGAAAAAGATCTCGGCGTAATTATCAGTAACGACCTCAAATCATCCAAGCAGTGTATTTCAGCCTCTGAGAAAGCAAATAAGATTCTGGGATTGATTGCGCGATCTTTTGATTTCAAAAGTCCATCACTCATTAACAAGCTATATAAATCGTTAGTTCGTCCACATTTGGAATATGCTGTTTCCGTATGGTCACCGAATCTCATTAAAGACATTGACAGACTGGAAAAAGTACAACGGCGAGCCACAAAACTGATTCCAAATATCAAAAATAAATCATACGAAAATCGACTTAAGCACATGAATCTGTTTTCCCTAAAAAAGCGTAAACTCAGAGGTGACTTGATACAGGTCTTTAAGATTTTAAAGGGAATTGACAACATCAAAAGTGACCAAATTTTCACATTGAATGAGAATCAGACAAGAAACAATGGTCTCAAACTGTCCGGAAATAGATTCAATTTGGAAGTAGGTAGAAATAACTTTGCCAACCGTGTAGTTAATGAATGGAATAAACTTCCTGCACAGGTAGTGCAATGTAGTTCAGTTCGAAGCTTTAAGAATCATTTAGATAAATACCTAAGTAAGATGCTGTAATTATTATAATTTATGTTATATTATTTGTTTTTGTTTTGTTATAATTTGTCTGTCTGATTTTCATTTATTATTAGTTATATGTCAATTTATTATCATTTACTATTTACCTGTTTGTTTGTTATTCAACTATACCAATGCATTTATTTATGTATTTTAATTGTTATTTACATTGTTATAGTTTTATTATTAATATATATTTTTTTTTTTTTTTTTTGCATCCGACCTAGATATGGATCAAAAGGTCTCCTGTCGGCATGCTTTGCCTTTGTAATCCTTTGTAATATTCCCGTGTGGCGTCACGCCTTCCGCTCGTGAAAACATTTTACATGATATACTAAAATGGTCATAATTCACCCATGACATTGGGCCATTTTAATGAAAAAATATAAAAACCTAATCTAATATGAAGAATAAATGAATAATCATGATTTTTGCCAATCTAGCATGATTTTTCGTTGTTATCTAACATATTCCCGTATGACGTCATGTCGCGCGGTCATGGAAACATTTCACATGATATACTAAAATGGGCATAATTCATCCATGATATTGAACTATTTTGATTATTTTTTTTATACAAACCTAATCTATTATGAAGAATAAAAGATTAAGCATAATTTTTGCCAGTCTAGCATATTTTTTAGTTTTGTTTAAAATATTCCCGTGTGACGTCATGTCGCGCGGTCGTGAAAACATTTCACATAATATACTAAAATGGGCATAATTCACCCATGGCATTGGGCAGTTTTAATAAGAAAATATAATAAAACCTAATTTTTTATGAAGAATAAAAGATTAAGCATGATTTTTGCCAGTCTAGCATAATTTTTAGTTGTCTAACTTATTCCCATGTAACGTCATGTAGCGCAGTCGTGAAAACCTTTTCACATAACATACTAAAATGGGCATAATTCACACATGAATTTGGGCTATTGCAATGAAAAAATATTATAAAAATCTAATCTATAATAAAAAATAAAAGATTAAGCATGATCTTTGCCAGTCTAGCATAGTTTTTAGTCGTGTTCATGTCGCGCGGTTGTGAAAACATTTTACATAGTGTACTAAAATGGGCATAATTCACCCATGGCATTAGGCTATTTTAATGAAAAAATTATATAAAAACCTAACTTATTATGAAGAATTAAAGATTAAGCATTATTCTATCCAGTCTAGCTTAATTTTTCGTTGTTGTCTAACATATTCCCGTGTGACGTCATGTTGCGCGGTCATGAAAACATTCACATAATATACTAAAATGGTAATAATTTACGCATGTCATTGGGCTATTTTAATGAAAATATGAAAACCTAATTTGTTATGAAGAATAAAAAGTTAAGCATGATTTTTGCCAGTATAGCATAATTTCAAGCTGTTGTCTAACATATTCCCGTATGACGTCATGTCTTGCGGTCGTGAAAGCATTTCACATAATATACTAAAATGGGCATATTACACCTATTACACTGGGCTATCTTAATGAAAAAATATCATAAAAACCTAATCCATTATGAAGAATAAAAGGTTAAGTATAATTTTTGCCAGTCTAGCATAACTTGAAGTTGTCTATCATATTCCCGTGTGACGTCATGTCGCGCGGTCTTGAAAACATTTCATATAGTATACTAAAATTGGCATAATTAACCCATGGCATTGGGGTATTCTAATGAAAAAGTATAAAAACCTAATCTATTATGAATAATAAAAGATTAAGCATTATTTTTGCCAGTCTAGTATAATTTTTGGTTGTTGCCTAATTAATTCCCGTGTGACGTCATGTCGCGCGGTCGTAAAAACATTTCACACAATATACCTAAATGGGCATAACTCACCCATGACTACGGGTTATTTTAATGAAAGTTTTAATGAAGAATAAAAAACTAATCATGTTTTTAGCCAGTCTAGCATAAATTTTAGTTGTTGTCTAATATATTCCCGTATGACGTCGTGTCGAGCAGTAGTGAAAACATTTCACATAATTGCACTAAATAATTCACCCATGACATTGGGCTATTCTAATGAGAAAATGATATATAGTTCTAAGTTAAGTTTTTACTAATTTGTCATTTTCAATGGTTCTGTCATTAAAGAATTTTAACTATTCTTGATAAATACTACGAAAAGAAATTCTTCATCCTAAATAAAGGTTATGAAAGTAATTATTTCATTATCAGAGGTAAAAGTATGCTAAATCAAGGATGAAAACACAACCTAGTTATATATTTCAAATTAGAATATTTTTATTTTTCGATGAATTGTGTGTATCGATGAATTGTTGTCGGTGAATTCGCCGGATCCCAAAATATATATAATTATTTTCATTATTTTATATTTCTTATCGTTAAGGGAATTTTCGTAACAAATAGTTTGATCTTTTGATAATTGTCATCAAACTTGCGTAGCATCTAGGTGCAGACTTGCAAATCCAATATGGCTGACCTCCAGGAGGGTTATCAATCACACTGGGCTATTTTTCCTCCGACATCCTCCTACCTCCAACCTCCATTTGAATATAACTAGAATAATTATGACTTCGCTTATTACAGAAACCTAGACATCCCTAAGAACAATTCAACAGTATGTCTAACATCCGTGTCTAGGTTTACACAATCTCTCAGTTCATCCTTCATATTTGCTAGATATAAACGGAAATATTATTTGAATATTTGAAAATTTGAATTTTGTAACCGAAGTCGTTTTTGACTCGAACGAACTCTCAACGGTCGTCGGCGCCCAGTGGGATAAGAACATAAGAACGAAGGAGATTGCAAGAGACCATGTGGCCTACACTAGGCAGTTCCATGTCCATTACCACCTGTCATCCCCGTCCATAAAGTTGTCTAACCGTTTCTTAAAACAACTTAATCTAAATTTGTCCAGTTTAAATCCATTACTGCGAGTCCTGACCTGTTGTCTTGATATGATGACCTTGCCTGTGTCGAATCCATGACAGAGTCCCATAAGGTCATAATCCCATTGGTAAAAATCCCACGCCAATTAACCTAGGCCTATATTCATTAATGAATTTATCAAATGAAATTATACTTTAACATATAGTATCTATTAATACTATCAACATCCTGGAATATTATGTGTGGGATTATCAACAATAGGATAATATTGACTATGGCATTTTGATTCTTGGGCTTTTGATATATGGTTACAAATTTTAATTGTTCAGATATCCAAACAACAAATGATCTTTCCGTCATATGCTGTTGAATATGTCCTTAGAGACGTCTAGATGTCTGCAACGGAAGTCATATTGTCGTTATTCAAATGGAGGTTGGAGGTACATTTGCTATTGTGTTTGCGAATTTTGATGATTAACATTATATCATCTTGATACTTGGTATCTTTATAATTACTTTTGTCGATTAATTTGCAAAATTAGGTTTTTTCGGGAAGAAGGAATAAAATGAAGACATTGTTTTTGATGTAGATACTTTGCAGTAAATGAAATGCGCCAAAAAGGGTGAGTTTGGACAAGAAATATTTACATTTTGGTGGAAATATATTGTCAGAAATATAATCTACGTGTAACAACTGCTTAATCATACAACTGTGCTCATGCATAGATGACAAAAAGAAAAACACTAATTTTTAGATTCTCACATTGGGAAAGACGTCATTAATCCCACAATGCACCGCGCTCCATTGCCGTCATTATTTTCATGACGTCGATAGAAAACGCTATTTTTGTATATATACATTTTAAGTTTCCTGATTATCTCCATCGAGTTTTTGGTCCTCAAAATACAGAAATATGTTTTCATCGCCAAAAGTCAAGGAAAAAGTTGCCTACGCGCGATGACCATACACAAGGACCGAAAAATCTTCCCGCGCTCTGATGCCGACGTTATGACGTCACGTCGCATCAAAATCCATCATATTTTCTATATTTTTAAAACATCTTTCTCTCCACGTGTTTAAAAAAATTCTCAGAATGTTTCGTTCAACACAATTGTCAAAATTCATCGTCTTTTAACGTTTCTCTCTACATGTATTTAAGGATTTTCTCAGAATGTTTCGCTCAGTTTTAATAAGAACACAATTGTCAAAATTCATCGTCATTTCTATATTCCTAAAACATTTTTCTCTACATGGCTTTCTCAGAATGTTTCGTTTATTGTTACGTAAGGCCACGTGCTGACCTGAAAATTTCGGCCCTTGATACCATGACATCTTGATTTCCCTTTCACGCCGTCTTAAACTAGGCAAAAACACCGTCGATTTCCATCTTCACACTAGGCAAAATATAGTCGGTTTCCATCTTCACATTAGGCCAAAATACCGTCGATTTCCTCCTTCACACTAGGCAAAAATACCGTCGATTTTCATCTTTACACTAGGCAAAACTGCCGTCGATTTCCATCTTCACACTAGGCGAAACTGCCGTCGATTTTCATCTTCACACCAAGCAAAAATACCGTCGATTTTCTCCTTCATATAGGGCAAAAATGCCGTCGATTTTCATCTTCACACTAGGAAAAAATACTTGGTTTGACCGTGTGAATGTATTTTCAAACACGTTGGACAAACGTTTATCAAACCTGGTTTGCCCGTGTGAATGGGCTTTCAAACACGTTTGACAAACCGTTTTTCAAACCTGGTTTGACCGTGTGAATAGTTTTTCAAACACGTTTGACAAGCCGCTTGCCAAACCTAGTTTGCCCGTGTGAATGAATTTTCAAACCCGTTTGACAAACTATTTGTCAGACCTGGTTTGACCGTGTGAACGTTTTTTAAACATGTTTGACAAACCGTTTTTCAAACCTGGTTTGCCCGTGTGAAAAAGAGGGTGGCGACCCGTCTTCGGCAGCCAGACATAGGGGGCGGCGACCCGTCTTCGGCAGCCACACAGAGGGGGCGGCGACCCGTCTTCGGCACCCAGACATAGGAGGCGACGACCCGTCTTCGGCAGCTAGAAGAAGGGGGCGGCGACCCGTCTTCGGCAGCTAGAAGAAGGGGGCGGCGACCCGTCTTTGGCAGCAAGAAGGAGGAGCGGCAACCCGTCTTCGGCAGCCAGACAGATGGGGCGGCGACCCGTCTTCGGCAGCCAGACGGAGGGGAGGGTAAACCGTTTTCGGCAGCCAGAAGGAGGGGGCGGCGACCCATCTTCGGCAGCCAGACATAGAGATAGAGGGCAGCAACCCGTCTTCGGTAGTCAGACAGAGGGGTCGGCGACCCGTCTTCGGCAACCAGACATAGGGGGCAGTGACCCGTCTTCGGCAGCCAGACATAGGGGGAGGCGACCTGTTTTCAGCAGTCTGACAGAGGGGGCGGCGACCCGTCTTCGGCAGCCAGACAGAGGGGATGGTGATCCGTCTTCGAGAACCAGACTGAGGGGGCGGCGACCCGTCTTCGGCAGCCAGACAGAGGGGGAGGTGGCCCGTCTTCGGCAGCCACACAGAGGGGGCGGCGACCCGTCTTCGTCAGCCAGAGAGAGGGGGCGGCGAACCGTATTCGGCAACCAGACAGAGAGGGCGGCGACCCGTCTTCGGCAGCCAGGAAGAGGAGGCAGCGACCCGTCTTCAGTAGCCAGACAGAGGGGGCGGCGACCCGTCGTCCGGGCGTCTGACCGGTAAGGGGAGATTGGGATGAGTCGGGCGTCTGACTGGAAGTCTACTACTCACAGTGTTGGTCGACGTTCGTTCCGCAGATCCTGTGGAATGCCAAGGGCCAAATGGTCCCCCCCGTGAACTCGAGGAAGTGACTCGTGCAAAGGCCCCCCTTGTCCGCACAGTCTCAAAGTCCACTCGGAGATGTTGAAAAGAAGGGAGGAGGATGCAAGAGACCATAGGGCCTACACTTGGGAGTTTAATTTCCATTACCACCTGTCTGGTGGCTAGGCAGGAGTTTGGGAACTTACATAAGAACATAAGGAGAGCATAATAACATAAGAACATGGAGAAGGAGGCTGCAGGAGACCATAGGGCCTACACTTGGGAGTTCCATGCCGTTGTCTAGGCAGGAGTTTGGGAACAGCTTACATAAGAACATAATAACACAAGAAAAGCATAATAACATGACGAAGGAGGCTGCATGCAGGAGACCATATGGCCTACACTTGGGAGTTCCATCATCACCTGTCATCTCCATCCATCCAATTCTTGCCCTTTCCTTTCCTTCTTAATTAAATCGAAATTGGTCCAATCTAAACCCAATGCTGCTGCTGCTGCTGCATCAGTCGTCTGCTGCTGCAAGTCCTGCTGCACTCCTCCTGCCTCAATAGGATGATGACCTTGCCTTGTTGGCCGCCTATTCTCCCTCCCTCCCCCTCTCTCTTCCATCCTCTCCATCTCTCATCCTCCTTCCCTCCCTCCCTCCCTACTTCCCCTCCTATCCTCACTCCTCCTCCTCCTCCTCCCTCTCATCCTCCCTCCCTTCTTCCCTCCCATTCCCCCTCCTTCTCCCCATCCTCTCCTTCTACCTCTCTCCCTCCTTCCCTCCCTCCCTCCCATCCCCCCTCCCTCCCTCATGTCGCGCGGTCGTGAAAACATTTCCCATAATAAACTAAAATGGTCATAATGTAGGTTATTTCAATAAATAAGGTGGTTAGTGATGAAGAGGTGTTGGCGTGCACACGTTGGTTTATTTCAAGGCACAAAGGAAATATGCACAAGCACTCTCACTGTCACTCGTCAACCTTTCTCAATGCTGACCCGCTTGGAACTCTGCGTACGTGACGTGACTTCACGCTGGAATAGCGTACCCAAGGGCAGTTGCCAATAATTTATTTTCTACAATTATTCCTTCCACACAGAAATTTACATACATCCAATTTCGGTTATACAATAACTCAATTTTGATAATATTGATAATCTATATCCCATTCATTCAACTTTCGCATTATAAATAAAATGATAATTAACTTTGTAAATAGAAAATGGTAATTAACCAAAGTTCCAGAAGTTTCCCTGTCACTCACATACGAACACACACACAAATGACGCATCACTTTTCACGTTCTACATTAATGCAATACTTTTAGATTCTATAATAGAATAATAATTCAACCATGACAATGGGCTATTTAATAAAAAAAAATATTATAAAAACCTAACTTATTATGAAGAATAAAAGATTAAGCATGATTTTTGCCAGTCTAGCATGATCTTAAATTATTGCCTAATATGTTCCCGTATGACGTCATGTCGCGCGGTCGTGAAAACATTTCACACAATATACTAAAATGGGCATAATTCACCCATGACATTGGGTTATTCTAATGAAACAATATTATAAAAATCTAAGTTATAATGAAGAATAAAAAAATAACCATGATTTTTGCCAGTCTATCATAATTTTTAGTTGTTGTCTAATATATTACCGTGTGACGTCGTGTCGAACAGTGGTGAAAACATTTCACATAATTGCACTAAATAATTCACCCATGACATTGGGCTATTTCAATGAAAAAATATCATAGAAAGAGATCTTTTTGAGGAATAAAAAATAAGCGTTATTTTCGCCAGTCTAGCATGACTTTTACGTTGTCAAACATATTCCCGCTTGAGAATTTGTTATGTTTTGACTGTATCGAGTAATGTGGTTTCAGCGTCTTGGCGATATTGGGTTATTTTATGCTATATTCAGGTTTACTCTTGTAAAGTGAAGAGTTACTTTGGACAGGGCAGACAAACAATGCATGAATTTAAATCTAAATACGACAATTGGAAATCAAGGATATATTTGGAACTATACATGAATTTAAGACTATGTATGTAATTGGAGAGTGTTGTTCCTTTCCTGTACACTACAATAAGGTAAATATGATTAGGTAAGCGCACACACGGCTTTCATCCTTTCACTCTCATCTCGCCTCTTGTTGACTGACGCGTTGAGGCTGACTTGCCCGGCGGTGATGTAGATCCGCCCTTGTTGCACGGAGTCGTGCGCCCGCTGGATGCTCTACAAAAATTAATATTCCAGAGGGAAACTTAACATCCTTATTCAAAAATATAACAAAAAACAATTAAGTCATATTTTACCAAGGAAGGGGAAATAATATATGTCAAACATCCTAAGAAATAGAAGAAAATAAGTATAACTCCTGCGACTATGGCTGTCGTCCCCATTTTCTACGTCTTGCCATCCACCTTAAAAGTCGACATTTTAGTTCATTCACCGACATTCTTGCGGGTCAGAGGCAACGCAGCATTTTTATGCTTGGGGATCAATGTCCATTCAGAAAAGAATGCTAATTATTTTCATTTTCAATAGAATCGCCCTTTTTCGTTAGATAATTTACATATTTCTAGTACCGTAATGATTCTAAGTAAAACAAGAAATGATGATAATATTAATTATCATGGGAAGAATGATTATAATAGTAATAGCAATATATAATTAATTACATTAATAACAATAGTAATGACAAGAACAATGATGATGATTGATAATAATGATGATGATGATGAAAATAAATGATGACGGAGACGACGACGACGATAATAATGATAAATGATGTAGAGTTGATCAAACAATCCTGGGGAGACGTCAAAAGTGCCATCACCAAAGAATTTAATCAATTTCTCAGGTTGCTGTTGTTTGAACAAAGCACTATGATCCGATCATTGTTGCCAAAACTGATGTCAGCCATAATCCAAGGGTGCCCCCCCCCCTCCGGAGCTCCCTCCCTTGTTTTGTCTTGATGTAAGGAGGATCAGGTAGGGTGAGGTCTGTAGCACTACGAGGGAGGTAAGCCCGGCTGCACTCACGTCAAAAGTGAGGCAAACCAGTGAATAGTTGCCAGATGTCGCTAGTCATTTATAGAATCGTCCTGTTTTCAAAAAAGGATGTGTTTGTTGGATAATCATTTCACTTTGTGTTAAACTAATAATTATCAATTAGACTCTATAGGTAACGTTGATTTTTGTTAGGTATATTAATTCATATATGTTATTGATGCCATAAAATAGCGCTGTGCAGGAATTTGCTAATAGAAGTACGTTTATCTGCAAACATATAGTCACGTGCAGGGAGAGTGGTACGATGCATTGCATGTAGCTATATAATGTAGGCCCTTGTGGACACTTAGTTGTAAGCCGAGGTTTTTAATATATACTATAATAAGGAGCAATGTGCCTCTGTGTATACTTCTTTGTGTGTGTGGTTGTGTACGTAATGTCTGACAAATAAGATACGCCGGAAAAACACAAAGTGAAATGATTATCCAACAAACACGTCCTTTTTTGAAAACAGGACGATTCTATAAATGGCTAGCCTCTTCAGTACGGACCTTAAATCTCACGGGCAGCAGCCAATGCCAGCCGTACGACGTGTCGTAATAATACTCGCATCATAAATATAGTCACCGCTTATATTGATCGTTCTCTCTTTCACCCGTGAATTTTGATAACCATAGAAAATGTGATTACAGACAGAATAGAAAGAATGTCATTATGGAGGGACGCCTACAATAAATATAATGAAGGCGCCGATATAGCAGCCTCGCGAATACACTATCCTCATGACGCCTACGTATGCGGCACCGTATGGAAGGGGCTAGCGACATCTGGCAACTATATGTTTGCAGATACAATCATACACGTACTTCTATTTGCAAATTCCTGCACAGCGCTATCTTATGGCATCATTATCATATTTGAAATTATATACCTAACTAGAACTAGAATAAACGTTACCTATAGAGTCTAATTGTTAATTATTAATTTAACACAAAGTGAAATGATTAATTATCCAACAGACACATCCTTTTTTGAAAACGGGACGATTCTATAAATGGCTAGCGACATCTGGCAACTATTCACTGGTTTGCCTCATTTTTGACGTGAGTGCAGCCCGGCTGGCTTTTATGACGCTGCCAGCCTCTGAATCATCCTTTTGATGCTCGGCTCGGCTCCTCCTCCGCAATATATCCACGAAGATGACGGCTGGAGAGTTGTTCGTGGCATATCATTCGCGACGTCGTCCCTTCCAAAGTTTCTTTGGCGGCGATGCGCCTAATCCTGGACACCGATTGCTGGACCTTAACCCTTGCAGGATTTAGTCTGAAATTTCGACATTTTGTCGCAGTCGACATTCTGTCGTTTCGGCATTCTGTCGTTTCGACGTTCTGTCTTTCGACATTATGTTTTATTTCGTGTTTATCACTTTATGAAATCATATTTCCATTCTTTATAAAAGATACATATTTGAATAAATTATAAAATAAAAACTAAACAGATTAACACAAACACACGCACGTTATGACGTCATGTCGCTCTTGCAGTACAAAAATCTTATAAGCCGTTATATTTCGTGTTTATCACCATATGAAATTATATGTCACGAAGTTTTTGCATAAAATAAATATTTTTAATAAATCATAAAATGAAAACTAAATAGATTAACACAAACCCATGCAAAGTAACCTTTCGCGCGTTATGACGTCATGTCGCTCTCGCAGTACAAAAATCTTATAAACTGATATATGTTATGTTTATCACGTTACGATATTATATTTCACGTTTTTACATAAAAGAAATATATTCGAATAAACTAAAAAATGAAAACTAAATAAACTAACACAAACCCATGCAAAGTAACCTTTCGCTCTTTATGACGTCATTTCGCTCTCCCGGTACAAAAGTCTTATCAACTGTTATATTTCGTGTTCATCACTTTATGAAATTAAATTTCACGTTTTTTACATAAAAGAAATATATTCGAATAAACTACAAAAAGAAAACTAAATAGATTAACACAAACCCATGCAAATTAACCCTTCGCTCATTATGACGTCATGTCGCTCTCGCAGTACAAAAATCTTATAAATTGTTATATTTCGTGTTTATCACTTTATGAAATTGTATTTCATGTTTTTTATATAAAATAAATATATTTGAATAAATTACAAAATTAAAACTAAATAAATAAACACAAACCCACGCAAAGTAACTTTTCGCTCGTTATGACGTCATGTCGCTCTCGCAGTACAAAAATATGATAAACTGTTATATTTCGTGTTTATCACTTTATGAGATTATACATAAAAGAAATATATTCCAATAAACTACAAAATGAAAACTAAATAGATTAACACAAACCCAAGAAAAGTAACCTTTCACGCGTTATGACGTCGTGTCGCTCTCGCAGTACAAAAATCACACAAACTGTTATATTTCGTATTTATCACTTTATGAAATTCTATTTCACGTTTTTATATAAAAGATACATATTTGAATATATTACAAAATTAAAACTAAATAGATTAACACAAACCCGCGCAAAGTAACCTGACACTCGTTATGACATCATGTCGCTGTCGCAGTACAAAAATCTCAAAAACTGTTATATGTCATGTTTATCACTTTATGAAATTATATTTAACGTTTCTTATATAAAAGAAATATATATGAATAACTTACAAAATGAAAACTAAATAGATAAACACAAACCCACGCAAACTAACTTTTCGCTCGTTATGACGTCTTGTCGCTCTCCCAGTACAAAAATCTTATAAAATGTTATATTTCGTGTTTATCACTATATGAAATTGTATTTCACGTTTTTTATATCAAAGAAATATATTTGAATTAATTACATAATCCAAACTAAATAGATTAACACAAGCCCACGCAAAGTAACTTTCGCACGTTATGACGTCATGTCGCTCTCGCAGTACAAAAATCTTATAGACTGTTATATATCGTGTTTATCACTTTATAGAATTATATTTCACGTTTTTTATATAACAGAAATATGTTGAATAAATTACAAAATGTAAACTATATAGATTAACACAAACCCTAGGAAAGTAACCTTTCGCACGTTATGACGTCATGTCGCTGTCGCAGTACAAAAATCTTATTAACTGCTATATTTCGTGTTTATCACTTTATGAAATTATATTTCACGTTTCTACATAAAATGAATATATTCGAATAAGCTACAAAATGAAAACTAAATAGATTAACACAAACCCATGTAAAGTAAACTTTCGACCATTATGACGTCATGTCGCTCTCGCAGTACTAAAATGTTATAAACCGTTGTATTGCGGTTTTATCACTTTATGAAATTATATTTCACGTTTTTTATATGAAAGAAATATACATTAATAAATTACAAAATGACCTTTCGCTCGTTATGACGTCATGTCGCTCTCGCAGTACAAAAATCTTATAGATTGTTATATTTCGTGTTTATCACTTTATGAAATTGCATATCACGTTTTTTACAGAAGAGAAAATTAAATGAATAAATTAAAAAATGAAAACTAAATAGATGAACACAAACCCACGCAAAGTAACATTTCGCTCGTTATGAAGTCATGTCGCTCTCGTAGCACAAAATTTTTATCAACTGTTATATTTCGTGTTTATCACTTTATGAAATTATATTTCACGTTTTTTACATAAAAGAAATATATTCGAAATAACTACAAAATGAAAACTATATAGATTTACACAAACCCACGCAAAGTAGCCTTTCGCTCGTTATGACGTATGTCGCTCTCGTAGTACAAAAATCTTATAAACTGTCATATTTCGTGTTTATTACTTTATGAAATTGTATTTCACGTTTTTATATAAAAGAAATATATTTGAATAAATTACAAAATTAAAACTAAATAGATTAATACAAACCCACGCAAAGTAACCTTTCGCGCGTTATAACGTCATGTCGCTCTCGTAGTACAAAAATCTTATAAGCTGTTATTTATTGTGTTTATCACTTTATGATATTATATTTCTCGTTTTTTATATAAGAAAATATATTCGAACAAACTACAAAATGAAAACTAAGTAGATTAACACAAACCCACACAAAGTAACCTTTCGCGCGTTATGACGTCATGTCGCTCTTGCAGTACAAAAATCTCATAAACTTTAGGAAATTATATTTCACCTTTTTATATGAAATAAAAATATTTGAATAAATTACAAAATGAAAACTAAATAGATTAACACAAACTCACGCAAAGTAACCTTTCTTGCAGTACAAGAATCTCATAAACTGTTATATCTCGTGTTTATTACTTTATGAAATTATTTTTCACGTTTTTTATATAAAAGAAATATATTTGAATAAATTACAAAATGAAAACTAAATAGATTAATACAAACCCATGCAAAGTATCCTTTCGCGCGTTATTGCATCATGTCGCTCTCGCAGTACAAAAATCTTATAAACTGTTATATCTCGTGTATATCACTTTATGAAAATATGTTTCACGTTTTTTATATAAAAGAAATATGTTTGACTTAAAAAAAACTAAAACTAAGTAGATTAACACATGAATAGTCCTTAACCTGACCATACCCCACCTTAACCCTGAACCCTAACCAGAATATATATTTCTAAATGAAATATAGTTATCCAAGTACCTGGAGGGATAAGGTATCAGAATATCTATATATGGTTATGGGGGCCTCCTATCTCCCATTTCTTGATGTTCTGGTGAAAGAGGGAGAAGAAACTTTCAACACCTCGGTTTATGTTAAATCCACCAATCAAAGACGACATTGCCTAAATGGATCAAGCGAGTGAGTGCCCTCACAGGTACAAGGATTCGACGACAAAAGTTGCCTTTATTAGAAGAGCCCTGACAAACTGCAACAGAGTTGGAAAGGAAGGGCCACGCAAGTCCTCATCAACAACGGATTTGCCAACAAAGACATTGAAAGAATAACTACGAAGGTAGTGGGCACGTGGTACCTGAAAAAAGGAAGATGACCAAACACCAGGAAAGATCATTAATATATTTCATAAATCATTCTTCTCCACGGCATACAAGGAAGATGAGAGAATTATGAACATGTTCTATGAAGAACAGAAATACTGAAACATTATATATATATATATGTCTTCCTTGGTGTCTACACAGAGACAGACTTACCAACTTTACGGTGTAAGATACGGCATACAAACACACAAATACATACATACACAAATGCGTACATAAACATACACAGGGTTATACTTAATGATTTTTTATCAAATGCTAGTTCTATATTAATTAAAGGAATTATGGAAACAAATGATAATGAAATGAGTAGCAAGATAGACGACGATTTCAACAAGACGTTTTAGAATTTCCGAAAGAAAATTATTTATCTATTTACTTATCTTATCTCTTTACTCTACTTATATATCTAATACCTAATCTATTTGTTTAATGTATTTATATTTTACTTATCTATTCCTTTATTTATTCATCTACTTTTGGCAAGAAAATATTCAAGATGAACATACGTCATCACGCTGTCAGGGGTACCAACCTCAATTCAGCGCAGTAAATTTAAACTTTCACAAATACCAACAACTAGTCAAAATCAAAAGACAAGTACCCACTCCCACCCGTATATAAAAATAAATAGATAATATTCAAATTACTGACATGACGTAGCTGCATTTCCAATTAATAAGACGCACAATATATATATATATATATATATATATATATATATATACATATATATATACATATATATATACATATACATATACCTATACATATACATATACATATACATATACATATATATATATATATAAATATATATAGTGAAAAATACAAAATATACATAAACACGCCGAAACACGGAAAATTCCATTTATATAAAAGACATACACACATAAAATATGAAATCATCTCTTACAGACAAACATATGCACTTATCAAAATGGCCATTTCAAATCATATATCCACTTCTTGGGAGATAGTAACTGCTTGCAGCATTGTGATATTTTTCCAAGCCTTAGGCGTGACCATAACATTAGCAACTAATTCGATTTCTTTATAAACGTATTGACAAATTAAACAACTCTGATGTTTACAGACAAAACAAAAAAATAAACGATTTTAGATATAAAACAGCGTGCTTCAAAATAATCTTGTATATCTATTAACCTAGTTGTAATATACAGGATAACTGTTATCCTCATTTAGTCGCTGTGTTTATAATGGCCATTTTTAAAAAGATATGAATTATTCTATTGTATATTTTTCATTGTTTTCTCAGCAACTATTCACTGAGACTAAAAAAATATACATATCAAGGGCAATGCTTAAGCATTTTGTAGCAAATGAGATATACATATTTGTACATTTGTGTTTCAGTTTGTCGTCGCCAAATTTAAAATTGACCGTTTAATGTTCCCGTGCCCGCGCCATTGGCGGTTGATATGCAGGCGCGACATTACGTCACAGGTCTACTCGAAGAGAACGGAGTGTAATGGGGATCGTGCAAACATAGACAACACCGACCACTAAACACATTTTTATTAAGGAAGGAGGGGGTGGAGGGGGTTGATAGATAAGCTACAGAATTTAACTTTCATGCTACTGAGTGCTAAATATGAATATTTACGTGTATTTGTTTATATACGTATACCCTGACATCCGATGTACTCGTACTACGGCTATGCGAATATTTAGCAAATGCTTATTTTTTACACAATTTTTTTTATCTCCAGCAGTTTTCCTGTAATATATTCCTTTTTATATAGATAAAATTGTAATAATTAAAATGTATTCAATATATTTGTATAGGTTTTGTCACACAAAATAGGACATCTTGACAAAACGCATGCGTATATATATGGCAACAAGGGTGAGAGGGAGCGAGTGAGGGGATGGAGGAAAATTGGCTTTGAAAAAGGGAGGGAAGGACAAGATTTTCTATATATACATATATATATATATATATATATATATATATATATATATATATATATATATTCTTTTTTTTTCAGAGAAAATCGCAGTAAAGGAGCAAGAAGAGAACAGAAGGGGAGGGAGGGAGAGAGAAGGAGGAGGAGGGGGGAAGAAGGTTTGTAGGTATTTCCTGCCGAGATAATACAAGGGAATTTACTTGACTACGTACGTGCAGTGGCGGTCTTGCTTATACACACACACGCACACACACACAGATATATATATGTATATATATATATATATATATGTATATATATATATATATATATATATATATATATATACACACACATATATATATACTTTTAGGGTACATTTGGTACGCCTGTCATGACATCCTCCGTAGTTGGCAGGTAGGAGTCACGTGACTAAATTCAAATATCTTCGAATCCATGGAACATCATAGTAATTTTCCTCAGGATAGCTCCAGCCGATTTTTTCTTTGACTTGAGATGTTATTTTTAATATTTCGAATTAATTATTTCTATAATGCATTTTGCAGAGGCATTTTATAAACAAGAAAATCGTGTATATATGTTCGGTAGGGTGCGGGTGGCAGGAGAAGTTTTATATTGTTGTCGTCGTCGTTGTTTTGTCGTCTCAAATTTGAACGCCTTAAGTTTGACTTCGTCTTTATTTATTTTCCGTTTGATGGTGGGTAGGATTAATGGTTGGTGTATGTATTCATCTGAATCAAAAATTCTAGCCCAGAACGAAAAATATATAAACTACAATATTATATATATATGCGGAAAAACCACCAAGGAAAAAGAAAAACTGATGACCAAGCGCTTTCGTCTATTCAGACATCCTCAGGGTACATAGAAAAGAAAAAGTACACAAGAATATATACAAAGAGTATGAGGTCAGGGAAGGAACCAGGAGAGGTTGCGAGGATCTAATGTCAACCTGACCCGTTCGCGGCAGCGGACGTTTGGGCTACTACTTTTTTCACAATAAAATTGTCTAACTTATACATACCATGACTTAAATTTAAGTTATTGACAAATGTATCTTTGATCAGACTGGATTCTATTATATTTCTCGTCAAATATGACTTATCTTTAACAATTTCTTTAGCACCCTCCCAATTTATACAATGATTAAAATCCCTTAGGTGAATAAATAAGGCATTAGACATTTGCCCACTCTTGACGCTATACTGATGTTGTTTTAACCTTACTTTTAATTCTTTTCCAGTCTGACCAATATAGCATTTGTCGCAATTTTTACATGGAATTGAATATATACATCCTTCTTCCTTATATGGATATCCTAAGCACCTCGTGGAGATTTCTTATAAATCGGCTAAGAAATCTTTCTACGAGGAAAAAGCTAGTAAAACTTTTAATGTAAAGAACCTACTTGTACTGCCTTTCAACGAGAATTTCGTCAAACTACCACATATTCTTAAGACTTTCAACATTCAAGTAGCATTTAAGAACTCCAATACAGTTAGAAGTCTTTTAATTTAAAAACTCTCCATATAAGGAAGAAGGATGTATATATTCAATTCCATGTAAAAATTGCGACAAATGCTATATTGGTCAGACTGGAAAAGAATTAAAAGTAAGGTTAAAACAACATCAGTATAGCGTCAAGAGTGGGCAAATGTCTAATGCCTTATTTATTCACCTAAGGGATTTTAATCATTGTATAAATTGGGAGGGTGCTAAAGAAATTGTTAAAGATAAGTCATATTTGACGAGAAATATAATAGAATCCAGTCTGATCAAAGATACATTTGTCAATAACTTAAATTTAAGTCATGGTATGTATAAGTTAGACAATTTTATTGTGAAAAAAGTAGTAGCCCAAACGTCCGCTGCCGCGAACGGGTCAGGTTGACATTAGATCCTCGCAACCTCTCCTGGTTCCTTCCCTGACCTCATACTCTTTGTATATATTCTTGTGTACTTTTTCTTTTCTATGAGAAATTCTCCAGCACCACACGACCTCGGCAGCCTGAAGGTGCTCCAGTGGAACATGCAGGGAATACGCAACAAGAAGCACCAACTCCTCCAAACAATCATGGAGGAGGGCATGGATATCGTGCTTCTACAGGAAACATTAGCACCCGGTGACTTCGAATGGAGAATAGGGGGGCTACACGGTCCACTCACTCCCGCTTGACAGAGGCATAGGACACCGTGGTTGCATGGTGCTGGTGAAGAATAACCTACCACACCGCAGGGTTGCGCGACCCGTACACTGTGGTGAGGGTGTGGAGGTGATGGCTGTGGAGCTCCTCCTTCCCGACCTGACACACCTCATCTATAACATCTACAGGAGCCCCGGGAAACTGTTGGAGGTCGATGAGATACTGTCACTAGCTACCCACAACAATATCTTAGTAGCTGGAGACTTCAACGCCCATCATCCACTGCTTCACTCCCCCTCTCCGACTAACCCGACCGGCCGCCAACTGGCAACCACGTTGGAAGAGGTCCAGGACATCTCCCTTCTAAATACTGGGGAACCCACTCACGTCCGGGGAGGCAGACTGGATCTCACCCTGGTGTCAACCAATCTAGTTTCCGGAAGTAGCTGGCGTGTGCATCCTACTCTCACCAGCGACCACTACGCCGTCATCACCACTCTAAGGGCCGCACTCCCACTACCACCGCTCCAACCACCTCGATGGGACCTGCGGAGGGCGGACTGGAAGAAGTTCCAGGCCGCCCTGGATGACTGGTGGAAAGCGTGCGACCCGCCGGAGGACCTAGACCAGCGAGAAACAGAATTCACTACAGCAATCGAAAGAGCAGCAGAAGCAGCCATCCCCAGACGACATCCAGGGCATCGATGGCGTCGGAACTGGTGGTTCTACAATGAGGAAGTCCGGGAGCAGAATCACCTGGTCAACATTCATCGGAAGCTGTACCGCAAGCGACCCACTTCAACTAACCTACAATTGTTGAAGGAAGTGGTTACACACGCTCGACAAGTCTCAAGCCGGGTACGGGAGGCCAAATGGCTGGAGTGGTGTGCCAGCTTTTCCCAGCACACCAGCTTGGCAGACTTGTGGGCCAAACTGAGGACGGCTTCCGGGAAGCGCGCCCCTCGTCCTGCCTCACACCCAGAGCCACAACAGGAAGCAGAACGACTAGCGGATATGTTCGCCACACGGTGCGCCAACTCCCAGCTCCCCGCACAGATGCAGAACCTCCAGCAGCAGCTCAGGCCAGCACGAGAGCAGGCCGTCGGTACGGCGCGAGCAACACCTGACGTCACCGATGTACCTTTCACGCCACAAGAACTGGCCCGGGCCAAGAAAGGTAGAGATACGGCTACGGGAGCGGATGGCGTGACCTATTCTATGCTAGCTCACGCGGGGCCTGCCGGGGAGGCAGCACAACTGGCCCTGATGAACCATTCGTGGCTGGTAGGACGTCTCCCAACCACCTGGAAACGAGCGGACATCCAGCCCATCCCTAAGCCCAGGGAGCCCTCCAAGCCACGTCCCATCTCCTTGCTGAGCTGCACGGCCAAGACAGCGGAGCGCATGGTACTCACCCGACTCATGTGGCGTCTGGGCCCCCTCCACCCACACATCTTCGGATTCTCCAAGGGCGTAGGGACGGCCGACAGCATCATGACTCTCCTGAGTCACATAGACAACCGCCCTGCCGTGGCCGTTTTCCTCGACCTGGAAAAAGCGTTCGAGCTAGCCAGTGCTCACGCCATCCTAGATGCGCTGGTACAGCGGGGTGTCCAGGGGTGTCCAGGGACGACTCCTCGCCTGGATAGAGGACTACCTGCTACACCGACGCGCCCGGGTCAGGTTCCAAGGCCACCTTTCAGCCTACCGGGACCTAGAGAACGGCACTCCGCAGGGTGGGGTTCTCAGCCCCGTCCTCTTCAACCTCCTAATGGAACAGTTGGTGAGCCTACCCTTCCGGGGTGGCACGGCGCTTCTCAGCTATGCCGACGACCTGGTTCTTGTCGTCTCGGGCAAAACCCGAGGCAATAGGATCACCAGAGCACAAGAGGGCCTTGATCTTATCTCTAACAAGTGTGAAGAACTGGGCCTCAAGATCTCAGCTGAGAAGTCCAAGGCCTTGATGCTTAAGGCCACCACCCCGGACACCCACCTCCACATTCAGGGTATCCAGCTGGCTTGGACCAGCTCGTACCAGTACCTGGGAGTATGGGTTGACCAAGGCTTATCCTTCAACACCCAGGTCACCTACCTAAGGGAGAGGACGAGGACGAGAATCAATGTCATGAGGGCGATGACAAGGACACACTCTGGAGCCTCACATGCCGTGCTGCGCCTGTACTACATACAGGCCGTCCGCTCGTTGATTGACTACAGCGCTGTCGTGCTGGTTTCCCTGTCACCCACCCAACAAAGGAGGATCGAGTGCATCCAGAACCAGGCCATGAGGACCATGCTCGGGGCACCTCGCTGGACCAGTATGTCCATAATGCAAAGTGAGACTCGACTGGTACCTCTGGCCTCCAGGGTTCAACATATTGCGACTTGCCGGGTGGCTAAGATCCTCCGACAAGACAGGGAGACCATAGCACGAACCAAAATCAAAAGGACCCTACCGCAGCGACGGGACCTCTTCAGCACAAACACCTGGCTACGGAGGATAGCTGACGCCACCAATGCACTGTTCGACGACGGTCAAATAGCCATGTGGAGTCCGGATCTGGCCGTTGCAAACTACGTTGTACCGGCCCCATGGCAGCCCCCACCCGTCGAAATCATCATCAACAACCCGCCAGCAAGGAAGGCACAGTGCACACAAC
>NC_134788.1:59016929-59019429 GCF_046742065.1 Oratosquilla oratoria
ATACTTCATCACAGTCTTTGCAGGGAAGTTTGTACACACCGGGGCTGTTTTCTACGTTGGTACGTCGGTGTACATTCACTACTTTCCTGAATAAACTGTTTGGGTAATTAAAAATTAGTTTGACATCATCATTGGGCAAAAGTTTGAAAGCTGCATTAATGGAATCACTATATGGTAATGACAAGTTATTCTTGCTCCATTTGAATTTATCATCAAGGTTGGATGTTTTATAAAAATTGTATTTTGCTTTCCTCAGGGCTTTGGACAAAAACCACCCTGGGTATCCTAGCTTTGAAAGTTGTGATTGAATTAATGTTAATTCTGCATCCAAATGTTGTGGGCTGTATATCCTGTATGCTCTAAGAAACAGGCCCTACGCTACACTACATTTGATATTATCCGGGTGATGACTAAAGAAATGTAGGTAGCTGCCGGTGTGTGTGGGCTTCCTGTACACTGAAAAGGACAATTGGTCCGGACCTCTCATGACCAAAGTGTCCAGAAATGGGATTTTTCCTTCTTCCCATTCTACTTTGAAACTTAAATTACTTGCTAGGTTGTTTAATTCTATGAAGAAGTCATTAAAAGAACCCCATTTTTCATCCCATATAGTAAATATATCATCTACATATCTGTACCAAAACATCTCCGCTGGTTTAATTTTTGGTAACAAGGTACATTCAAACCACTCCATGTAGATGTTGGCAAGCACTGGACAGATGTTGGAGCCCATGCTGCATCCGTTTTTCTGTCTGAAGAATGAGTCTTTAAAAGAAAAAAACATTAGTATTAATACACAGACGTGTCAAACTGATTATTTTTGAAACTGAGAGAGGAAGTCGCCGATCCTCCTGGGGGCGCCCCGCCGATCCTCCTGGGGGCGCCCCGCCGATCCTCCTGGGGGCGCCCCGCCGATCCTCCTGGGGGCGCCCCGCCGTTCCTCCTGGGGGCGCCCCACCGCTCCTCTTGGGGGCGCCCCACCGCTCCTCTTGGGGGCGCCCCGCCGCTCCTCCTGGGGGCGCCCCGCCGATCCTCCTGGGGGCGCCCCGCCGATCCTCCTGCTGGGGGCGCCCCGCCGATCCTGCTGCTGGGGGCGCCCCGCCGATCCTCCTGCTGGGGGCGCCCCTCCGATCCTCCTGCTGGGGGCGCCCCGCCGATCCTCCTGCTGGGGGCGCCCCGCCGATCCTGCTGCTGGGGGCGCCCCGCCGATCCTCCTGCTGGGGGCGCCCCGCCGATCCTGCTGCTGGGGGCGCCCCGCCGATCCTGCTGCTGGGGGCGCCCCGCCGATCCTCCTGCTGGGGGCGCCCCGCCGATCCTCCTGCTGGGGGCGCCCCGCCGATCCTCCTGCTGGGGGCGCCCCGCCGATCCTCCTGCTGGGGGCGCCCCGCCGATCCTGCTGCTGGGGGCGCCCCGCCGATCCTCCTTCTGGGGGCGCCCCGCCGATCCTCCTGCCGGGGGCGCCCCGTCGATCCTGCTGCTGGGGGCGCCCCGCCGATCCTGCTGCTGGGGGCGCCCCGCCGATCCTGCTGCTGGGGGCGCCCCGCCGATCCTCCTGCTGGGGGCGCCCCGCCGATCCTCCTGCTGGGGGCGCCCCGCCGATCCTCCTGCTGGGGGCGCCCCGCCGATCCTCCTGCTGGGGGCGCCCCGCCGATCCTCCTGCTGGGGGCGCCCCGCCGATCCTCCTGCTGGGGGCGCCCCGCCGATCCTGCTGCTGGGGGCGCCCCGCCGATCCTGCTGCTGGGGGCGCCCCGCCGATCCTGCTGCTGGGGGCGCCCCGCCGATCCTGCTGCTGGGGGCGCCCCGCCGATCCTCCTGCTGGGGGCGCCCCGCCGATCCTGCTGGGGCTCCCCGCCGATCCTATGGAAGCCCTGCGGCTCCTCAGGGAGCCCCCGTGGCTCTTCTGGGGACCCCCGTGGTTCCTTTGGGGGCCCCAGGTTGAGAACCACTGGCCCACACAAATTAGTCATCCTTATTTCCTCCCCTCCCTCTCAGATTACCTAACTTCAATGTGGCGCGTATGTGTATATGTATATGTGTATGTGTGTGTATGTGTACATATGTTTTTGGACATGTGTGTGTGTATATGTGTATGCACATGTGTATGTGTACATGTCTGTTTGGACATGTGTGTTTTTACGTGTCCGTTTACGTGTGTACCTGTGCATGTGTTTTACGTGTGTTTGTCTGTACATGTGTGTGTACATGTGTGTATATATATGTGTGTGCAGGTGTACATGTGTGTTAGTCTACATATGTATGCACATGTGTGTGTGGACATGTGTATGTATATACATGTGTGTCTGTGAACATGTATGTGTGTGTACTTGTGTGCGTGTTCATGTGTGTGTGTGTACATATGTGCATGTATATGTGTGTGTATACATATGTGTGTACATGTGTGTGTACGCATATGTGTTTGTGTGCGTACATATGTGTGTATATATATCTGTGTGTGTACATACAAAAGTACATGGGTGTGTTTGTGTGTACATGTATGTTT
>NC_134788.1:59026929-59029429 GCF_046742065.1 Oratosquilla oratoria
GCTATATTCAGGTTTACTTTGGTAAAGCGAAGAGTTACTTTGGATAGGGCAGACAAACAATGCATGAATTCAAATCTAAATACGACAATTTAAAAACAAGGATATATTTGTAACCATACATGAATTGAAGACTAAGTATGTAATTGGAGATTAGGAGACGGGACCCCACGAGTGTTGTTCCTTTCCTGTACACTACAATTAGGTAAATATGATTAGGTAAGCGCACACACGGCTTCCATCCTTTCACTCTCATCTCGCCTCTTGTTGACGACTGACGCGTTGAAGACTTGCTTGCCGAAAGTCGCGAGCTGCAGGACTAAAAGTCGCAAATTTCTGGCTAAAGTAGACCAATATATAAGTATACACACACACACACACACACACACACACACACACACACACACACACACACACACACACACACACACACACACACACACACACACACACACACACACACACACACACACACACACACACACACACACACACACACACAGACACACACAGACACACACACACACACACACACACACACACATATATATATATATATATATATATATATATATATATATATATATATATATATATATATATATATATATATATATTGCAGGAGCTCGCACTTGATGTTGATGGCATTTCTACTTTCAAGAGTTCACTCAGATGATCAATTGACTGAATAGAAGAATGACATGCTACATGTACAGAGACGAATTTCAAATTTACTAAGTTTATGTTCCTTCTTTGATAGAACAGACTTGATGCTCATCTGCTTGTCACTTACTTTCGATACATTTTGTTTGTGTTTTAACGACTCACTGTATTTATTTTTTCAATCCGTTCTGTGAGCTCTCATGTCTTATAGATCAGTAATTATCCATTCCGCTTCGACTCAACTTCCCATATCTCATCAAATTTCCCATATTACTTCGTTTACTTTCGCCACGTCCTCTCTTCCCACTCCCTCCCTCATTACCCAAATGCTTCGTCTAATTCCACAACTTTTTGTCAACCCTTCTCTTCAGTCTTCCATTGACTTTTGCCATTTTCTTAATCCTCCTCCACTTGATCATTCGTAGAATGCAATTTACACTTTTCATATTCCTCTTCCATTATAACCATCGCTATCCAATATTCAGCCGTCCGTCCCTTGGAGCAATGAATATTTCTTGTGAATGTTGACATTATAGCAACCGATCTCTCAGATTTGAATCAAGTCGCTTGATGTCATATAAATACTAAATATAGGATATGTATACTGGCTGTAGGTCTCCAATGGATGTTCTAATTGTTACATAATCTTCTTGTCACACTTCTCTTGTTATATTAGAAAGCTGATTACTTCTTTATTATACAATTTCCTAACAAACCCGAGTTTCCACGAGAAATGATTTAAAAATTCCATTGTTCATTCTTTAACGGTTATTTTTTTTAGACAAATATTGGTCAGTAAATGTATTTGTATACCTTGCAACCGCTACTTGTTTCTGCAAAAAGAGACTCAAATAAAGAGAAAGGGAGAAGGAATAGACCGGTTAAAGAAAGTAGGGAGAGATGATGACAAAAAGGAGCAGCACGTACGACTCTGAGCTCTACTCGGTTGCAGTCACTGACCATAGGCCGCACGAAAATTATTGTTTTTGAAAGTAACAAATTTTCTTTGAACATTATAAGAGAACACGCCACCTACATTTCTTCTGTTAATTTCTATAAACACTTAGAAATTTTTAACCATGAATTTGTTTGATAACTGAACCTGTCACCACTATATGAAATTAGTACACGTTGTATTCTCCTCGTTTGCTCACGTATATCTTTCTAGTAAATTATATTTTTCAGACTTGATGCTGACAGATGAATGTTGGAGGGTATCGTTCTTATATTAATTATTTTTTTCTTTAGCAGACCTGGCGACATTTGGCGAGGGAGGGAGGGAGGGTGAGATGAGAGGTTGGTTGGGTTGCGTGTCGACGTGACGGTAAGCCGGCCAGCCAAGGAAGACTTCTGAACCTCCTCCCCCTCCCTTCCTTCCACTTTCGCTTTCGATGACGGAAACTTCGAGCATTTATGAGGGTAGGAAAATTTACGGAGGGAGAAAAATGTATATACATACATTGGTGGTGCAAAGAACTGTTAATCTGTAAATTGACTACACCACACAAGGAGAAGTCATTGGGAGAGAGAGGGAGGGAAAAAAAGTTCATAATACACATGATGAAGATTTGACAAATTTAAATACTCTCGTTCTACCGGTCGGCCTACTTTCAATTCAATTTTCCGGGTCTACTGGCTTATTATATATATATATATATATATATATATATATTATATATATATATATATAAGTATATGTATATATATATGTATATTTGTATATATATATATGTGTGTATATATATATGTATATATATATATATGTACATATATATATGTATATATATATATATATATATATATATATATATATATATATATATGTACATATATATATGTA
>NC_134788.1:59039429-59116929 GCF_046742065.1 Oratosquilla oratoria
AGGACTATTCATGTGTTAATCTATTTAGTTTTAATTTTTTTTAAGTCAAACATATTTCTTTTATATAAAAAACGTGAAATATATTTTCATTAAGTGATATACACGAGATATAACAGTTTATAAGATTTTTGTACTGCGAGAGCGACATGACGTCATAACGCGCGAAAGGATAGTTTCCTAGGGTTTGTGTTAATCTATTTAGTTTTCATTTTGTAATTTATTCAAATATATTTCTTTTATATAAAAACGTGAAAAATAATTTCATAAAGTGATAAACACGAGATATAACAGTTTATGAGATTCTTGTACTGCGAGAGTGACATGACGTCATGACGTGCGAAAGGTTACTTTGCGTGAGTTTGTGTTAATCTATTTATTTTTCATTTTGTAATTCATTCAAATATTCTTATTTCATATAAAAAGGTGAAATATAATTTCCTAAAGTTTATGAGATTTTTGTACTGCAAGAGCGACATGACGTCATAACGCGCGAAAGGTTACTTTGTGTGGGTTTGTGTTAATCTACTTAGTTTTCATTTTGTAGTTTGTTCGAATATATTTTCTTATATAAAAAACGAGAAATATAATATCATAAAGTGATAAACACAATAAATAACAGTTTACAAGATTTTTGTACTACGAGAGCGACATGACGTTATAACGCGCGAAAGGTTACTTTGCGTGGGTTTGTGTTAATCTATTTAGTTTTAATTTTGTAATTTATTCAAATATATTTCTTTTATATAAAAAACGTGAAATACAATTTCATAAAGTAATAAACACGAAATATGACATTTTATAAGATTTTTGTACTGCGAGAGCGACATTACTTCATAACGAGCGAAAGGCTACTTTGCGTGGGTTTGTGTAAATCTATAAAGTTTTCATTTTGTAGTTAATTCGAATATATTTCTTTTATGTAAAAAACGTGAAATACAATTTCATAAAGTGATAAACACGAAATATAACAGTTGATAAGACTTTTGTACCGGGAGAGCGAAATGACGTCATAAAGAGTGAAAGGTTACTTTGCGTGGGTTTGTGTTGATCTATTTAGTTTTCATTTTTTAATTTATTCATATAATTTTCTCTTATGTAAAAACGTGATATGCACGAAATATAACAATCTATAAGATTTTTGTACTGCGAGAGCGACATGACGTCACAACGAGCGAAAGGTCATTTTGTAATTTATTAATGTATATTTGTTTCATATAGAAAAAACGTGAAATATAATTTCATAAAGTGATAAACACGCAATACAACGGTTTATAACATTTTAGTACTGTGAGAGCGACATGACGTCATAATGGTCGAAAGTTTACTTAGCATGGGTTTGTGTTAATCTATTTGGTTTTCATTTTGTAGCTTATTCGAATATATTTCTTTCATGTAAAACGTGAAATATAATTTCATAAAGTGATAAACACGAAATATAACAGTTAATAAGATTTTTGTACTGCGACAGCGACATGACGTCATAACGTGTGAAAGGTTACTTTCCTAGGGTTTGTGTTAATCTATATAGTTTACATTTTGTTATTTGTTCAAAATATTTCTGTTATATAAAAAACGTGAAATATAATTCTATAAAGTGATAAACACGATATATAACAGTCTATAAGATTTTTGTACTGCGAGAGCGACATGACGTCATAACGTGCGAAAGTTACTTTGCGTGTGCTTGTGTTAATCTATTTAGTTTGGATTATGTAATTAATTCAAATATATTTCTTTAATATAAAAAACGTGAAATACAATTTCATAAAGTGATAAACACGAAATATAACATTTTATAAGATTTTTGTACTGGTAGAGCGACAAGACGTCATAACGAGCGAAAGGTTAGTTTGCGTGGGTTTGTGTTAATCTATTTAGTTTTCATTTTGTAAATTATTCATATATATTTCTTTTATATAAGAAACGTTAAATATAATTTCATAAAGTGATAAACATGACATATAACAGTTTTTGAGATTTTTGTATTGCGACAGCGACATGATGTCATAACGATTGTAAGGTTACTTTGCGCGGGTTTGTGTTAATCTATTTATTTTTCATTTTGTAATATATTCAAATATATATCTTTTATAAAAAACGTGAAATAGAATTTCATAAAGTGATAAATACGAAATATAACAGTGTGTGATTTTTGTACAGCGAGAGCGATACGACGTCATAACGCGTGAAAGGTTACTTTTCTTGGGTTTGTGTTAATCTATTTAGTTTTCATTTTGTAATGTATTGGAATATATTTATTTCATGTAAAAAACATGAAATATAATCTCATAAAGTATTAAACACGAAATATAACAGTTTATGAGATTTTTGACGTCATAAAGAGCGAAAGGATACTTTGCATGGGTTTGTGTTAATTTATTTAGTTTTCATTTTGTAGTTTATTCGAATATATTTCTTTTATGTAAAAACGTGAAATATAATATCGTAACGTGATAAACATAACATATATCAGTTTATAAGATTTTTGTACTGCGAGAGCGACATGACGTCATAACGTGCGAAAGGTTACTTTGCATGGGTTTGTGTTAGTCTATTTAGTTTTCATTTTGTAATTTATTCAAAATATTTATTTTATGCAAAAACTCCGTGAAATATAATTTCATATGGTGATAAACACGAAATATAACGGTTTATTATAAGATTTTTGTACTGCAAGAGCGACATGACGTCATAACGTGCGAAAGGTTACTTTGCGTGTTTCCGTGCAAATCTGTTTAGTTTTTATTTTATAATTTATTCAAATATGTATCTTTTATAAAGAATGGAAATATGATTTCATAAAGTGATAAACACGAAATATAACAGTTTATGAGGTTTTTGTACTGAGAGAGCGACATGATGTCATACGGTGCAAGAAAGACAGAACGTCGAAACGACAGAATGCCGAAACGACAGAATGTGGACTGCGACAAAATGTCGAAATTTCATATATCGACGTGATTGTGTACATAAAATCACCGAAAAATGCAAGCCTGTGTTCACGCTCAACAGCAATAACTGAAATATCCACCAAAAACTTGGTGCTATCCCTAATTAACTTTCTTGACTGTACATAAAGTGAATATTATAATTTCAAAATCAATTCTTGAACTACATTCATTCGAATACAAAAAGGAGGGGAAAAAAATCTTGTCTGTCCATAAAGTGAATATTCTAATTTGTAAATAATGTCCTGAACTACATTCATTCGAATATAATAGAAAGAAAACATGGAAGAATTCTTCGTTGCTAAAAAGGAGGAAAAAACTTTGATACGAAGGTTTTGTTTACACAAAAAACAAATGTGTTAAGGAAGGAAAAAATATACTGGCGCTGCGAGGACCGTGCCTGTTCAGGAAAAGCTGCTACTGCAGTTGATGATGTGATGGTAACCACAAAAGCTCACAATTTACCTGGACTAAATCCTGCAAGGGTTAAGGTCCAGCAATCGATGTCCAGGATTAGGCGCATCGCCGCCAAAGAAACTTTGGAAGGGACGACGTCGCGGATATATAATTGATGCCAAGAAGAAGAACTCTCCAGCCAGCCGCCATCTTCCAGAAGAGGTTCGTGGATATCTTTCGTAGGAGGAGCCGAGCATCAAAAGGATGATTCAGAGGCTGGCAGCGTCGTAAAAGGCAGCCGGGCTTACCTCCCTCGTAGTGCTACAGACCTTACCCTACCTGATCCTCCTTACATCAAGACAAAACAAGGGAGGGGGGGAGGGGGAGGGGCACCCTTGGATTATGGCGGACATCAGTTTTGGTAACAATGATCGGATCATAGTGTTTTGTTCAAACAACAACAACAACCTGAGAAATTTATCAAACTCTTTGGTATGGTACGGTGGTGGCACTTTTGACGTCTCCCCGGGATTGTTTGATCAACTCTACATCATTTATCGTTATTATCGTCGTCGTCGTCGTCTCCGTCATCATTTATTTTTATCATCATCATCATCATTATCAATCATCATCATTGTTCTTGTGATTACTATTGTTATTAATATAATTAATTATATATTGCTATTACTATTATAATCATTGTTCCCATGATAATTATTATTATCATCATTTCTTGTTTTACTTAGAATCATTACGGTATTAGAAATATGTAAATAATCTAACGAAAAAGGGCGATTCTATTGAAAATGAAAATAATTAGCATTCTTTTCTGAATGGACATTGATCCCCAAGCATAAAAATGCTGCGTTCCCGCTGACCCGAAAGAATGTCGGTGAATGAACTAAAATGTCGACTTTTAAGGTGAATGGCAAGAGGTAGAAAATGGGGACGACAGCCATAGTCGCAGGAGTTATACTTATTTTCTTCTATTTCTTAGGATGTTTGACACATATTATTTCCCCTTCCCTGGCAAAATATGATTTAATTGTTTTTTGTTATATTTTTGAATAAGGATGTTAAGATTCCCTGTGGAATATTAATTTTTGTAGAGCATCCAGCGGGCGCACGACTCCGTGCAACAAGGGCGGATCTACATCACCGCCGGGCAAGTCAGCCTCAACGCCAGGGATGCCGTTTTGTGGGAATTTCCCACAAATTTGTGGAAGAAATTTGCTCACATGGGATGTTTTGTGGGAGGACTTTAACACCTCAATATCTGTGGGATTTTTTTGTGGATATTTTGTATTTTTGTTGGAGGTCTCATGGGAATTTTTATTTTTGTGGAATTTTTATGGGATTTCAAGTAAATGTTAAAATAATAGTAATAATATTAGTGCAAAAGGACATACACAGCTAAATAAGGCAAGACACCCCGTCAGTTTTCAATTATGTATCAGCCAAGTATCAACAGAAACGGTTATAGCTGGCCCGGGCCTGGCGATGGGGGGTAGGGGTGGCATTGGTGTTCTCATAAATTCGTATTTCGTGTTGCCACTCCTTTTGTTTTCCCTCTGGATCTAGTCTTTTTTTGCTTTGATCTTGGAGTCTTGTAGTTTTTTTCTGAAAACACCACAAATCTTGTAGTTTTTCATTAACCAAGATAAAAATGTGACAAGTGCCCTAAATTTGTAGATAAATAGGCACTGGTAAAGAAATTAAGACTACCGAATACCGATTATATTCTAGCTAAGTCTACCCTAATAAGGAAAACATCACATTTAATCTTTATTGCTTAATGTCTAGTTATATGATGTATGTATACGTACAGAACCTATAGAGGTAAAGAAGGAGAACGTTTTGCACGTCTCACGGGACCCCAAGCGTGATTTCACGAAGAGCGTGTGAGAGCGGACAGTGGAGAGTAGGACCAACGTACAGAACGAATTACGAAATTTGAATTGAGTGCGCAGTAAGACTCGGACGTACCAAACGCATACCTTAAGTGACGACATACAGTTTACATAAGGTAGGTGGACAGGAACAATCACTTTTTACCGTTTAGTACCTCTAAAGGATGCAAAAGCAGACACCATTTATATAACTGTCAAAAACTGTTTGATGGAAGATGGATTAGATGTTAACAAATTGATAGGTATAGGCACAGATGGGGCAAATTCAATTGTAGGTCGTCATCACTCATAACATTATTAAAGAACGACAACCCTGAAATAACTCCTATTAGATGTGTGCGTCATTCCCTGCATTTGGCTACAAGTAAGGCATGTGAAAACCTCCCCACTGTTCTTGATTTTTTTTTTTAGTCAGAGAGACACACACATGGTTCTCTAATAGTCCAAATAGGATCAACAAATATACAGAGTTGTATAAAGTTCTTGAGGATCGTGTACCCAAGAGAGTGCCTGCAGGATTAGCTAGCACACGTTGGTTGTCCCGTTTGGAGGCAATTGGTGTTATCCTTGCTTGATCAATGGGACTCCCTAAAACTGCATTTTGGAATGTGCGAAACAAGTGAGCGTTGCTACACAGCAAAACAACTAATCCAAGCATACAATGATCCTCATAATAAGTTGTACCTTTTATCATATGTTCGGAAAGTACTTAACCCATTCAACTCCGATGACAAGATGTCTTGTCATTTGGTCAAATAAAACAAAAAATCATAAAACACCAAAATGTTTGATCAAACACCAGAAAAATATGACGTCAATCCTCGCTTCGCTCGCAGCGAAGCGAGGACTGACGTCATATTTTTCTGGTGTTTGATCAAACATTTTGGTGTTTTATGATTTTTTGTTTTATTTGACCAAATGACAAGACATCTTGTCATCGGAGTTGAATGGGTTAAGGAGGTGGTGAGAGTCAACACACTTGAGGTAGCTAAACTTACTGAAGACGTGATCGATATGTATTGAAATATTATGCATATGGCGGTAGAATCAGCTCACTTATCAAAATGTGCCAAAGATCTCCCTTCTTTCAAATTTCAGAATTATATTTTGCCTTAGATTGATAGATAGACTTTATTTGGCAATGAATCAATGTGTACATGAAGTGCAAATAATGACAAAAAAACACATAGTTCGAAATAATAAATGCAAATTGCCGAGGATAACACAAAAAGCATGTACGCTTATTTCCATTGTGGTCCTCATCAGATTGTTATTCTACACTAAGTCACACGGCCAACATACGTAGGGGGTTAAGGGGACCAGAGACACTCATGAGTAATACCAGTCAGTACACATATGACACATAAACATTGTTATAGTTTTGCTAATAATACTAAAATGTTTGTACACGTAGGAACATTTAGTCCAAAAATTTGAGCACCATCCAAAAGGAACATTGCGTTAAGCGAAGGAACAGCAAAATTAGATTAAACTTAAACAAGACAGTATGAGTACTTGAATGCTATCAATTTTGGTTATGAATTCAACACATTTGCAGACTCTTGTACCTTAACCAATAAACAGTTGATTAACGTCAAAGAGAAATGTAAAGAGTTTGTACTTGAGTTGATTAATCAAGTGCAGCTGCGCCTCCCAGGTAATGTTGACACCCTACTTCTTTTACAGAATTTGCATCCTCGTGTAGCCACTTCTCAAATCAAGGGTTCTATTGCAACTACTGCTTCCAGGTACAGATCTATAGTCAGAGATATAGATGAACTAGAAAATGAATGGGGTGTACTTAACCTTGAGCAATGGCCAAAATCATGTTTGGAAAGCAGTGTTACATTTTGGGCAGAGATATATGAAGA
Source organism: Oratosquilla oratoria (assembly GCF_046742065.1). Taxonomy (NCBI): domain Eukaryota; kingdom Metazoa; phylum Arthropoda; class Malacostraca; order Stomatopoda; family Squillidae; genus Oratosquilla; species Oratosquilla oratoria. The sequence continues at coordinate 59,046,555 of NC_134788.1, forward strand.
ACTAGATTCTGCAGGTAACCAGAAGTTCCCTAATATTTCTGGCTTCGCCTGGGCATTGTTGTCTTTGCCTTTCTCAAATGCAAATGTGGAAAGTGTATTTTCGGTTATGAACATCGTGCACTCAAAAATAAGGAACAAATCTAGTGTACGATCTGTTGAGGCTATTTTGCAAATTAAGTATGGCTTGTCTCTACAGGGTTCATCTTGTGTTGACTTTATTCCCACTGAAGACATGTTAAATAACTTTTTTGCTAAGGCTGAAGAAATTAAGAACACGAGAAAATCAAGACATTGTTTATTTGGAAGTAGGCATAGAATGAAATTGTATTTTGATTTTTTTTTTTATAATTTCAATGCAGTTTTAGAAGAAATCATTAAAACTTAATTTCAATGTAAAAGACGATACTTTATTTTTATTCTGAATTATATCTTTCATACAAAAGTAAATTTTAAGTTACTGTAACTTCCAAACTATCATGTTTAAACTGCATACCATTATTTTTGTGTAGAATTTGATTAAATATATGTTGTAATGAGCTTATTTGTGTTTATAATAATTCCTTCTTTTTTGTGGGAAAAAAAATGTGGGAATTCAAATTTCCTTGTGGGAATTTTGTGGAAAAAAACTCACTCATTTGTGGGAACTGGCATAGATCACTGTCTGGTACTACATCCTGTCCCTGTTCTCTCCGCGCGCCCATCTCTTTGTTGTGTTGGCACTTGGCGGGATGTCTGACCCTTTTTTTTTTTTTTCTTTTTTTTTCTTAAGGCTATCGATCTATAAGGAGGTCATTAAGCCTGATGTGAATTTGTACAGTCTCGACTTGGTGATGTACCCTCCCTTGATTTGCGCGTCCTTTTTATTTTCTACTTCTGACCTTGGACTAGCTCCCTTAATTTGCTCGTCCTTTTTATTTTTGACCTTGGACTAGTAACTTGTCTTGCTTCTCTCATGATTGTTCATGGAAGTACATCTTCAACTATCGTATAAAACTACAACTAAAAGACAAATTACGCACAGTAAACTGTACATTGAGAATGAAATGGTATGGATACGTATGAGATAACAGTGAAGGAAGAAGCTGGAAGAAATGAAATATATCCAAAACTTGGAGAAAAAAAAATCATTGACTGAGGAAACTGAGGTTCCTGAGGCCAAAATAACGGAAGCTTTCACTTTTCAGACCAGGAAAAAACAAATTGTATTAGAGGTGAAAGGTGGGTTTCATTAAAGAAGGGAGTAAATCTCAATAAGAGGTGTTATAATTTACCGAAATAGTTATGTTCATTCATTTAGAAGGCGATTTGGGAGAATTTTACAGCTTACAGTATTGCGATTGTTTATTATACTTTAACATTATTCACTGCTTCGTTTTGATGCAATTTTAATGATTATGGGCGTATTTTTATGTTCCTAGATAACATGAGAAACTAATGATTGATAACTCAAGTTTTAAAATATCAGGAAACGGGTCGTGAGAGTTAAATTGTTGGGGACCATTGATTTAATAATTCACAAATGTAAATGTAAATTAATCAAGAGTGCCCAGAACAGGAAAAAAGTAGTTATGTGTACATCAGAGGTGCCATTGTGCGTCACACAAACATACGCTAGATAATTCCTATCTTTTGTAAATAGTGCCAAGCGATAACGTTTTGTCGTGCTGTGTAAGAAAATGCCAATAATTGTTGTATGATGTAATTTAAACTAAATTGATTTGATACACTTAATTATATACACAAAATGGCATAGTAAGACAGCTAAACGTAGCGATTACGAGCTATACCTACTACATAACTGTAGGATTCTAAACAAATAATATTTTTCAGTAATATGCCCAAGTTCGTACACGATCTTGTTAGTTCCCCGAAAAGATAAAGCTTCAAGTGTCAGTCTAGGCACTGCGACTGGAGGCAACCACACTTTGAGCGAGTCGTGGTCGGAAGAAGCGACGAACTTCAATAAAATGGCACAAAGTGTAAGACCCAAACTGGGCTGGAAGGACCTTCCAGAAATTGGTAAGTTTTATCATAGATGATAAGTACATTACAATTTATTCTTTTTTATTTTTAGTTTGGGTAATGGGAGTTTGTTTTTATCAATGATTGACACCTTCTGGCTTGTTTGGAGATTTTTTTTCCTAATGGTAGATAAATGTTGGGGGTAGTTTTTTGGTTAATTTATAGTTTCACCCAACCATAGAATTTGATATGTGGCTTATGTGAGAAATGTTGTGATATGAACGATGGTGTACATCATTTCCGTCGCAAATGCATACTTTTCAAGTAATTAAGTATGTGACTACATCTCCCAAACGACGTAGGGGGACGTGTAGGAAATAGTTTTTTTTTTTTTTGTGGGGAAGATTAATAAATGGAGTAATGTGCGTTGGCGTCAACTAGTTACTAGAAAAAGTAATTATAAAAGGAATATTTGATATTAGCCTTGGAAATTACCGCGAATGAGTTATGACTCGAAAAGTTTTGCATTCATGAATATACAAGTGGATGCATTTGTATCTACAGGAATCAACCATATCACTCATATCGGTCAGGTTTCGTAGACGTTCATAGAATTGGAAAAGTTCGAAATTGGGAAATTTCACTTCTGCAAACGTTGACAAATTTACCAGTGTTATTCTGGTGTTATTCCAGCAAGCAAATTTACCACTTGCGTTTTTGCATGTCAAAGACTATTTTTCTATGGAAAAGTTAGGTTAGGAGCTATTAGACAGTAAATTTGGTTAAATATATGAGTGTGTGATTCTGGAATTTGTGGAGTTTCATCTTGCCCACTTTTTTTTTTTTTTTTTAACAGGTTTTTCTCCCTATTCTTTACGTAATTCAAGCAACTGTAAATTTGACATGGAAATGAAGCATAAGATAATTTAAATCCTAATTTAAAAAAGGAGAAAAATGTTTCCTTAAGGATTTTTGTGAAAAAAAAAGATAATAATCAAATCTGACCTAACCTAAAAAAAAATATATATATAGCCTACATGACCTTATAAACCTAACAAACCTAACCTAATGTAACCCACTCATTTCCTAACTCTGTTAGATGAGGATATGAAGAATAAATATTCCTATGTAACCTAACTGTTACACATATTAATTCCGTTCACCAACCCCAAGTCTCCTGCCCCCCACACCTCCAAAGCCACGACACCACGAAATAAATATCCCTTAGAATCACCCGGTGGCAGAAGCCCTCTTTTATAACACAACTACTATCTTTTCATTTTCATACAGATATTCTTCCCCCCCCTCCCACAAAAACCGATCCCGCGCAAGCGAGCGGGTGGTCTTACATAGCTAGTCCGCTAACCTACCTACCTAACCTAGGGTTGCCGACTCTGTTAAGCTACAATAAAGGACATAAAAACTTTATTGATATTTATTTAAGTGGCTATAGATCATAATAGATGCCAACATTAAATGCAGTTCAAAATTACATTTCTCTTACTTAAATGAAAATACAAAAACAAGAATGAGAAGACATTTTACCTTGATCAAAATTTTTTAATCTTTAAAACTATATTTGCCCTGGCTTTTTGCTGCCTTCAGAAAAATTGTATCATCTTTGAAGTTTTTAGCAAATTCCAAGCAACTACCTTTCATGTTAAAATATATGAGTTCATTTTTAATTCATTCAACAAAGCATTGGTTCCTTTCATCTCGCCATTTAGATGACATTAAACTGAAAATTCTCTCACAATAAGATGATGATCAAGGAATTGATAGTACAAAAGAAACTATTTTGAAAACATTGATACATTTAAAGTCCATAGATTTCAAAATAATATACCACTATCTGTTTGTTTTTGAGCTTATGAAGAGTTCAGAGCTTTTGATAGTGTCAAAATTTCTTTGAATTAATACTACTTCATCAAAAAGTTCATCCATCTTTAAATTTTTCTTCTATCTTCAAATGTCCTACTACTAGAATTTCTGAAATTTTGGGAACAAATGGCCTAACAAATTTAGGTTTGATAATTTGCCAAATGTTGAATTTTCATCGAAATCTATTCTGTTTTTCTAAATATCTGATAATAACATGAAATACTGGCACTACTATTACAAGTTTTCTCACATAGATTTCACTGTTCTTCTAGTATTTATAACAAATTACGGCTCAATTTTGTGAAGGGCCTTATCACTACCTTGTATAATACGGCTTATTTGTTTTGGTTCTTCATGAGTTCAGTTGATAGACGGAGGTATTACCTTTCCAAACGTCCAACGGCACCTCCTTTCTTTCTCTATTGTTTTTTCTGTATGTACTTATATTGATTTATTTTTTTTTCTTGGTGGTGGTTCTCAGATTTAATAACATCATTTATGATATTCTGGTTTTCCCAAAATAATTGCATTTTTTTCATGGAAAATTGAATTATACATAAAATGAGGCTAATTCTACACCCTGGTCTGTGGTCTGCCGCTCTGTGCTTCTGGTATTGTGCAGACTGTAGAGTTGACAGAGTCTGCACGCTTACAAAAAGTAAATAAAGGCTTTTGCAATCTTGAGAGCAAGAAATTGAACTACCAGTCAAAATGATTTCAAAATAAAGGACAAATAGCGTCATTTCAAATCTCAATAAAGGACAAAGACAAATAGAGCTGAATAAAGGACTGTCCTTTAAAATAAATGATGGTTGGCAACCCTAACCTAACCATATGATGAAACAAGCCCCTGTTATTGGTCTGTTCAGGAATATATACATACATACATATACCAAGGCTTTTTCCCCCTTACTAGGGAGGTAGCCAAAAAGGAAAAGGCATAAAATCATTCCCACCCATTTCATCCCCGAAAACATCTCCTGGATGACGGGTCATCCCTGCACCTTGTCCATTGCCCTGGGTCAGAAGCAGTGTCGCAAGACACAGCACGGCCGCATCCATCAAGCGGCGACCCTCCCCCTCCGCCCCCCCAGACACCGGAGAAGCCAGGGAGAAATCCCTTCGGGCTGCGTCAAAATTTTTGCTCACACACACTACCTCAGCCCCCCTCCCCCATCCATCCATTCCACCTCATGCATCACTTCTTCCATATACAACCATTCTCCATTCACCCCTGTCTTCTGTCCTCTCCCGTCCTTCCTCAACAGACATTCCCCTCTTCCCCAAAGCCCCCTTCACCCCATCCATCCATCTCATCCTAGGACATCCCCTCATGTTCACTCCCTCCGCATCTGCCTTCCATACCTCTTTTACTAGTCTTTCTTCACTCATTCTTTCCATGTGTCCAAACCATCCTAATACTCTTTCATCAACCCTATCTCCCAACTCCCTTTCCACCCCTGTTCTCCTCCTCACCTCCTCATTTCTCACTCTATCTAGCCTAGTAACCCCCATCATACTTCTCAGACACTTCATCTCAAACACATTCAAACTCCTTCTCTCTTCCTCTCTTATGTTCCATGTTTCTGCCCCATACAGTGCTGTTGGCACAATCACTCCTTCAGGTCAGGGACACAGTAGATAGGAAGAAATGTATTGTGGTTTATGGGCTTAAAGAAAAACAAGGATTGGCGAGGTACATGAGAGAAAAAGAAGAAAAAGAGACAGCAGTAGAAATCCTTAATGAAATTCAGGGGGGAGATAGTGATTCAGGCACAGACTTAGAAGAGACTTACAGAATTGGTCGCTATACTAAGGATAGGAATCGACCTCTAAAGATAAAACTAAGGTCACAAGTGGTAGTAGAAGACATATTTGAAAAAGTAGGTAACTTGGCAAAGAGTGAAAAATACAATAAGATATGGATAAAAAGAGAAATGAGTACTGAGGAATTAGAAAAAGAAAGGGCGCTAAGAGAAGAAGCAAAGGAAAAAAACTTGAAAAGATCGGAGACAGAATGCAAAGAATTCCAGTGGAGAGTAATAGACTTGAGACTAAGACAATGGCGCTTCAAAACGAACAAAACAAGGGAAGAAGAAACCAGGGAGAAGGAAGAAAATTAAAAGTGGCCTATACCAACATTGACGGACTAATTTCGGGACTGAACGAACTCAATGATTATCTGTTAGAAGCAAAACCAGACATAATGGGAATTGTAGAGACTAAACTAAGAGGTGAAATACCATCCACTGTTATCGGACAAGGTTTATACAACTACTGGATAAAAAACAGGGACAAGAAACAGGGAGGGGGAATCATGTTCTTGGCCAAGAAAGACCTAAAGGTGACAAAAATTGCAGAGGGCAAAGGTAATGCTGAATTGATCATGATAAAAGTCGAAGGCAAGAATATGAAGAGTAGAAAGTTTGTGGTGACTTATGTGCCTCCAAAAACAAGCGCTTGGAAAGAAATTGAACATAAAAAAATGCTAGATGACACAAGAAAATCACTCAATGAGATACTAATGGGTAAGGGTAATCTGGTAGTTATGGGGGACTTCAATTGCAAAGAAATTTGTTGGGACAGCATGACAGTGCAAGGAGGAGATGACTCGTGGGGCAATGTACTGCTAGATATGACCATGGAGTACACAATGACCCAATGGGTCCATGAAAACACAAGGTACAGAAATAATGAAGAGCCATCGAAACTAGATCTAATATTTACAACAGAGCCTGAAATAGTGCATAAAGTCCAGTATGAGACACCAATTGGAAAGAGTGACCATGTACTCATCGAAACTATACTAAAGGAAGAAATAGACATAGAGAGGAACGAAAAGCATAGGAAAGGAAGACTGAGGTACAACAAAACAGACTTTACAAAACTAAAGACATTCTTCCGGAATGCAAACTGGGAAATATTTTACAGGGAAGAAACAGCAGTGGAAGAGAAATGGAATATATTGATGGAAAACTACAATGAAGGGGTAAACAGGCATGTACCAAGACAAAAGCGAGAGAGAGAGTACATTAAATGTTGGTTCAACAAAAGATGCAGTGAGGCAAAAGACAGAAGGGACAAAGCTTGGAAAAAGTGGAGAAAAGACAAAAAACAAAGCAAATGGCAAATTTATGTTAACTATAGAAATGAGTACGTTAATGTGAGAAGAGAGGAGAAAAGGAACCATGAGAAGGATATTATAGACAAATGCAAAGAGCAACCCAAACTATTCTATCGGTATGTGAATGGTAAACTTAAAAACAAACAGGAATTGGTGAAACTATGCCAAGGAAACATAGAATACACAGAAGATTTAGAGATGGCCGAAGTCATGAACAATCACTTTAAATCTGTTTTCACCAGAGAGAAAATACCGAACTGTGACATAGACGAAAACAAGAAATCTCCCCTCATGAATGAGTTTACAGCATCACTAAAGGAAATATCAGAACATTTATCAAGGCTGGATGTCAGAAAATCACATGGCCCGGACGGTATTGCAAATTGGATTCTAAAGGAGTGCAAAGAAGAACTAACAGACAAAATACACATCTTAATAAACAGCTCACTCAAAGAAGGAAAGATACCCGAGGACTGGAAAAAACGCTAACATTGTACCAATACACAAAGGAGGAAACAAAGAAGAACCCACCAACTATAGGCCAGTATCACTAACAAGCACCATTGCCAAAATTTGTGAGAAAATAATCAAGAATAGATGGGTAAAACATCTGGAAGACAATGACATATTAAACCCAAGACAATTCGGATTCAGACAAGGAAGATCATGCTCCACAAACTTAATATGCTTTTACTCAAGACTAATAGACATAGTGCAAGAAAGAAATGGATGGGCTGATTGTGCATTCCTAGACTTGCAAAAAGCCTTTGACAAAGTACCACACAGAAAACTACTAAAAAAACTGGAACACATAGGAGGAATACAGGGAAACCTACTAAAATGGATAGAGGACTTTCTGACTGGTAGAAAGATGAGAGTAGTGCTCAGAGAAAAATATTCAGACTGGAAAGAGGTGATCAGTGGAGTACCGCAAGGATCTGTGCTGGCACCAATAATGTTTGCTATCTATATGAATGACATGGATGAGGACGTGAACTGCTACATGAGCTTCTTTGCCGATGACGCCAAACTGCTAAGGAAAATAGAAACTGATGAGGACTGTGAAGCACTGCAAGAAGACCTAAATAGGGTATGGAACTGGAGTCAGAAATGGGAAGTGGACTTTAATACTAAGAAGTGTAGCATAATGGAGTTTGGAAAAAGCAAAAAACAGAATATCAGGAAAATATACAATTGGAACCAAAGAAGTAAAGAAAGTAGGATCCGAAAAAGATTTGGGAGTAATTATCACGAACGACCTGTCCTATGATATACAGATTAACAAAATTGTCGGGGAGACTTACAATTTGCTAAGATCAATAAAAGTGGCGTTTACATACTTGGACGAAGACATGATGAAAAAAATATTGGTTACATTGATAAGGCCTAGATTAGAGTATGCAGCGACATTGTGGTCCCCCAGTACCAAAAAGAATATAAAGAAAATAGAAAGAATCCAAAGAGCAGCTACAAAAATGGCACCTGCACTTGCAAACCTATCATACGAAGAGAGATTGGCTAAACTGGAGTTACCGACACTGGAGCAAAGAAGAGAGAGAGGTGACCTATTGACCATCTACAGAATCATGAAAGGCACAGAGGTACTCGATAGTGAGAACTTACTTAACTGGGACAAAAGAAACACAAGAGGACATGGAAAGAAAATAAAAAAACATAGCTATAGAAGAGAACTGAAGAAAAACAGTTTTCCTCATAGAGTTTTGGACACTTGGAACAAACTGGACAATGAAATAGTATGCGCAAAAACCATTCATGAGTTTAAAAACAAACTAGACACTGCAAGATACAAAGGCGGGACAACACGAGCATAGCTCCCCTTCCCGCAAAATACAACTAGGTAAATACAACTAGGTAAATACAGTCTCCTCTTAGCATCCATTCCCAAATGTCTATTCCTCATTACACTTTTTAATCCACCAAGGCATTTACTCGCTTCTCTCAATCTACATTCTACCTCCACCTTCACTCCACCCTTTCCTGCCACATTTGCACCCAAGTATCTAAAACTATCCACTTCCTCCGGTTCCTCTCCCTTAATGCTCACTTCCAGATTACTGCCACCTTCACCCCTTGTACATCTCATCACCTTACATTTAACCACATTTATCTTCAGCTTTCTTCTATCACACACTCTCCCAAACTCTGTCATCAACTTCCTCAAACCCTCCTCCGATCCTGCCACAAGCGCAGTGTCGTCCGCAATCAACATCTAGCTCACCTCCCACTTTTCTCCATTTTCTTTATTCATCTCCAATCCCTTGCCCACTACCCTTGCATTCACCTCTCGCACCACCCCATCCATGTATAAGTTGAACAGCCAGGGCGACATAACGCATCCTTGACGAAGTCCCACCTTTACCTCAAACCACTCACTCTCTCCATTTCTAATCCTGACACAAGCTCTAATACTCTCATAAAAACTCTTGAAAGCTCCTAGAAGCTTTCCTCCTATTCCGTATATCCGCAATACCTCCCACAGTGCCTTTCTGTCTACCCTGTCGTAAGCCTTTTCCAGATCCATAAAAGCCCAAAAAACATCCTTCCCCTTTCCTATAGCTTTCTCACAAATCTGTCTTACCACAAAAATCTGATCTACACACCCTCTACCTGTCCTAAATCCACACTGTTCCTCACCAATTACTCCCTCTCTTCCTCTCCTAATCCTCTCAATCAAGATCCTCCCATAAGCCTTCCCAACTACACTTAACAAGCTAATCCCTCTGAAACTACTACATTCACCTTGTGTCCCCTTTCCCTTGTAAAGTGGAACTATACAAGCACTCCTCCAGTCCTCCGGCACTCTACCTTCTCTCCAGCAAACATTAAATAACCTCACCAACCAGTCCACCAACACTGTACCTCCTTTTTTGAGACATTCTGCATGACATCCATCCAGACCAGGTGCCTTACCTGCTTTCATCATCCCAACAGCCGCCCTCACTTCATCCTTCCTTATTTCTCCTCCATTTTCCTCACTCATCACTCTCATCTTCTTAGCATTTCCCACTGCAGCTATCTTTCCCTCACTATCCTCCTTCACATTTAGCAACTCCCTAAAATATTCCGCCCATCTTCCCCTTACTGCCTTTTCCTCCATTATCATCTCTCCATCTGCACCTTTTACCTTTTCTTCTCTACTTGATTCGCCTCCTCTTCCTCTCTTAATTTCTTTCCAAAACATCTTTTTATTACTTTCAAAATTTTCTGTCATACTCTTACCCCATTTTACATCTAACCTCTCCTCTTCGCCTCCTTTACCTTTTTCTTTACTTCTCTTTTCTTCTCTTTGTACGTCTCATATGACTCCCTCGTCCTATTCTGTAACCAATCTGTGAAAACTCGCCTCTTCTCTCCTACAACCTTCTTTATTTCCTCATCCCACCACTCACTACCCTTCCTTCTATTTCCTCCTGTCCTTCTTGTTCCACACACCATCTCTGCACGCTTTGTGACTCCCTCCTTGAACCATCCCCATTCCTCCTCCACACCTACCTCTACTCTATCCTTCACTCCCTCCCACTCCTCCCTCAGCTTCCTCTTGTACTCCTTCTCCTTTTCATTTTCATTTAAAGAGTTCACTCTAAGCACCTCCCTACCCTTTGTCTCTTTCCTCTTTCTCCATCTATCCTCCACTCTCAACTTACCTTCCACCAGAAAATGATCTGATATTCCCCCACCCTCTCCCCTTAGCACATGTAGATCCCAACATATTCTTCAATTTCAATTTAAATTTAATAGTTTATTTAACAAAATATCACATACATTTTCATGTTGAAGATGTACATATACTGTATACATACATTTAAATTATTAATTTGTTGAAAAGGAGAGAGTGGAAGCAATAGTTAATAAAATGTTCTACCTAATAGTTTATATACTGTACAAACATCAAAAACATTTACAACATTTTTCACAGAAAAGGAAATTTTATCACAAGGATGTCAATAGCAACAGTAATTGTATCCAGTGGGAGCAGCCAATATTTACAGTCTATATAGATATAAGAATCAGATATTTACCTAGTTGTATTTTGCGGGAAGGGGAGCTATGCTCGTGATGTCCCGCCTTTGTATCTCGCAGTGATATAAAGACATACATGCATCCACAGCTCACACAGATACAAGGTGCAGATATACAATTTAGGCAAACAAACAGCATTCATAAGAAGCTACAGAAATAGTGCTCTGGTGGTGTGTATATGGAATTAATTTTTTACTATCCCTAATATTAATTTGTGGGAAAGACTAAGAAAATTTGTAATATGAATACCATAAATATACAATTTACCGTTTGAGTGGGTGAGAAAAATTCACATTGCTTTTTTTTTTCTTTTTTTTAAGTGCACACCTACGCGAAATAGCAATAGAAAATTAATTATTAATGTTTAAATTATAATACATAGGTGTAATATACATTTTCCTGGCAGAAATCAATAACCAAAAATGTTTTGCTAAAAGCGATACACAAACGAACTAAGTTGTGGAGACCCGTTGAGATGTCATCTTTGTTTTGATAGATTCGTAGATCGAAGACGATGTCAGTGACCCAGATGACCTGTAGAACTACAAGTTTTGCAGTACTAAATGCAGGTTAGGTTAGGGAATGAGGTATGTTAGGTTAGCTTAGAATAGACAAATTTATCATGCTTGACTTTCTTTGACCTCCACATCTACCAAAACAAAGATGGAGTCTCGAGCAGTCACTGCAGCTACATTCGTTTTTCTATTACAAACTTCCGCCGTGAAAAATGTATATTACATTGATGTATTATAACTCGCAAAATCAATAATTTTATTGTTTTAGCATAGGAGTGCACTTCTAAGAATTTACCCAAAGTGCCGTGCCAGCTGGTGAGATGAAGATTCACAAATTGCTATTTAAACTTTTTCATCATACACATTCTGCTTAGGATGAAACAGTTTGGCACCCTATAACATCTTGATATGGGGCTAAAATTCTAGAATCACACAAGAATGGATAGCTATCATGTATTTTTTGTTGTTCAGTAGCTCCTAATAACACCTTACTTAACCTAATGCAATTGTTCCGTAGTAAAAATATAGTTTTCAATTGCAAAAAAGGAAAAGTGAAAAATGTGTTTGCGTGATACTGGAATAGAACTGAGATGGGTTGTAACTTCACTAAGCATCGTATAACTTTTAATTTTTCCTGGTAAACAAAAGATATCAAAGCAGTACAGTAATATTTTAGAATGTCAAATTGTCATGCAAAATTGTCAGAGAGAGAATTGGAGCTGTATCGAGCAAAATTAAGGTTCTATTCCAGTATCATGCAACCACAGTTCTCTCTCTCTCTCTCTCTCTCTCTCTCTCTCTCTCTCTCTCTCTCTCTCTCTTTTATGGCTTTAGGTTTGGAGCTCATTGGATACTCTAATTTGTTAGATGTCCATGTTTACATGATTGTGGAATTCTACTGAAATTAAGATTGAGGTAGCACAGTTGAGGTAGTCGACATCTTGAGATGATAGTTGGACGAGATAGCAAGGAGGGGAGGTGAGTGTGGGTAACAGACAGTAACAGACCTATATGAAGGCCACACAAGAAGTCTGATGGCATCAAGAGTTGAAATGAGGGTAGGGTTCTATTCCAGTATCACACAAACACGTTTTTCACTTGTTTCTTATTTCTTCTCATTTGAAAGATCTATTTTTTCTATTGAGTGGTTAGAATTGGTTAGAAGCTATTGGATAATGTAAGTTCCCTGTTAAATATCTGTGAATGCATGATTATGGAATTTTACCCCAGCTGGGGCATTGGCTGCATGCTAAGTAGCATGCAGCAGATACTTGAGGGTCTGTATGGGGCACCCCTATGGACCAGAGCCACACATCACTTTGTGATAGAGGAAATATCTGTTTGAGAAATGAGGACTCTTTTATTATACTGCATCTGTCCTTCCGTTATGCTGTCCCTCCCACCCCTTGTTACTGTCCTGTACCATTTCTCTGAATATTTATTTCCTTTTTTTTGCCTAACCCCATGGTGCAGGAAAAGAATGCTGACACCAAGTCTTTCTACCTGAGTTGTACGAGGCGACTAAAAACGGGGTGGGGATAGGACTAGGAATCCTGCTACCTTTATCCCCAAAGGGGACATAACTAAAAAAAAAAAAAAAAAAGTAAAGACATAAGAGGGTCTAGGAGTTTACCAACCAGTAACATAGGATTTGGGCTCTTTAATGTGCATGGATGTGGTACAGATGAGAGTAAAAGGGAAGAGATAGGCAGTATCTTTGTGAGAAGAAAAATGGGTGCAAGTGTAGCAGGAAAAGGTGGAGGGAGGTAGAATGTAGATTGAGAGAAGCGAGTAAATGCCTTGGTGGTTTAAAGAGTGTAATGAGAAATAGACATTTGGGAATGGATGCGAAGAGGAGACTGTATGAAGGAGTGATTGTGCCAACAGCACTGTATGGGGCAGAAACGTGGAACATAAGGGAAGAAGAGAGAAGGAGTTTGAATGTGTTTGAGATGAGGTGTCTGCGAAGTATGGTGGGGGTTACTAGGCTAGATAACATGAGAAATGAGGAGGTGAGGAGGAGAACAGGGGTGAAAAAGGATTTGGGAGATAGGGTTGATGAAAGAATATTAGGATGGTTTGGACACATGGAAAGAATGAGTGAAGAAAGACTAGTAAAAGAGGTATGGAAGGCAGATATGGAGGGAGTGAACATGAGGGGACGTCCTAGGATGAGGTGGATGGATGGGGTGAAGGGGGCTTTGGGGAAGAGGGGAATGTCTGTTGAGGAAGGAAGGGAGAGGACGGAAGACAGAGGTGAGTGGAGAATGGTTGTGTATGGATGATGTTGTGACTGCATGAGGAGGAATGGGCGGGGGGGTGGGGGGTGGGGTAGTATGTGTGAGTAAATTTTGACGCAGCCCGAAGGGATTTCTCCCCGTCCTCGCCTTATATGCAAAGGGGGACGGAGAGGGGGGGTCGCCGATTAAATGAAGCGGCCTTGCTGTGGATGTACTGTGTCTTGCGACACTGCTTCTGACCCAGGGCGGTGGGCAGGGTGCAGGGATGACCCGTCATCCAGGAGGTGCTCAGATGAGAGGAAGGGTGGGAGGGGTGTGGAGTGTATTTAGGGATGAAATGGGTGGGAGTGTTTTTATGCCTTTCCCTTTTTGGCTACCTCCCTTGGAAGGGGGAAAAAGCCTTGGTATATGTATGTATGTATGAAACTAAATTGAAAGGGAGGGGTGAGTGTGAGTTTGGGAGTGTAGTTGGGAGGTCCTGAGGAGTGAAGAGAGGATGAGGGAAAGAAGGGGTGGCTATACTAGTAAGTGAAAGGATAGGTAAGCATGTGGTAGAGTGGAAGGAGGTTTCATCAAGGTTAATGTGGATGAAGGTGAAGCTGGGAAAGGAGATGTGGGTTTTTGTAAGTGCATATGGGCCTGGTAGTGAGAAGAGTGTAGAGGAAAGGGAGGCTTTTTGGATGGATTTAAATGAGTGCATAGAGGGATTAGGGAGAAATGTCAATGTAGTTGTATTGGGAGACCTAAATGCTAAGGTAGGAAATGAACCAATAGATGGAGTGGTTGGGAAGTGTGGAGTTCCAGGAAAAAATTGTAGTGGAGAGTTGATGATGGAGATGTCTCAAAAGAGAGTTGATGATAACAAATACAGTGTTTCGGAAGAAAGTCAAGTATAAGTACATATGGGAGAGAGTGGTGGATGGATGGGTGGTAGATAGAGCATTAATGGACTATATAGTGGATGGTGGTAACCAGGAGTATAGTAGGAAGAGTTAAGGATGTACATGTTCTGAGGGGAGAAAGTAGGGGGAATGTCAGATGATATTTTGGTGGAAGGTAAGTTGAGAGTGGAGGATAGGTTGAGAAAGAGGAAAAGGGCAGAAGATAGGGAGGTACTTAGAGTGAACTGCTGAAATGAAAAAGAAAAGGAGGAATATAAGAAGAAGCTGATAGAGGAATGGGAGTGAAGGAAAGAAACTAGGAATGGAGGAAGAATGGGGATGGTTCAAGGAGGGAGTCATAAGGTGTGCAAAGATGGTGTGTGGAACAAGGAGGACAGGAG
This sequence comes from Oratosquilla oratoria, assembly GCF_046742065.1. Classification (NCBI taxonomy): domain Eukaryota; kingdom Metazoa; phylum Arthropoda; class Malacostraca; order Stomatopoda; family Squillidae; genus Oratosquilla; species Oratosquilla oratoria. The sequence continues at coordinate 59,061,600 of NC_134788.1, forward strand.
GGAATAAAAGGAAGATTAGCGAGTGGTGGGATGAGAAAGCCAAGAAGATTGTAGAATAAAAGAAACAGACTTTCATAGATTGGCTACAAATTAGGATGAGGGAATCATATGAGCGGTATAAAGTAGAGAGAAGAGAAAGCATAAGATAAAGGAGGCAAAGATAAGAGCAAATGTGCAATGGGGTAAGAGTAGGACAGAAAATTTTGAAAGTAATAAAAAAATGTTTTGGAAAGAAATTAAAAGAGGAAGAAGAGGTGAATCAAGTAGAGAAGAAAAGGTAAAAGATGCAGATGGAAAGATGATAATGGAAGAGAAGCCAGTAAGAGGAAGATGGGCAAATTATTTTAGGGAGTTGCTAAATGTGAAGGAGGATAGAGAAGGAAAGGTAGTTGCAGTGGGAAGTGCTAAGCAAATGACAGTGATGAATGAGGAAAATGGAGGAGAGGGTGGAGTGCCTGTATAGTTGCACTTTACAAGGGAAAAGGGGACAGGTGTGAGTGTAGTAGTTTCAGAGGGATCAGCTTGTTAAGTGTAGTTGGGAAGGCTTATGGGAGGGTCTTGATTGAGAGGATTAGGAGAGGAACAGAGGGAGTAATTGGTGAGGAACAGTGATTTTAGGACAGGTAGAGGTTGCTTAGTTCAGATTTTTGTGGTAAGACAGATATGTGAGAAAGTTAAAGGAAAAGGTAAGGATGTATTTTGGGCTTTTATGGATCTGGAAAAGGTTTATGACAAGGTAGACAGGAAGGCATTGTGGGAGGTATTGCAGATACATGGGATAGGAGGAAAGCTTTTAAGAGTAGTCGAGTGTTTTTATGAGAGTAGTAGGGCTTGCGTTTGGATGAGAAATGGAGAGAGTGGTTTGAAGTAAAGGTGGGACTTCGTCAGGGATGTGTTATGTTACACTGGCTGTTCAATTTATACATGGATGGGGTGGTGCGAGAGGTAAGCGCATGGTGGTGGGTCAGGGATTAGAGATGATTAAAGAAAATGGAAAAAATGTGAGATAAGCCAGCTGTTGTTTGCTGATGATAATGCGCTTGTAGCAGGATCAGAGGGGGAATTGAGGAAGTTAGTGACAGTTTGGGAAGGTGTGCAAAAAAGGAAGTTGAAAATAAATGTGGGTAAAAGTAAAGTGATGAGATGTACAAGGGGAGAAAGTGGCAGCAGACTGGAAGTGAGTATTAAGGGAGAGTGACTGGAGGAAGTGGATAGTTTTAAGTACAGGTAGTCGTCGACTTACGACCTATGCAACTTACGACTGATCGACTTTACAACCCGAGATAGTGCAATAATACATATTTAGCATTTAATAGAGTAATAGAATTGCAATGTTATGCCTGGCAGTGCAGTACAATTACTCCGCGAGACGCGAGTACGATAGTTTTGGCAGGCTGCCGGCAGCATCAGCAGCCCAGCCAGCTAAATATTTTTTCATTCTGTTTGAAGTAAAATGTTTCCTAATTTTGCATTGCATTTTGGATTTTTATATGTCTTGCAATTAATAAAATGTAACAGTAAAACTTTTTTTATGCCTAGGTTAGTTTGTTGTCAGTACAGTACATAAATGAAAGGAATGTGTTCTGAAATAAAAAAAAATCCTAATTTTGCCTTGCATTTTGTATTTTCATATTTTTTACAATTAATAGAATGTAATAGTAATTTTTTTTATGCCTAGTCTGTTGTCGATAACTATATGTTCAGCACAGCATTTTGTATTTTTATGTTTTGTGATTAATAAAATGTAACAGTAAACTTTGTTTATGCTTAATCTGTTGTCGATAACAATATTTTCGGCACAGTACATAGACGAAAAGAATGTGTTTTGAAATAAAAAAATTCCTATTTTTGCCTTGCAGTGGTTTTAATTAAAAAAAAAAAATTGTAAGTCAAAGATGACAGGACTTTGTTCAGTATGCATAGGCCTAGGCTACATTTCCTAACGAAAATTATAAACAACTCAATGAATATTAAACAACGTAGCTCAAAGATGATAAGAATTTATTCAGTATGCATACGTTCCCTAAAGAAAGTCTGATGGTAAAATAATAAAAAGGTTAAAAAATACAGCATTATATATCATAGGTCAAAGATGATAGGATTTTATTCAGTATGCTTAGGCCTAGGCTACGTTTCCCAAAGAAAATCAGATAAAATTATGAAAATGTTAAGAATTACTATACAACATAGAAGACGGGTTGTTGCATTTTATAGGTAGGATGTTCATAAAACTGTAACTGAACAAGTTGCCTGAGACCACCTTTCCGCCTTGTTTGTAAATAAGAGCCGGGAGCTCGAGTGTATTGCTGATATGACATTCCTTTGTAACCTAAGTGATAATTATGCAGAAACTCGAGAGTATTCCAAATAAATAACATTGTCGTATATACTTGAAACAAAGAATCTGATTGGTGAAAGGGTGGAGGAGGAGAAAATTAAATTGGGGAGGATTTTAAATATAAAGTTAAAGATCATTGGACTAAAGAAATCACTATGTCACTGCAAAGCACACAATTGTAAGATTATGCCCTTTGGGGAGGATCTGAAATATAAAGTTAAAGATCATTGGTCTAAGGAAATCACTACATCACTGCAAAGCTCATGTAGGATCTTGCATACGTGTTCTTTGGGGGATTCCGTGAGAGAACCTCAGGGGAGTACGCTGTATAAGAATTAACGGAAGAAAGTTATAGAAAATTTCTACATTGTCATTCTCCTAGAGAGAAGATTATAACTAAATGAAGGGAGTTGCCATATCCATAAGTGTGGACCAGAAGGGCAATTACAGTGGCTACAGTGGTGACAGGACTAACAGTGGCAAGAGAGGTGACAATGGGTTACAGAGGGATGACATATGGGAGCATTCTTGGAGAGACCATGGGGACTGGTGTGGGCATGTGAGTGAAGTAACATGCTCTTCCAGGTCTATGTCCCCAATTGGTGACTATATTTAAATTTGAGTTCATGTATTGTTCCAACTTGGGCTATGTCATCTCCTAAGCCATTCCAAGTATTTATGCATTTATCTATATGGAGAACTTTATTTCTTCACATCCTTTAGACATGTCTCCCTTCATTTGTTCTCATGACATCTTGAAGCCCTCCTATCAAGAGATCTCTACTGTCAATGTAATTATTTCTTTAAGAGCCCTGAATACTGTAAGAAACTCCTGACTGATTCACAAATGTGAGAATAATCTCTTAACTTAAGAAGAACAGTGGCTATTAATCACTTCAGTATGACTCAAATTCTTGCGGAGCATCGGCTGCCATATGTAATTTGCATCACACAACTCTCATTATAAAATATAAGGTCACTGCTGTATTACTCTGAGTAATAATAAACACAGAAAACATGGTCAAATCAGTTCACAGAATCGGGTGTAACTCGTGTACAACTACGAAAAAATGTATAATGAAGACGTCAACGCTGGCAACCTCGTGTACCCACTCACGCCTCATAACACCTATGTAGGCGTCATCGTAGCAAAGTGGTTAAAGATCTTAAATTTATGCTCCCACATATCTGTAGCAGGTGCCAATGTAGATATTAACTAGGTGCTGCACACAGCATGAAAGATTTTCCAATATTTTATTAGTTCAGAACCTAGCAGTTGTCCTTGTCCTAGTTAGTGTTCGTAAATTGGTTCACATACAGTTTATTAAGAACTACCTGTGTCTAAATACATACATGAATTTCTGTATTTGTATAGATGTGATAGTGGTCAGTAATTAATAATATGTATATATATGCATTTGTCTTACAGATCCTGCTCCACCTCAGCGTACTTGTGAATATGGGCACAACACAGCGGAACGTAGCATTAAATTAAAAACTAATCATTTTGCAGTGGAGTTTAAGAAGCCTGACATCATAATGGTTCATTATGATGTGGTTATTAAGAACCACAGGGGTGATGAAAGGATACCAAAAAAAATTAAGCTGTAAGTAAATTGAAAGACATTTGTTATACCCATAGGCAAATATAATTTTTGTTACACTTAAATGGAACAGATTAATCATGTCACTGAAGTCTTTCAAATAATTAAACCTAGCCATTGTGAAGCTTTGATCTGAGTGCTCACAGTCCGAAGGATTAAGGATTGAAACTTTACAATGGCTGGGTTTATTTTGACACTAAGTTCTGAAATAGAAATATGGGAATGGATGCTAAGACGAGCTTGTATGAAGGGGTGATTGTGCCAACAGCACTGTATGGGACAGAAACTTGGAACATAAGAGAGGAAGAGTTTAAATGTGTTTGAGATGAAATGGCTAAAAAGTATGGTAGGAGGAGAGCAGGAGTGGAAAAGGAGTTAGGAGATAGGGTTGATGAAAGAGTATTTGTATGGTTTGTACACATGGAGAAAATGATTGAAGAAAGATTAATAAAAGAAGTATGGAAAGCAGAGGCGGAAGGAGTGACCATGAGGGGGTGACCTAGGATGAGATGTATGGATGGGGTAAAAGGGGCATTGAGAAAAAGGGGAATGTCTGTTGAGGAAGGAAGGGAGCAGACATAAGATAGAGGTGAGTGGCAAATTGTTGTGTATGGATAATACTGTCATGCATAGAAGGGAGTGGGTGGGGGATGGTGGGGGTTAGTGGTTATGTATTCACCTAGTTGTATCATACAGGAATGGGAGCTATGCTCGTGGTGACCCTTTTTGTATCTCGCAAGATCAAGTTTGTATGAACAAACTTGATCTTGCGAGATACAAAAAAGGGAGTTAGTGATGGAGGTTGGAAAGGTATATGATAGGAGAAAATTGAAGGCAAAAGTGGGTTGTTAAAGGTGGTGAGATGTACAAGGAGATAGGATGGCAATGAGTTGGAAACAAGTCTTAAAGGACAGGTTGGAAGAAGTGGATAGTTTTAGGTATTTGGGGCTGCATGTGGCAGGAAAGAGAGGAGTGGAGGTGAAGTAAAATTATAGACAGAGAGAAGCAAGTAAATGCTGTAAGGAATTAAAAAGTGTCATCAGATAAAGGCATCTGGGAATGGCTGAAAAGAGGAGATTATGAAGGTGTGATTGTGCTGACAGCACTGTGTGGAGAGGAGATTTGGAATTTAAGTAAGGCAGAGAAAAAAAATTGTGTTTGAGATGAAATGTGTTTGTAGTATGGTAGGGGTTACAAGGATGGATAGAGTGAGAAACAAGGAGGTGAGGAGGAGACCAGGGGTGGAAAAGGAGATTGCAGATAGGGCTGATGAAAGGGTATTAGGATGGTTTGGACACATGGAAAGCATGAGTGAAGAAAGATTAGTAAAAGAGGTGTGGTAGGCAGAGGTGGATGGAGTGAACATGATAGAGGATGAGGTGGAAGGATGGGGTGAAGGGAAAAGACGGGAGATGGGGTGAGTGATGAATGCCTGTAAAAAGATGATACTGTGATGCAAGGATGGAAGGGGATGGGGGAAAATAGGGAGTAGTTGTGTGTGAATGATATTTTGACCTAGCCTGAAGGGATTTCGCCCTGTCTTCTCTTTTTCTGCATGAGGTGATGGAGAGTGGCGTCACTGATTAAGTGAAGTGCCTTGCTGTGTCTTGCTGCATTGCTTGTGACCCAAGGTAGTGGGTTGGATACAGGTATGACCAATCATCCATGAAGAGCTGAGATGAGAGGATGATAGATGGGGGTGGGTATGTGTCTTTTGACTTTGCTTCTTCCATTATAAGGGGGAAGAAGCATGTATATAGATAAATAGACTTCTCTTGTGAGGGGTGTTCCTCTGGGGATGTTGTCTTCAGATTGTTTGCAGAGTATCGAGTGTGGTGATTTGTTTTTTCATATTTACTCTTCATTGAGATTACTTTTCTATTTCAGGGATATCTTTGAAAAGGTGAAGAAAACTCATAAGACAATTTTTGAAAAACATCAAATAGCATATGACAGAGAAAAGAGTGCGTACAGCGTTGGGCCCATTCCAGGAATAACAGAGAGTGAAAAAGTGTTTAAAGTGAGTATCAGTTTTGATTTCTATTAAGAAGCTGTTATAGGAATACATGATTCTAGGGAAGATTTTGTTTCAGGGAATTTATTTGAAAAATCGTGAAATATGTGGTTTACCATAAATTGGTTTCTGAAACGAGATAGTTACTGCATTGGAGTAAAGCAGTTATTGGGAAGTTTAGTAATAGAATCAGGGAATTTATTTCACTGAAGGAAGGCAAATTATCAGAAACGGTGGAAGTAGAAAGATGCCATCACTGCTCCATGAAATGGATGACAAAAATACAAAAACAGAGAAATAGAGATTTATGAGTGATGATGATATTTGTTGCTATAAACTCTCATCAAAAGAACCACTGAGGAAATTTATAATCTGTGGAAAACCATAAGCATAGCTCTTCACAAAAGGCTTCTACTTACATATACCAAAGGCTTTTTTCCCCCTTGCAAAGGAGGTAGCCAAAGAACAAAGGCATTAAAACCACTCCCACCAATTCCATCCCCATCACACTCCACTCCCCTCCACCCTCTTCCCTCCCTCTAATCTTGGCACCTCCTGGATGACTGGTCTTGAAATATTGGTAGACAGTCAAGGCATACACCCACTCTCCTTCCCATCTCACACCTATCAAACACACATTTGTTTTTCCTTTTTAATCTTGTCACCTTGTGGATGAAGGGCTATCTCAACCTCCTGCCCACAGCCTGGGTCAGCTTGATATGGCATCTCCCCCCCCCACACACACACACACACCACCACCACCACTGGTTCTTCTTTGGCATAACAACTCTCCTTCATCCACTCTTCAGTAAAGAAGACAAAGGGAAATCCCTTTTCACTTACAACTCCTCTCTACACAGGAACATATATGTATATTAGCACAGCGTAATGTAATAGTACATTGGTAAATTGAAACTTGTTAACCCACTGTCGGAGAAAAGAAATCAGAAATACTAATTATCTGTATATTTCGACCACTGACTGTGGTCCTCTTCAGCAGAACGAAGTCAGTGGTCGAAATATACAGATAATTAGTATTTCTGATTTCTTTTCTCCGACAGTGGGTTAACAAGTTTCATATATGTATATATATATATATATATATATATCATATACTATATATATATATATTGTATATTAATGAAGCGGCCTTGCTGTGGATGTGCTGTATCTTGCGACACTGCCTCTGACCCAGGGCAGTGGACAAGGTGTAGGAATGACCCGTCATCCAGGAGGTGCCAAGATAAGAGGGAGGGTAGAGGGTGAAGGGGAATGGAGTGTATTGAGGGATGGAATGGGTGGGAATGGTTTTTATGCCTTTTTCTTTTTAGCTACCTCCCTTGTAAGGGGGGACAAAGCCTTGGTATATGTATGTATGTATATAGTATATATATATATATATATATATATATATATATACATAAATAAATACATACACCAAAGGCTTTTTTCCCCCTTACACGAGAGGTAGCCAAGAAACAAAGGCATAGAAACCATTCCCACCCATTCCATCTCCTACATACTCCACTCCCCTTTACCATCTTCCCTCCCTCTTATTTTGGCACTTCCTGGATGATGGGTCATCTCTGCATCTTGCCCAATGCCCTGGGTCAGAAGCAATGCAGCAAGACAGCTTATCCACAGCAAGGCCGCTTCATTAATTTGGCGAACCCCTTTCTCAGTCCCCTTGTGTAGAAAATGAGAAGACGGGGAAATCCCTTTGGGCTGCATCAATTTGTTTCACATACTCCATCAACCCCCTCCCCATCCCACACCCACTCCCCCTCATGCATCACATCATCATCCATACACAACCATTCTCCATTCACCCTATCTTCTATCCTCTCCCAATCATCCACAACAGACATTCCTCTCTTTCCCAAAGCCCCATTTACCCCATCCATCCATCTCATCCTAGGTCACCCCCCTCATGTTCACTCTTTCCACCACTGCCTTCCATACCTCTTTTACTAATCTTCCTTCACTCATTCTTTCCATGTGTCCAAACCATCCTAATACTCTCTCATCAACTCCATCTCCCAACTCCCTTTCCACCCCTGTTCTCCTCCTTACCTCCTCATTTCTCACTCTATCCAGCCTGGTAAGCCCCATCATACTTCTCGGACACCTCATCTCAAACACATTCAAACTCATCTCTTCCTCTCTTATGTTCCATGTTTGTGCCCCATACAGTGCTGTTCGCACAATCACTCCTTCATACAGTCTCCTATTAGCCTCCATTCCCAAATGTCTATTCATCATTACACTTTTTAATCCACCATGGCATATACTTGCTTCTCTCAATCTACATTCTACCTCCACCTCCACTCCATCTTTTCCTGCCACATTTGCACCCAAGTACCTAAAGCTATCCACTTCCTCCAGTCGCTCTCCCTTAATGCACACTTCCAGATTACTGCCAGATTCACCCCGTGTACATCTCATCACTTTTTACCTACAAGTATCTTCAGGTTTCTTCTATCACACACACTCCCAAACTCTGTCACCAACTTCCTCAATCTCTCCTCTGATCCTGCTACAAGCATAGTGTTGTCCACAAACAACAGCTGGCTCACCTCCCACTTTTCTCCATTTTCTTTAACCATTTCCAATCCCTGACCCACCACCCTTGCATTTACCTCTTGCACCACCCCATCCATATACAAGTTGAACAGCCAGGGTGACATAACACATCCCTGATGAAGTCCCACCTTTACCTCAAACCACTCACTCTCTCCATTTCTAATTCTGACACATGCTCTACTACTCTCGTAAAAACTCTTGACAGCTCCTAGAAGCTTTCCTCCTATCCTGTATACCTGTAAAACCTCCCACAGTGCCTTCCTGTCTACCCTGTCATAAGCCTTTTCCAGATCCATAAAAGCCCAAAAGACACCCTTACCTTTTCCTATAGCTTTCTCACATATCTGTCTTACCATGAAAATCTGATCTACACAACCTCTACCCATCCTAAATCCACACTGTTTCTTGCCAATTACTCCCTCTGTTCCTCTCCTAATCCTCTCCATCAAGATCCTCCCATAAGCCTTCCCAACTAAACTTAACAAGCTAATCCCTCTGAAACTACTACACTCACACTTGTCCCCCTTTCCCTTGTAAAGTGGAACTATACAGGCATTCCTCCAGTCCTCCGGCACTCTACCCTCTCTCCAGCAAACATTGAATAACCTCACCAGCCAGTCCACCATCACTGTACTTCCTTTTTTTTTTTTTTAGACATTCTGCATGGCATCCATCCAGACCAGGTGCCTTACCTGCTCTCATCATCTTAACAACTGCCTTCACTTCATCCTTCCTTATTTCTTCTCCATTTTCCTCACTCATCATGGTCATTTTCTTAGTGCTTCCCACTGCAACTGCCTTTCCCTACCTATCCTCCTTCACATTAACCCATTCAACTCCGATGACAAGATGTCTTGTCATTTGGTCAAATAAAACAAAAAATCATAAAACACCAAAATGTTTGATCAAACACCAGAAAAATATGACGTCAGTCCTCGCTTCGCTGCGAGCGAAGCGAGGACTGACGTCATATTTTTCTGGTGTTTGATCAAACATTTTGGTGTTTTATGATTTTTTGTTTTATTTGACCAAATGACAAGACATCTTGTCATCGGAGTTGAATGGGTTAAGCAACTCCCTAAAATACTCTGCCCATCTTCCCCTTACTGCCTTCTCTTCCATTATCATCTCTCCATCTGCACCTTTTACCTTTTCTTCTCTACTTGATTTGCCTCCCCTATCTCTTTTTAATTTCTTTCCAAAACATCTTTTTATTACTTTCAATATTTTCTGTCATACTCTTACCCCATTTCATCATCTACTGTCTTCTTTGCCCCTGTTATCTTATGCTTGACCTCCCTTCTCTTTACTTTATATCTCTCATATGATTCCCTTGTCCTAATTTGTAGCCAATCTATGAAAGCCTCCTTCTCTTCTACAACCTTCTTTGCTTCCTCATCCCACCACTCGCTAATCTTCCTTTTATTCCCTTCTGTTCTCCTTGTTCCACATACCATCTTTGCACACCTTATGACTCCCTCCTTGAACCATCCCCATTCCTCCTCCATTCCTAGTTCTACTCTTTCCTTCACTCCCACTCCTCTCTCAGCTTCTTATACTCCTCCTTTTCTTTCTCATTTCAGCAATTCACTCTAAGTACCTCCCTATCTTCTGCTCTTTTCCCCTTTCTCCACCTATCCTCCACTCTAAACTTACCTTCCACCAAAAAAGGATCTGATATTCCCCCACTCTCTCCCCTTAGAACCTGTACATCCTTAATTCTTCCTACTATACTCCTGGTTACCATTATATAGTCCATTTACTCTATATCTACCACCCTTCCATCCACCACCCTTCCCAAGTGTACTTATTCTTGACTTTCTTTCTAAACGTATTTGCTATCCTCAACTCTTATGAGACACATTTCCACCATCAACACTCCACTATATTTTTTTCCTGGAACTCCACATTTCCCAACCACTCCATCTATTGGTTCATTTCCTACCCTAGCATTAACCCCTTCCATACGGTGCCGCACACGTAGGCGTCATGGACTTAGATCTCGGTGGCAGCAGCCAATGCCAGCCGTACGACGTGTCGTAATAATACTCGCATCATAAAATATAGTCACCGCTTATATCGATCGTTCTCTCTTCACCCGTGAATTTTGATAACCATAGAAAATGCGATTACAAAAGAATTAGAAAGAATGTCATTATGGAGGGGCGACTACAATAAATATAATCAAGACGCCGATATGGCAGCCTCGCGAATACACTCGCTCCCCATGACGCCTACGTGTGCGGCACCGTATGGAAGGGGTTAATGTCTCCCAATACATCTACATTGACATTTCTCCCTAGTCACCCATGCACTAGTTTAAATCCATTCAAAATTCCTCGCTTACCCCTATGCTCTTCTCACTACCAGGCCCATAATCACTTACAAAAACCCACATCTCCCTTCCAAGCTTCACCTTCATCCACATTACCCTTGAAGAAACCTCCTTCCACTCCACTACATGCTTACCTATCTCTTCACTTACTAGTATAGCCACGCCTTCTCTCCTTCATCCCCACTTCACTCCTGAGAACCTCCCATCTACACTCTCAAACTCACACTTAACCCTCCCTTTCATTTTAGTTTCACTCAAAGCCAACACATCCATCTTTCTTCTCACGATCATACTGCCTATCTCTTCCCTTTTACTCTCATCTGTACCACATCCATGCATATTAAAGGACCCAAACCTTAGGGTACTGGTTGGAAGACTCCTAAACCCTCTCATGTCTTTACTTTTTTTTTTTTTTTTTTTTTTAGGAATGTCCCCTTTGGGGATACAGGTAGCAGGATTCCCAGTCCTATTCCCATCCCATTTTTTGTTGCCTCGTACACTCAAATGGGAAGACTTGGTGGTAGCATTCTTTTCCTCCACCAGGATAGGCAAAAAAAGAAAATGAATATTCAGAGAAATGGTACAGGACAGTAACAAGGGGTTGGTGGACAGCATAATGGAGGGACAGTTGCAGTATAATAAAAGTCATCATTTCGCTATGAACAGGCTTCCTCTATCACAGACAAAATGATGTGTGGCTCAGATCCATAGGGCCGCCCCATATAGACCCTAAAGTATCAAACGCATGCTACTTTGCCACAATAAAATGAAGCCAATACCCCAGATGGGGACATATATATATATATATATATATATATGTATATGTATAGAAGACAGAAGATAGGGGTAAATGGAGAGGGGTTGTGTATAGACGATGCTGTGATGCATGAGGAGTGGGTGAGGGATGAGGAAGTATGTACATACATACATACATACATCCACCAAAGGCTTTTTCCCCCCTTACATGGGGGCTAGCCAAATTGAAAAAGGCATAGAAATCATTCCCACCCATTTCTTTTCCCAGATATTCCACTCCCCTCCACCCTCCTCCCTCCCTCCTATCTTGGCACCTCCTGGATGATGGGTCATCCCTGCATCCTATCCTCTGCCCTGGGTCAGGAGCAGTGTCGCAAGACACAGCACATCCACAGCAAGGCCACTTCATAAATTCCGTGACCCCCCTCTCTGTCCCCTCATGCAGGAAAGGAGAAGACAGGGAGAAATCCCTTCGGGCTGTGTCAAATTTTTTTCTCATACATACTTCCTCACCCCCCATCCCCCACCTACTCCCCCTCATGCATCAAAGCCTCATCTATACACAACCCTTCTCCAATCACCCCTATTTTCTGTCCTCTCCCGTCCTTCCTCTACAGACATTCCTCTCTTTTGTAAAGCCCCTTTCACCCCATCCATCCATCTCATCCTAGGACACCCCCTCATATTCACACCTTCCACCTCTGCTTTCCACACTTCTTTACTAATCTTTCTTCACTCATTCTTTCCATGTGTCCAAACCATCCTAATACTCTTTCATCAACCCTATCTCCCAGTTCCCTTTCCACCCCTGTTCTCCTCCTCACCTCATTTCTCACTCTATCTAGCCTAGTAACCCCTATCATACTTCTCAGACATTTCATCTCAAACACATTCAAACTCCTTCTCTCTTCCTCTCTCATGTTCCAAGTTTCTGCCCTGTACATTGCTGTTGGTACAATCACTCCTTCATATAACCTCCTGTTAGCATCCATTCCCAGATGTCTATTTCTCATTACACTTTTTAATCCACCAAAGCATTTACTCACTTCTCTCAGTCTACATTCTACCTCCACCCCCACTCCCCCCTTTCCCGTCACATTCGCACCCAAGTATCTGAAACTATCCACTTCCTCCAGTTTCTCACCCTTAATGCTCACTTCCAGCCTACTGTCACTCTCTCCGCTTGTACATCTCATTACCTTACTTTTGTCTACATTTATCTTCAGCTTCTTTCTTTCACACACCTCAAACTCTGTCACTAACTTCCTCAATCCCTCCTCTTATTCTGCTACAAGCACAGTGTCGTCAGCAAATAACAGCTGGCTCACCTCCCACTTTTCTCCATTTTTTTTAATCATCTCCAACCCCTGACCCACTACCCTTGCATTCACCTCTCGCACCACCTCATCCATGTAAAGATTGAACAGCCAGGGCGAAATAACACACCCCTGATGAAGTCCCACCTGTACCTCAAACCATTCACTCTCTCCATTTCTAATCCTAACACAAGCTATACTACTCTCATAAAAACTCTTGACTGCTCTTAACAGCTTTCCACCTATCCCATATATCTGCAGTACCTCCCACGGTGCCTTCCTGTCTACCCTGTCATAAGCCTTTTCCAGATCCATAAAAGCCCAAAAAACATCCTTACATTTTCCTATAGCTTTTTCACATATCTGTCTTACCACTAAAATCTGATCTACACATCCCCTACCTATCCTAAAACCACACTGCTCCTCACCAATTACTCCCTCTGTTCCTCCCCTAATCCTCTCAATCAAGACCCTCCCATAAGCCTTCCTAACTACACTCAATAAGCTGATCCCTCTGTAACTACTACACTCACACTTGTCCCCCTTTCTTTTGTAAAGTGGAACTACAGTAGAAGCCCAATTTAATGGATATCAATTTAGTGGAAGCTCAAATTAGCGAACTGCAAATAACAATAACGAAAATGCTCAACTTAGCAGAAATGGTCCGCCAAGTTGACCATTTTGCGCTAGCTGGCCAGACGTGCATCTACAGAAATAGCTCAGTTTAGTGGGAACGGTCCGCTAAGTTGAGCATTTTCCGTCAACTGGCCACATGCGTGTCTCAGATGCGTGTTACCAGATGTTACCAGATGTTACCAGATTGTGGTGGTGGAGTCAAGGAAAAATTTATAATTTAGTATTTTGGAGATATACAAATATATATACAGTCACTATCCGAGTTACGACCTAGATCGGTTCCGACCAACCAGTCGTAAGTCGGGTTGGTCGTAAGTCGGATCCCATTCAAAATGGCCGACACGAGGATACATGATATCAATCTGTTGCGTTAATAAGTACCTTTTTATGTTGAATACTAGTTGTTTACTGTTTATTTATAAATTTTATGCTTTTTAGCTTCATTTTCATAATTTTTTCTCACTTTTTTAATGCTTTAATATTGTACTGTATTTCAGTATATATATGTATATAGGTACTGTATGTATATACTATACCTGTATACACACACACACACACACACACGGCTCGGTGGCAGATTGGTAAAGTACTGGCCTCACAAGCCAAAGAACCGGGGTTCGATTCCCCGGTCGGGCGGAGATAAGTTGGGTTTGTCTCCTTTCACGTGTAGCCCCTGTTCACCTAGCAGCGAGTAGGTACGGGATGTTAGTCAAGGAGTTGTGACCTTGCTGTCCTGGTGTGTGGTGTGTGAGTGGTCTCAGACCTACCCAGAGATCGGCTAATAAGGAGCTCTGAGCTCACTGCCATAGGGTGGTGTCTGGCTGTCTCGACAGAGACTGCAGCAGATCCGAGGTGAATACACACACACACACACACACACACACACGTATTAAATATAACCTTGCTTACCATTTTTAAAGTTTTTAAATTGTAGTTTCCTTTTAGTAATTTTTCTTAACTCTTCAATTGTTATATGTACTCTGAATATATACAGGTAAACGTCGACTTACGATGGCCGCGACTTACGATTGTTCGACTTTACGATGACGACGACGACGACGACGATATGATAATTTAACCCCTTCCATACGGTGCCGCACACATAGGCGTCATGAGGAGCAAGTAGATTCGCGACGCTGCCATATCGGCGTCTTGATTATATTTATTGTAGTCGCCCCTGTGTTTTTACATTCTCTCAAATGTGCCCTAAATCCCATTCTCTGTGGTTTTCAAAATTCGCGGGTGAAAGAGAGAACGATCGATATAAGCGGTGACTATATTTTATGATGCGAGTATTATTACGTCACGTCGTAAGGCTGGCATTGGCTGCTGCCCGCGAGATTTAAGTTCCGTACTGAAAATACATATTATAGTGTTTGAATATGGTAAAAAGGATAAAAATAATTAAATAAACTACTGTACATGTTTAATAGGCTATATTCAGTATCTCTGGTGGTGAATATACAGGTAGGCTAGGTACAGTGACCACGGAACAGAGTGGGGATCGACTTACGATGAGATCGTCTTACGATGGCTCTATCGAAACCTAATGCCATCGTAAGTCGACGTTTACCTGTATATATATTTTAAGATCTATCATTCTCATCCATTTTAATTCATTTTAAGTGTGAGATATAGGTACAGTACATTTATCTGTGTACACAGCATTGAGTAAAAGCATCAATGACTGCAGCAGCACTGTAGGAGAGAAGCCAAACGCAAAGTATGGGATCTAATGTATTTAACGTTCCGCTCAGCAGGGCTTCTTCAGAAATAACATGGTGGACAAACATCTGACTCCTTATATGACCCGAGCTTGCGGGGAGAAACAAACATGAAACTGGTGTAAACACATACATACATATACCAAGGATTTTTCCCCCTTACTAGGGAGGTAGCTAAAAAGGAAAAGGCATAGAATCATTCCCACCCATTCCATCCCCAAAAACACTCCACACCCCTCCACCCTCCCTCTCATCTTAGCACCTCCTAGATGACGGGTCATCCCTGCACCTTGTCCACTGCCCTGGGTCAGAGGCAGTGTCGCAAGACACAGCACATCCACAGCAAGGCAGCTTCATTAAATCGGCGACCCCCCCCTCTCCGTCCGCCCATATAAAGGAGAAGACTGGGAGAAATCCCTTCGGGCTGCGTCAAAATTTTGCTCACACACACTACCTCATCCCCCATCCCCCCGTCCATTCCACCTCATGCATCACAACATCTTCCATATACAACCATTCTCCATTCACCCCTGTCTTCTGTCCTCTCCCGTCCTTCCTCAACAGACATTCCCCTCTTCCCCAAAGCCCCCTTCACCCCATCCATCCATCTCATCCTAGGACGTCCCCTCATGATCACTCCCTCCACATCTGCCTTCCATACCTCTTTTACTAGTCTTTCTTCACTCATTCTTTCCATGTGTCCAAACCATCCTAATACTCTTTCATCAACCCTATCTCCCAACTCCCTTTCCACCCCTATTCTCCTCCTCACCTCCTCATTTCTCACTCTATCTAGCCTAGTAACCCCCATCATACTTCTCAGACACCTCATCTCAAACATATTCAAGCTCCTTCTCTCTTCCTCTCTTATGTTCCATGTTTCTGCTCCATACAGTGCTGTTGGCACAATCACTCCTTCATACAGTCTCCTCTTCGCATCCATTCCCAAATGTCTATTCCTCATTACACTTTTTAATCCACCAAGGCATTTACTCGCTTCTCTCATTCTACATTCCACCTCCACCTTCACTCCACCTTTTCCTGCCACATTTGCACCCAAGTATCTAAAACTATCCACTTCCTCCAGTTGCTCTCCCTTAATGCTCATTTCCAGTCTACTGCCACCTTCACCCCTTGTACATCTCATCACCTTACTTTTACCCACATTTATCTTCAGATTCCTTCTATCACACACTCTCCCAAACTTTGTCACCAACTTCCTCAATCCCTCCTCCGATCCTGCCACAAGCGCAGTGTCGTCCGCAAACAACAGCTGGCTCACCTCCCACTTTTCTCCATTTTCTTTAACCATCTCCATTCCCTGACCCACTACCCTTGCATTTACCTCTTGCACTACCCCATCCATGTATAAGTTGAACAGCCAGGGTGACATAATGCATCCTTGACGAAGCCCCACCTTTACCTCAAACCACTCACTCTCTCCAATTCTAATCCTGACACAAGCTCTACTACTCTCATAAAAACTCTTGACAGCTCCCAAAAGCTTTCCTCCTATCCCGTATATCCGCATAACTTCCCACAGTGCCTTTCTGTTCACCCTGTCGTAAGCCTTTTCCAGATCCATAAAAGCCCAAAAAACATCCTTCCCCTTTCCTATAGCTTTCTCACATATCTGTCTTACCACAAAAATCTGATCTACACACCCTCTACCTGTCCTAAATCCACACTGTTCCTCATCAATTACTCCCTCTGTTCCTCTCCTAATCCTCTCAATCAAGATCCTCCCATAAGCCTTCCCAACTAAACTCAACAAGCTAATCCCTCTGAAACTACTACACTCACACTTGTCCCCCTTTCCCTTGTAAAGTGGAACTATACAAGCACTCCTCCAGTCCTCCGGCACTCTACCTTCTCTCCAGCAAACATTAAATAACCTCACCAACCAGTCCACCATCACTGAACCTCCCTTTTTCAGACATTCTGCATGGCATCCATCCAGACCAGGTGCCTTACCTGCTTTCATCATCTTTACAACTGCCTTCACCTCATCCTTCCTTATTTCTCCTCCATTCTCCTCACTCATCACTCTCATTTTCTTCGCATTTCCCACTGCAGCTATCTTTCCTTCCCTATCCTCCTTCATATATATATATATATGTATATATATATATATATATATATATATATATATATATATATATATATATATTGTATATATATATATATATATTGTATATATATATATATGTGTGTGTATATATATATATATGTGTGTGTGTGTGTGTGTGTATATATATATATTATATATATATATATTTACCTAGTTGTATTTACCTAGTTGTATTTTACGGGAAGGGGAGCTATGCTCGTGGGGTCCCGTCTTCATATCTCATTTTATCTAAACTATTTTTAAATTCATGTATTGTTTTTGCACACACCACTTTCTCATCTAACTTGTTCCAACTGTCTATTACTCTGTGAGGAAAGCTGTTCTTTTTCAAATCTCTTCTATATCTGTCTTTTTTTATTTTCTTTCCGTGTCCTCTTGTATTTCTGTCATCCCATTTTATCAGATTCTCTCTATCAGTAATTTCTATGCCTTTCATGATTCTGTAAATAGCTATCAAATCTCCTCTCTCTCTTCTTTGCTCTAGTGTCTGTAGTTTAAGTTTTTGTAGTCTCTCTTCATATGATAGTTTTGAGAGTGTTGGTGCCAATTTTGTAATTGCTCTTTGTATTCTTTCAAGTTTTTTTTTACATTTTTTTGTACTTGGTGACCATATCGTTGCTGCATATTCCAATCTTGGTCTTATCAGGGTTATTAGTATTTTACTAACAATTTCTTCATCCAGGTATGTAAATGCCACTTTGATTGTTCTTATTAAATTATAAGTTTCTCCAAAAATCTTATTTATATGTTTCTCAGGTGACATATTATTCATAACAATGACTCCCAGGTCCTTCTCATTTTCTACTTTTTTTATTCCTTCTCCCAAATTATATGATCCTGTTATTCTGTTTTTGCTTTTTCCAAATTCCATTATACTACACTTTTTTGTATTGAACTCCATCTCCCACTTCCTACTCCATTCCTGTACTTTATTTAGATCTCTCTGTAGTGATTCATAATCTTCTTCAGTTTTCACTCTTTTCAGTAGTTTTGCATCATCTGCAAAGAAGCTCATATAGCTTTCAATTCCTTCATCCATATCATTAATATATATAGCAAACATTATTGGGGCCAGAACTGTTCCCTGCGGGACACCGCTTATTACTTCATTCCATTTTGAGTGCTGGTCTCTTATCACTACTCTCATTTTTCTTTCTTGCAAAAAGTCTTCCATCCAATTTAGCAATTTACCTTTTATTCCTCCTTCATATTCTAATTTCTTAATCAACTTCTTATGTGGTGCATTGTCAAAAGCTTTTTTTTAGGTCTAGAAATGCACAATCAGCCCATCCATCTCTTTCTTGTATTATATCTATTAGCCTTGAATAGAAACATATTAAATTGGTGACGCATGATCGTCCTTGTCTGAATCCAAATTGCCTTGGATTTAGTACGTTGTTTTTTTCCAAGTATTTTACCCATCTACTTTTGATAATTCTTTCACAAATTTTTGCTAATGTACTTGTTAGAGAGACTGATCTATAGTTGGTAGGTTCTTCTTTATTTCCTCCTTTATATATAGGTACTATATTTGCTTTTTTCCAATCTTCTGGAACTTTTCCTTCTTTTAAGGAACTGCTTATTATGCCATGTATTTTGTCTGCCAGTTCATTCCTGCATTCTTTCAGAATCCAGTTTGCCATTTCATCTGGCCCATGCGATTTTCTGACATCAAGATTACCCAAGTGTGTCAATATTTCATTCTTTGTTACTTCTATTTCTTCCATAGGGGGGACTTTTTCTTTCCACTCAATCTCTTCAGGTTGTATATTTTCCCTTGTAAACACTGATTTAAAATGTTTGTTCATAATTTCTGCCATTTCCATTTCCTCAGTGTATTCAACTCCTTGTCTTAATTTCTCCAAGTCTTGTTTGTTTTTCAGTTTATTGTTTACAAATCTGTAAAATAATTTTGGTTGATCTTTACACTTTTCTATAACATCTTTTTCATATTTTCTTTTTTCCTCTCTGCACTTTTGTACATATTCATTTCTATAACCAGTATATATTTTCCATTTTTCAGGTCTTCTGTCTTTTTTCCATCTGGTCCAGTCTTTGTCTCTTTTGTCTTTTAACTCCCTACAACTTTTGTTGTACCAGCATTTTACATATTCTTTTTCTTGTTTTTGTCTTGGGACATACTTTTCCACTCCTTTTTTGTAAATTTTTGTCAAAATATTCCATTTCTCTTCCACTGATGTTTCTTCTTTGTATATTTCTTCCCAGTTTTCTTGTTGGAAGAATTCTCTTATTTTATCAAAGTTTGTTTTTTCATACATCATTCTTCCTTTTCTATATTGTTCATTTCTTTTCATATATTTTTCTTCATTAAGTTCCAGTTCAATCAATATGTGGTCACTTTTACTTATTGGTGTTTTATATTCAATCTTGTCCACTATTCTAGGTTCAGATGTAATTAAGTCTAGTCTCGATGGTTCTTCTTCATTTCTATACCTAGTGTTCTCTTGTATCCATTGTGTCATTGTATGGTCAGTAATCATCTCAAGTAGAGCATTTCCCCATGAGTCATCACCATTCTTTACTGTCATTTCTTCCCAGCAGATTTCCTTGCAATTAAAGTCGCCCATCATAACTATTCTTCCTCCGTCTTCCATTATTTTATTTAATGCTATCTTTGTGTCCTCTAACATACTTTTATGTTCACTCTCCTCCCATGAGGCTGTTTTCGGAGGCACATAATTGATCACAAATTTTCTGCTCTTCTTATCTCGGTCTTCCACTTCGATAATAATCATCTCTACTGTATTCTTTCCATATATGACACCTTTCACGTTTATATCCTTCTTAGTCAGGAACATAACTCCACCCCCTTGTTTTTTCTCTCTGTTTCTAATCCAATAATTGTATGCATCATGTCCTACACTGTTGGGTGGTAGTGGGCCTTTTAATTTTGTTTCTACAATTCCCATTATGTCCGGTTCTTTTTCCTTCAAATAATCATTCAGTTCATTCAATCCTGTTATTAATCCATCTATATTTGTGTAAGACACTCTTAGTTTTCTGCCACTTCCATTGTGTTCTCTGTTTCCCTTATGTTTTTCTTTTGTATGTCGAACTGCTTTATTTTCATGTTCACTACTCTCCAATAGAATCTCTCTTTCTCTGACTCCGTTCTTTCCTCGTTTTTTGCCTTAGCTTCAAGTCTTTTCTGCTTTTCTGCCTCTCTTTCCTCCTTATTCATTTCTCTTTTTATCCATACCTTTTTATATTGATCACTTGTTGCTAGTTTCCCTGTTTTGGATAGAATTTTCTCTGCCGTTGTTTGTGACCTGAATTTAATCTTAATTGGTCTGGTCTTATCTGTACTATATTTTCCAAGTCTGAATTTTTCCTCAATTTCCTTTATAATTTCTGGTTCATCTTCCTGGACTAATTTTAATAAACTGCTTACTCTTTCATTTTCCTCCTTGATTCTTGCGGTTCTATCTGGGTTATGTTTCTCTTCCATTCCTAATATAATTATACATTTCTTTTTGTCAGCTAATTCTCTTACTATATTCTCCTTCTGTCTCATCACATTAATAAATGAGTCTTCATTATGTTCTTTCAATTGATGTATGACTATGTCAGTGAATGAAACCATATTCCCTTCTTGGGTTGTTCTCCAATTTTTAGCTTCTTTAGCTATTGTCTCTCTGTTTTCATTAATATTATTCTTCAATTTCTCATTCTCATCATTTACATTTATTAACTGTCTTTTAGGCCCTCTATTTCATCAGTTAAGTTTCTGTTTGCCTTCTCTAGTTCTTCCAACCTTTCAATTCTCTGGAAAATGGAGTCAACATTACCTAACCTACGTTCCAAGTCCTCGATCACCTTATCAACTCTCTCCTCTAGTCTTATCAGTCGGGGTGGGTGGGTGGGGGGGGGGGGTTGTGTCCCCCCCACCCTCTTTAAATCCCTGGAACATATTCTCGTCACTTTCTACTGTATTGCTCCTCTCTATACTTCTAATCTTTACATTTTTATTAGCCATTTCGTCATCACTGAGCTGGTCCGGTGGTCGTTTCATGTTGACCTTACGCTTGTCTGCTTGGGCCAAGTCCTCCACTTCCTCATTTCCTTCCATTTCCCCAGCAATCCCTCCCCTTCTCCTCTTTTCCTACATTCCCACTGCCCCACGAGCAATTTCCCCCCACCCTGTAAATACAAAAAGGCACTTCTCTTTGCGTTGGGATCCAAAATCGGCACTTTTCTTCAGATCGTGCTTCAAGCCGTCCGTTCGTTGAAAGTTGTGTGTGTGTATATATGTATATATATATGTGTGTGTGTGTGTGTGTTTGTATATATATATGTATATAGATATATGTATATAGATATATGTATATAGATATATATGTATATATATATGTATACATATATTTGTATATATATATATATATATATATATATATATATATGTGTGTGTGTGTGTGTGTATATATATATGTGATATATATATATGTATATATATATCATATGTATACATATATATATATACATATGTATATATATATATATATGTATATATGTATGTATATTTATATATACGTATATATATATATACATATGTATATATATATATATATGTATATATGTATGTATATTTATATATATATTTATGTGTATATATGTGTACATGTATGTATATATATATATATATATATATATATATATATATATATATATATGTATATATAAATATATATATGTGTATATATATGTATATATGTGTGTATGAATGTATATATGTATATATATATATATATATATATATATATTTATATATATATATTTATATATATATATATATATATATATATAACAAATTCCAAACTTAATGAGTAAAGGGAATTAAAGTAAAGGTTAAATGTGAAAATGAAAAGGTGATCAGTGATACTACTAATAGTGAGAACCCATAAAAAGAGGGAAATAACAAATTACAGGGAATGTCTGAAAGATTTGAAGAAGACTTAAGTAAAGAGAATTTGCGGAAGATTAAGAAATGGAATAAAAACAGAGAAAATGAAGTGATAGCTTTTAAAGAAATAGCACAACAACAGATGCAGGAAAATGCAAAGGACATAGTTATTCAAGAAATCAAAGAAAAAGCTAATTGGGTCAGATACAGTGGATAGAAAAAAGTGTATAGTGGTATATGGATTAAGGGGAAAACATGGTCTGGTGAGGTGCACAAGAGAAAAAATAGAAGATGATGTAGCAATAACAATTGGGTGAGGATGGTAATGGGTGGGACTGAAATTATGCTTTTTGACTTTGCTTACTGCACTTGTAAGGGGGGAAAAGCCCTTTGTAAATGAATGAATCTATACACATGTGATAAATTATTACCGGTAATGATAATTGACTCTATGTCGTGGAGTGGTTCTTATATTTTTTGTCCCCATTGGTCATTTCATGTTTTATAAAAAGTATAGCCTTGATTTGTTTCAACAGGTAAGGTTGGACGTAGGCAGTAACTCAACTTCATTTACTGTTGCCATTAAAGAGGTTGCACGTGGAAGGTTGAAGGATCTTATGGATGCATTGAGATACAGGCCTGATGCTCAGCAGAAGATGCCTTCCCATATCTATATGGTAGGTATTTCTAACAGATTGGAGATTTGTAATTAATATGATTTAATCACACTGTAAGATTGCATTCATATACACAAATAACTGGAGTTGTAACCAACACAAGACAACATTTAGATATCTAAACATAAACACACTCTAAACAAACTACGGATAAAATTAAATGGAGTTGCAAATAAGCTCATAGAGCTGCTACACTTTGTGTACAAACACTACATGCTTGTTGCACACATACAAGAAACAAAAATGACACCTCAAGTCTATTACCTTGTTTAGAGAATACACAACTAGGACTGATTATACAAGCTTTTGAATTGAAAAGTCCACCTGTTATAAACAGGAAGAGTTAAGGATGTACATGTGCTAAGAGGAGAGGGTGGGGGAATATCAGAACATTTTTTGGTGGAAGGTAAGTTGAGGGTGAAGGATGGATGGAGAAAGAGGAAAAGGAAAAAAGGTAGGGAAGTGCTTAGAGTGAACTCTTTAAATGAAAAGGAAAAGGAGAAGAAGTACTAGAAGAAGCTGAGGGAGGAGTGGGAGGGAGTGAAGGATAGAGTAGAGCTGGGAGTGGAGGAGAATGGGGATGGTTCAAGAAGGGAGTCACAAAGTGTGCAAAGATGGTGTGTGGAACAAGAAGGACAGGAGGAAATAGAAGGAAGCGTAGTGAATGGTGGGATGAGGAAGCAAAGAAGGTTGTAGAAGAGAAGAAGCGAGCTTTCACAGATTGGTTACAAAATAAGACGAAAGAATCATATGAGAGGTACAAAGAAAAAAGAGAAGTAAAGCAAAAGGTAAAGGAGAGCAGATGTGAAATGGGGTAAGAATATGACAGAAAATTTTGAAAGTAATAAAATATGTTTTGGGAAGAAATTAATAGAGGAAGAGGAGGCGAATCAAGTAGAGAAGATAAGATAAAAGGTGCAGATGGAGAGATGATAATGGAAGATAAGGCAGTTAGGGGAAGATGGGCAGAATATTTTAGGGAGTTGCTAAATGTGAAGGAGGATAGGGAGGGAAAGATAGCTGCAGTGGTAAATGCTAAGAAAATGAGAGTGATGAGTTTTGAAAATGGAGGAGAAATAAGGAAGGATGAAGTGAAGGCAGTTGTTAAGATGATGAGAGCAGGTAAGGCACCTGGTCTGGATGGATGCCATGCAGAATGTCTAAAAAAAAGGAGGTACAGTGATGGTGGACTGGCTGGTGAGGTTAATGTTTGCTGGAGAGAGGGTAGAGTGCCGGAGGACTGGAGGAATGCCTGTATAGTTCCACTTTACAAGGGAAAAGGAAACAAGTGTGAGTGTAGTAGTTTCAGAGGGATTAGCTTGTTAAGTTTAGTTGGGAAGGCTTATGGGAGGATCTTGATTGAGAGGATTAGGAGAGGAAGAGAGGAACAGTGTGGATTTAGGATGGGTAGAGGTTGTGTAGATCAGATCTTTGTGGTAAGACAGATATGTGAGAAAGGTATAGGAAAGGGGAAGGATGTTTTTTGGGCTTTTGTGGATCAGTAAAAGGCTTACGACAGGGTAGACAGAAAAGCACTATGGAAGGTTTTGCAGATATACAGGATAGGTGGAAAGCTTCTCGGAGCTCTCAAGAGTTTTTATAAGAATTGTAGAGCTTGTGTCAGGATTAGAAATGAAGAGAGTGAGTGGTTTGAGGTAAAGGTGGGACTTCGTCAGTGATGCGTTATGTCACCCTGGCTGTTCAACTTATACATGGATGGAGTAGTGTGAGAGGTAAATGCTAGAGTGGTGGGTCAGGGATTGGAGATGGTTAAAGAAAATGGAGAAAAGTGGGAGGTGAGCCAGCTGTTGTTTGCGGACGACACTGCGCTTGTGGCAGGATCGGAGGAGGGATTGAGGAGGTTGGTGACAGAGTTTGTTAGAGTGTGTGATAGAAGAAAGCTGAAGATAAATGTGGGTAAAAAGTAAGGTGATGAGATGTACAAGGGGTGAAAGTGGCAGTAGACTGGAAGTGAGCAGGGAGAGCGACTGGAGTAAGTGGATAGTTTTAGATACTTGGGTGCAAATGTGGCAGGAAAAGGCAGAGTGGAGGTGGAGGTAGAATGTAGATTGAGAGAAGCGAGTAAATGCCTTGGTGGATTAAAAAGTGTAATGAGGAATAGACATTTGGGAATGGATGCTAAGAGGAGACTATATGAAGGAGTGATTGTGCCACCAGCACTGTATGGGGCAGAAACATGGAACATAAGAGAGGAAGAGAGAAGGAATTTGAATGTGTTTGAGATGAGGTGTCTGAAAAGTATGATGGGGGCTACTAGGCTAGATAGACTGAGAAATGAGGAGGTGAGGAGGAGAACAGGGGTGGAAAGGGAGTTGGGAGATTGTGTTGATGAAAGAGTATTAGGATGGTTTGGACACATGGAAAGAATGAGTGAAGAAAGACTAGTAAAAGAGGTATGGAAGGCAGATGAGGGGGAGTGAACATGAGGGGACGTCCTAGGATGAGGTGGATGGATGGGGTGAAGAGGGCTTTAGGGAAGAGGGGAATGTCTTTTGAGGAAGGACGGGAGAGGACAGAAGATAGGGGTGAATGGAGAATGGTTGTATATGGATGATGTTGTGATGCATGAGGTGGAATGGGCGGGGGGATGGGGGGTGAGGTAGTATGTGTGAGCAAAATTTGACACAGCCCGAAGGGATTTCTCCCTGTCTTCTCCTTTTATGCATGGGAATGGATGTTAAGAGGAGATTGCATGAAGGAGTGATTGTGCCAACAGCACTGTATGGGGCAGAAACATGGAACATATGAGAAGAGAGGAGTTTGAATGTGTTTGAGATGAAATGTCTGAGAAGTATGATAGGAGTTACTAGGCTAGATAGTGAGAAATGAGGAGGTGAGGAAGAGAACTGAGGTGGAAAAGGAGTTGGGAGATGGGGTTGATGAAAGAGTATTGGGAAAGTTTGGACACATGGAAAGAGTGAGTGAAGAAAGATTAGTAAAAGAGGTGTGGAAGTCAGAGGTGGAAGGAGTGAATATGAGGGGGTGTCCTAGGATGAGATGGATGGATGGGGTAAAAGGGGCATTGCTAAAAGAGAGGAATGTCTGTTGAGGAAGGACAGGAGAAGACAGGGGTGAATGGAGAATAGTTGTGTATGGATGATGCTGTGATGCATGTGGGGGAGTAGGTGGGGGATTGGGGGGTGAGGGAGTATGTATGAGAAATAAATTGATGCAGCCCGAAGGGATTTCTCCCTGCCTTCTCCTTTTCTGCATGAGGGGATGGGGCGGTACCAAATTAATGAAGTGACCTTGCTGTGGATGTGCTGTGTCTTGTGACACTGCTTCTGATCCAGGGCAGTGGACAAGTTGCAGGGATGACCAGTCATCCAATAGGTGCCAAGATAAGAGGGAGAGAAGATGGTAGAGGGGAGTGGAGTATGTAGGGGATGGAATGGATGGGAGTGGTTTTTATGCCCTTGTTTTTTGGCTGCCTCCCTTGTAAGGGGGGAAAAAAGCCTTTGGAATATGTATGTCTGTTTCTATGCCTTGTCTTTTGGTTACCTCCCATGTAAGGGGTGAAAAAGCCTTTGGTATATGTATGTATGTGTATAAATAGATAAAAACAAATGGTGGGCATTACAGCATATTGCTTAGGTGTTTATTTGAATGAATCTTAATACTTTGAAGTGTACCACATTGCAATGTCTCTGCAGGAAGCTTATTGCATTCATGCACTACATAGTTGGCAAAGTCGTTTCTACCCACTTCCAAATTAAACCTGCTTCCTGACTTTTTGAGAGTATTAATTTTTTATCTGATTGACATTGTGAAAATTTTGTCACTTTTGATGTTGTCAATTCCCTTTAGAATCTTAAAGGCCTGTATCAAATCACCCCCAAGTATACACTATTTTGGGGAAAATAAATTCATATGTTTTACTCAATTTTTGTATGATTTATTTCCAATATTTGGAATTAGTTTTGTGGCTTCCCACCGCATTTTTCCAATCTGTCAATGTTTTTAACGAGATTCAGTGATCATACACAAAAACAGCATATTCCAAATGTGGATGAACTAACAATTTGTATAGCTTGTTTATAACATACATACATGCATACACCAAGGCTTTTTCCCCTTTACAAGAGAGGTAGCCAAAAAGGAAAAGGCATAAAATCATTCCCACCCATTCCATCCCTGAATACACTCCACACTCCGCCACCCTCCCTCCCATCTTGGCACCTATTGGATGACTGGTCATCCCTGCAACTTGTCCACTGCCCTGGGTCAGAAGCAGTGTCGCAAGACACAGCACATCCACAGCAAGGCTGCTTCATTAATTTAGTCCCCCCCCCCTCTCCATCCCTTCATGCAGGAAAGGAGAAGACGGGGAGAAATCCCCTCGGGCTGCGTCAAATTTTTTCTCATACAGTGAGATGACCTCTCATTAACAGACGTTAATTAGCTGTGTTTGCCATGTTTTTTGCTTTGTTTTCAGTGTTTTTGGTGAGATGCAGGGATGACCTGTCATCCAATTGGTGCCAAGATAAGGCCGGCCACACACGTGCAGTTTAAACTGACAGTTATAACTGAACAGTTGTAACTTTCAGTTTAAACTGCACGTGTGTGGCCAGCCTAGTAGTGCTAGGCCGGCCACATGCGTCCAGTTTCAATTGACAGTTAATACTGAACAGCTGTAACTGTCAGTTTAAACTGCATGTGTGTGGCCGGCCTAAGAGAGAGGGAAGAGGGTGGAGGGGAGTGGGGTATGATGGGGATGGAATGGGTGGGAATGGTTTTTATGCCTTTGTTTTTTGGCTACCTCCCTTATAAAGGTGAAAAAAAAGCCTTTGGTATATGTATGTATGTATGTATGTAGAACATCAGATGAAAATACAGGAACACAATTCTTTACCACCCTTCACACTGCATGTCACAAGCACCAACTGAATGCAACAGAAAAAAACTACACCAGCAGCATACAACTCATCACAACCTACCATCCATACTACACAGAACAATCACACAGAAACATGTTCACACCCAGATAACTAAACAAGTTCTTCAAACTTAATACTCTGGCACCTATTTCCAGATAACCTCCACAGGGAAATCCCTCTGGCACCAGAGAAAAACCCCATTAGCATTCCTGTGCTTAGGACATCATCTGTCATAAAGACTCGGAATAGGCCTGGCCATAGATTCAAACTGTCCCAGATGCAACAACCACAGAGAAGACGCAGAACACCACTTACTACACTGACAATTCCCTGACAACACAATATCTCTTCTAAGTGACCTGGTCTTGACCAGACTGTTGCCATTTTCCTGGAGGCTGCAGGTTGCAGTAGAGGGCAGGGGCAACAGATTGATTGTTTGATTGCATTCATAAAGAACAAGAATTGTTAGCATGGTAGTTATCATTGAAAGTACTGAGACAGTGTTGATGCATTCTTTCTTGGATCTTTTTAGGCAGTGTAAGTCTTCATCTTTATGCACATATGTATACAATTACAACCACTCCTCGTTTAACGACGACAATTGGAACCAGTGCGCCGTCGTTAACTGGATTGGTCGTTAAACGAAAGTGTATAAATATACGTATATGTACTATATGTACAATGTCCAGCAATACATGTATCTTTATTTTCATGTATTTTCCCTCTTTTATACAGTACATTAAAACTTTATTTACTGTTTATTTACGGTGGTTTGGTTCCTGAAATTACCGTATATGACCAAATCCGCGTATGCTGACATTCCATTTTGAATACCGGGGTATTTTTTTAGTTTCGACCATGGGCGCAATATAGCAATAGAAAATTAAGTATTAATTTTGTAAATTAAAATGTATCAACGTAATATGCAATTTTGTGGGCGGAAATGAAAGTAAGAAATACCTTGCTACAAGAAAATATGCTAATGAACGAAGTCGGTAGCATAGGATCGGGACGCCATCTTGTCGTCTGCCAACGTCTCTCACAACGACGACAATGAGGACGAGCCGGATGACATTTAATTTGCAGGTAATGATTTATTAAACACAGGTTAGGTTAGTTTAGTTTAGGTTAGACAAATTTATCATCCTTTCATTTCTTCGACATCGGCATCTATCATAACAAACATGGTGTACCACTCGTTCGACATGACTTCGTTACTTACGAAATCTGTTTTAGCATTTTTTTTTATTTCCGCTCACATACATACATATACCAAGGCTTTTTCCCCCTTTCAAGGGAGGTAGCCAAAAAGGGAAAGGCATAAAATCACTCCCACCCATTTCATCCCTAAATACACTCCACACCCCTCCCACCCTCCCTCTCATCTGAGCACCTCCCGGATGACGGGTCATCCCTGCACCCTGCCCACTGCCCTGGGTCAGAAGCAACATCGCAAGACACAGCACATCCACAGCAAGGCCGCTTCATTTAATCAGCTACCCCCCCCTCCGTCCCCCTTTCCGCTCACAAAATTGTATATTACGTTGATACATTATAAATTACAAAATTAATAATTAATTTTCTATTGCTATATTGCGCCCATGGTTGAAACTAAAAATTTACCACTACCGGTATATACTGTACCCCAGGTAGTTTTTGCAGCTTGCAGGATGGTAATGTAGACCTAAGCTTTAGAACACTTTACCTCACAGGTAATATCCACCGTACAAGTTCATTTATAACATCATACAAATTTGCCTCAGCCAACTTAATTATCGTACACGACGTCGTAACTTCAGGAGATTTACGTTAAACGAATATTGGTCTGTCATAAAGCCCGTCGTTACTCCGAGTTGTCGTTAACCGAGTAGGTCGTTAAACGAGGAGTGGGTGTACTTTATAATATCCAAACCCAGTCTATATCTTTGCTTATCAAATGTTGTGTGAAATTAATATATGTTGTCCAACTAGATTGCTTTTCTTGTAATTTATCCCGTAGATTAATGTATTTATGCATAAAGCTGTTTCTTAGTCACTTCAAGCAATCGGTTTTCAGTTTTGTGTTGTACTGTGTTGGCAGTCTTTCATCTCATTCCAATGGGTTCTCTGTCTCTTTTCCCACTCCTTTCATTATTCTGAAGATAGAGCTAGCTTCATATTTTCTTTCTTCTCTCTTGTAGTGTGGGCAATCCTAGTTCATCTAAACTTCTCTTGCATTTTGTTAGCAAGGCTAGATATTCTACTTTGCCACCCTTTGTCTATCAGTCAACCAATAGGCTTCTTCCCTCATATAAAGGAGGTAACCAGCCAAGGCATGCACCTATCCTCAACCTTCCCACTCACATCTGTCAAACATTTCCCTTTTATTGTAGCTCCTTTTGGATGAATGGTTATCACAGTTTCCTGTCCACTGCCTGGCTCAGAACAATGCAGCAAGACTCAATACATTCACAGCAGGGCCATTTCATTTACCTGCTCCCCCCCCCCCCCCTAATCCTCTCATGTGGAAAACAGAGAAGATGAGGAGAAATCACTTTGGGCTGTATCATGTCCTTAGTGTGAATAGAATCCTGTGGTTGTGCACTGTCATGCCCTTGTGTGAATGAAGTCTCCTGTTTGTATTTTTAAGGTACATCTTGTGTGAATATGATGTATAATCCATATTGTAATGTGTATTTCTTAAAATATTACCCATTGCACTAAACCCATCTTTTGGAGGCATGCTTATATGTACTGTCAGATGACGCCAAGCTCAGAAACGTAACACAATTTGGCAGGAAAGCTTATTCTGCTCTCCCATTAGTTGAAGGCACTTAAACTACCTGCTTTGAATATGTTTTGGCATTCCTGAAATGTAAGCTTCCATTCCTGTTGTCGTAATCAACAAATGTTGAATAATTTCTATGTAGATTCAGATGGACCCTGGGCATCTGCTTCTTTTCTTGTCTTGTCTTCCCTGTTCTTTTCTCATTCTGGATCTCCCTGCTTCTCTTCTGTATTGACTCTTTTCTATTGATTGTGTTTCACTCACATGCTTTCCCTTAAGGGAAAGCATGATTGTGTTTCACTCACATGCTTTCCCTTAAGGGAAAGCATGTGAGTGAAACACAATCAATAGAAAAGAGTCAATACAGAAGAGAAGCAGGGAGATCCAGAATGAGAAAAGAACAGGGAAGACAAGACAAGAAAAGAAGCAGATGCCCAGGGTCCATCTGAATCTACATAGAAATTATTCAACATTTGTTGATTACGACAACTCCGTTAAACAAGTCCTTTGGGCTACAACAATTGCCCATCTCCATGCGAAGTACACAGCCTTCATGTTTTTCCAAATTGTTTCAGACATCTGACCGTTGCTGAATTATGTGTGATTCGACACTGTTATATCTAGGAGCTGTCAAGAATTTTTATGAGAGTAGTAGAGCTTGTGTCAGGATTAAAAATGGAGAGAGTGAGTGGTTCGAGGTAAAGGTGGGACTTCGTCAAGGATGCATTATGTCGCCCTGGCTGTTCAACTTGTACATGGATGGGGTAGTGTGAGAGGTAAATGCAAAGGTAGTGGGTGAATGGAGATGGTTAAAGAAAATGGAGAAAAGTGGGAGGTGAGCCAGCTGTTGTTTGCAGACGACACTGCACTTGTGGCAGGATCGGAGGAGGGATTGAGGAAGTTGGTGACAGAGTTTGTTAGAGTATGTGATAGAAGAAAGCTGAAGATAAATGTGGGTAAAAGATGATGAGATGTACAAGGGGTGAAAGTGGCAGTAATCTGGAAATGAGCATTAAGGGAGGGCAACTGGAGTAAGTGAATAGTTTTAGATACTTGGGTGCAAATGTGGCAGGAAAAGGTGGAGGTAGAATGTAGATTGAGAGAAGCGAGTAAATGCCTTGGTGGATTACAAAGTGTAATGTGGAATAGACATTTGGGAATGGATGCTAAGAGGAGACTGTATGAAGGAGTGATTGTGCCAACAGCACTGTATAGGGCAGAAACATGGAACATAAGAGAGGAAGAGATAAGGAGTTTGAATGTGTTTGAGATGAGGTGTCTGAGAAGTATGATGGGGGCTACTAGGCTTGATAGAGTGAGAAATGAAGAGGTGAGGAGGAGAACAGGGGTGAAAAGGGAAATGTTGTTGTTGTTGTTCCCTAGACAGTCTGTTCGAGCAGTCCTGTCTCCCCAAGGAATGCCACAGCCGAAACTGGGTTTTCCCACAAATCCTTTATAGAGTGTATGTTGTGTTGTTTACGTGCATGATTGTGTATAATGCAGTCTTCCATTATGTGTTGTATGGTATGGGGTGAAGTGGTACCTCCTTGGCAGCTGTTCACAATGAGGTGATCCAGCCTCTTCTGGTAGCTTAGAAGTGCTGGGTGGTGGCCGCACCGCAGTCTGGCCATGTGGACTCTGTCCTTTTGTGGGAGAGAGGATTCAGAAGGATGGATATCAGGGGGTCTAGCATGCAGCAGTGTGTTGTCTTTCAGTGTGTTAATGGAGCGGTGAGTGATATGATTATGAATATGTTTCCGGAGGCTGGTATTTGGTGGTTGTGGAGGAAGAGAAGAGAGTATCTGTGTGTAATACAGGTCTTTGGGTGTTGTTTTAATGTTTCTTGGTGTGTGTGGGTATTCTGCTATATAGTGTAGTGGGTGTGATGTGTTTGTGGTGGCTGCGGCAAGTGTTTGTGTGCCTCTCATGTTGAGGTGGTCCTTGACTTTGAGGACTTGTTTCATGGTGTAAATGGTCTGTAGGTGTTGTATTTGTGCAGCCTGTAATTGTTTTAGGGCTTTGTTTTGTATGATTTGAAGGGTGTTGTGGTGTGTCTCACTGAGATTAGGAGCCCATGCAGGACTCGCATAATTCATCACTGAGCATATGTAGTGTTTGTATATTGTTGTATTAGTTTCTTTGTTTTGTCCAAATGTTGTTCCAGTGATTGACTTAAGTGCATTAAGTCTAGGTGTGCATTTGTTTTTTATGTTTGTGATGTGTTGTTTGAAAGACATGGATGTATCGTATGTTACACCAAGAATTTTTGGTGTGTTTGTGTGTGGTATTAGAGTGTTGATGTAGAAATGAGGTATGTATTTGTGTTCTTTTGTTCAGTTGGTGAGAAGTGTTGCTGTAGATTTGGTTGGAGCTATTTTGAGTCTGTTTGTGATGAACTATGTGTTGAGTGTATCAAGGTATGGCTGGATTATTTCTGCAGCTTTGTCTGTGTTACAATGTGTGCATATGATTGTCATGTCATCTGCGAAGGAAGAGATTTGTATATCTGAGGTGTCTGGTGTGGGTAAGTCATGCAAGTATAGATTAAAGAGCTTGGGGGATAGAACAGAGCCCTGTGGTACTCCATTCTTAATGTTTCTGATGTGCGATGATTGGCTATTATATAACACATAAGCATTCTTACCTGCCAGATAATTGGCCAGCCATCTTTTGGTGATATTGTGCATGTCTGTGTTATATATTTTATTTGTTAGGTTGTGGCGGGGGATAGCATCAAAAGCTTTACTAATGTCTAATGTTATAAGAAGTGTTCTGTGGTGGGGCCTATCTGAATTGATGCCATCTAAAATTCTTTGTGTGAGGTTTATCAGAAGAGTGGAGTGTAGTGGCCTAAAACCGTGTTGTGAGTTAGCAAGGGGAATATGTGGTGTGACAAGTTGTTGTTGTTGTTGTTCCCAAGACTGTCCGAGCAGTCCCGTCTCCCCAAGGAATGCCACAGCCGAAACTGGGTTTTCCCACAAATCCTTTATAGAGTGCATGATTGTGTATAATGCAGTCTTCCATTATGTGTTGTATGGTATGGGGTGAAGTGTTACATCCCGGGCAGCTGTTCACAATGCAGTCATCCAGCCTCTTTTGGTAGCTTAGAAGTGCTGGGTGGAGGCTGCACCGCAGTCTGGCCAGGTGGACTCTCCTTTCGTGGGAGAGAGGATTCAGAAGGGTGGATATCAGGGTGTCTGGCATGCAGCAGTGTGTTGTCTTTCAGTGTGTTAATGGAGAGGTGAGTGATATGATTATGAATATGTTTCCGGACGCTGGTATTTGGTGGTTGTGGAGGAAGAGAAGAGAGTATCTGTGTGTAATACAGGTCTTTGGGTGTTGTTTTAATGTTTCTTGGTGTGTGTGGGTGTTCTGCTATGTAGTGTAGTGGGTGTGATGTGTTTGTGGTGGTTGTGGTAAGTGTTTGTGTGCCTCTCATGTCGAGGTGGTCCTTGACTTTGAGGACTTTTGTTTCATGGTGTAAATGGTCTGTAGGTGTTGTATTTGTGCAGCCTGTAATTGTTTTTAGGGCTTTGTTTTGTATGATATGAAGGGTGCTGTGGTGTGTCTCACTGAGATTAGGAGCCCATGCAGGACTCGCATAATTCAACACTGAGCATATGCAGTGTTTATAATGTTGTATTAGTTTCTTTGTTTTGTCCAAATGTTGTTCCAGTGATTGACTTAAGTGCATTAAGTCTAGGTGTGCATTTGTTTTTTTATGTTTGTGATGTGTTGTTTGAAAGACATGGATGTATCGTATGTTACACCAAGAATTTTCTGTATGTTTGTGTGTGGCATTAGAGTGCTGTTGATGTAGAGATGAGGTATGTATTTGTGTTCTTTTGTCCAGTTGGTGAGAAGTGTTGCTGTAGATTTGGTTGGAGCTATTTTGAGTCTGTGATGAACCATGTGTTGAGTGTATCAAGGTATGGCTGGATTATTTCTGCAGCTTTGTCTGTGATACGATGTGTGCATATTATTGTTATGTCATCTGCGTAGGAAGAGATTTGTATATCTGAGGTGTCTTGTTTGGGTAAGTCATGCATGTATAGATTAAAGAGCGTGGGGGATAGAACAGAGCCCTGTGGTACTCCGTTCTTAATGTTTCTGATGTGCGATGATTGGCCATTATATGAAACGTAAGCATTCCTATCTGCCAGATAATTGGCCAGTCATCTTTTGGTGTTATTGTGCATGTCTGTGTTATATATTTTATTTGTTAGGTTGTGGCGGGGGATAGCATCAAAAGCTTTACTAATGTCTAATGTTATAAGAAGTGTTCTGTGGTGGGGCTTATCTGAATTGATGCCATCTAAAATTCTTTGTGTGAGGTTTATCAGAAGAGTGTTTGTGGAGTGTAGTGGCCTAAAACCGTGTTGTGAGTCAGCAAGGGGAATATGTGGTGTGACAAGTTTAAGTATTAGGCGTTCAGTGACTTTAGAGGGGGTGCAAATAAGTGTGATTGGGCGGTGTGATGTTGGGATTGTTGGGTCTTTGTTCGGTTTTGGAATGGTGATTATTTTACCATGCTTCCAGATGTCGGGTATAGTGTTGTGTGAATAGCTGTAGTTTGCAATGTTTGTGAGTGCGTGTATACCTTGTGGTCCAATGTGTTTTAGGTGGATGTTACTTATGTTATCAGGGCCTCAGGCAGATGAGTGTTTGAGATTATGTATTATGTGTTTTGTTTGACTGTCTATGAAGGGTGTATAGTCTGAGTCTGTGGGAAAGTCTTTCTTACGTCGAATAGTGCGTCAGTCGTCAGGGTGAGAAGTGAGATGGCTTGTCTGTGCAAAATGATTTATGAGTGTGTTTGCTTGTTGTCTGTTTGAGGGTAGATTGTCTGTTGTTGTGATTATCGCTGTGTGAGAGCGTGTTGTGTTACTGTTGGATAGTGTAATGCTATTGAGTGTTTTGTACAATTTGCTGGTGTTTGTTTTGTGATCAAGTTTATTGATAAAGTTTTGCCAATTTTGTGTTTTTTGTTTGTGTATTTTATTGGCAATCACAGTGTTTAGTGTTTGTATTTGGTCTGCTATGTTTTGAGGGATAGGTGTGGGGGTATTGTGTTTAAGCGTGTTTCGTTGTCTGATGTGGCCTTGGATTTCTGGTGTGAAGTTGGGGTTGTGTGATTTTCTGTTGCCTCTAGGGATGTACCGGGTATCTCTTGTCTGTGTTTTGTATGATTGTATTAAAAGTGTGCACAGCATTGTTTATGTTTGTGATTGGTGTACTGTTAAGTGTTTCAAAATGTTGTTCTGTCTCTTCAGTAAAAGCTTCCCAGTTAGCTCTCTTGTAATTGGTGTATGTGTGTCTGTGGCCAACTGGGGTGCATCTTGTTTTGGTGGTGATGATGATTGGAAGGTGGTCAGAACCAAGGGTTCCGACCACTCTCCATGATGTTGTTGGGGTTAGGCAGGGGGAGCAAAAGGTGATATCAGGAGAGGAGGGAGTGTAGAGGGCTTGGTGTGGGATATGTGTATGATTATGTGTGTTGTTCATGATAGTCAATGAGTCAAACTGAGTCTGTATATCAAGCCCTCTGTCTGTGTCAGGGTTGTCGACATACCAGGCAGACAACTTGGCATTGAAGTCACCACCCATGATCAGGTTGGGGATTGAGGCTAGTTGGCTAAATTGAGGCCTGAAGGTGTTTGGAACTGTGGGGGATGATTGGGGGGGAATGTACATGTTAACTATTGTCAGTGTTGATTTGTTGCCTGTGTGGATTCAAATGGATTGGATTTCTGTAGTGTTATCTGTGGTAGGGAGGAGAATTTTGGTTGTGGCACTTGTGTCCACAAAACAGATGGAGTGGTGGATCAGGGTGATGAGTCCACCACCATTGCCGTCGGTCCGGTCTTGTCTGATGGTGGTGTAATTATGAAATGATGGTGTTTTGTGTGAGTGTCTTAGTTTTGTTTCTTGTATAAGTGCTATGTGTATGTTGTGTTGTTTAAGAATGTTCGAGTTCATGTTTTTTTTGTGTTAATACCATCAATGTTGTATTGTAATATGTTGATGTTTTGTGTTCTGTATGTGTTGTATGTTGCTGTTTGGGGTTGAGGTTGGGGTGTTAATGGGGAAGGTGTAGGATCTGGGTTAGAGGGGGGAAAGGAGAGATTGGGGACAAAGGAAGGGCAGTACTGTTTGAGGATAAGGGCAAAGGGAAATTGGGAGTGGATAAGGGTGCTGGCTGTGGTTGGGGTGGTGGGAGTCGGGCTACTGGAGGGCAGGTAGAACATGTCCAAGTGTTTGTGTATTGGTTTGTGTTAGCAAGTGCTGTACAAGTGAGGTGGGCCCAGTTTTTGCACATATTGCACTGAACTTAGCCCTTTGTCTGTCTGCTCAAGTAATGTGTTTAGAGCATGTGGGGCATGTGTATTTTGTGGTGGGCCCAGGATTGCTCTCTACATCTCCAGCTAAAAGTAGAAGAAAAGGGGTGATCACTGGAAAATCACCCCATGGTGCAGAAAAAACGTAACATTGCATGTTGAGAAAAAGGATTGTGGTACTCCCCAAGGCAGGCGTAGCTCCTCTTGGGGACCGGTGCCACCTGCGTAGAGCCGGTGGCCAGAGCTGGTTGCCTCCATTTGGCCCCCAACTCTTGGGGTTGGGGGGTGGTCCCACGACGTAGACGCTGCGGCTCCAGGACCTGGAAAGGGAGTTGGGAGATAGGGTTGATGAAAGAGTATTAGGATGGTTTGGACACATGGAAAGAATGAGTGAAGAAAGACTAATAAAAGAGGTATGGAAGGCAGATGTGGAGGGTGTGAACATGAAGAGACGTCCTAGGATGAGGTGGATGGGTGGGGTGAAGGGGGCTTTGGGGAAGAGGGGAATGTCTGTTGAGGAAGGACGGGAGAGGACAGAAGACAGGGGTGAATGGAGAATGGTTGTATATGGATGATGTTGTGATGCATGAGGTGGAATGGGCAGGGGGATGGGGGTTGAGGTAGTATGTGTGAGCAAAATTTGATGCAGCCCTAAGGGATTTCTCCCCATCTTCTCCTTTTATGCATAGGGGGACGGAGAGGATGGTCGCCGATTTAATGAAGTGACCTTGCTGTGGATGTGCTGTGTCTTGCGACACTGCTTCTGACCCAGGGCAGTGGACAAGATGCAGGGATGACCCGTCATCCAGGAGATGCTAAGATAAGAGGGAGGGTGGGGGTGTGTGGAGTGTATTCAGGGATGGAATGGGTGGGAATGATTTTATGCCTTTTCCTTTTTGGCTACCTCCCTTGCGGTTTTGGTAAGGGTAAATTTCCCAAAGGGAGAATCTCTTGATTGGGTCCATAGGGATGTGGATGAGGATGAATTGTTGAAAGATAGTTGATGACAAGATGGGGTAATAATGCTGTATTTCATGTTTGGAAAAGAAGGGGGTAAGTTGTAGTGTATTGTGGGCTCGTCGTAGTGTTTGACTAAGTTGGGTTGGGGGTGATCATTTGGAAGTCGACTACTCCTGCGTGGGCGTTCCAAATATCTCTTTGAATGAGATTGGAATGTTCTAGGAGACTGTCTAGTTCTTTGTCCAGTTCCTTCAGGTGATAAAGGAAAAAGAGGGCATTTTGGGAATTGGTGATCTGCGATAACTGAGAGTTTGTGAACTGTGCAAGGTCATTGAATTTGTCAATTACTGAATTTACAGAGTCAGCGAGGAGATCTATGTTCTTGGAGTTTAAATCTATGAGTTTCCCTTGTTGGTGTAGTACTCTTGTTATTTTCCCTATGTGTGAATGAATGGTTTGAATGTCTTGTTCAGTAGCAGTTCCGAATAGGGATTTGGAAATTATCCCCATAAAGTCGAAAAGTCCTCTTTTTGTTCTACTGGTCGTTGTGGTGTCATCGTCTGGGTCTGGGAGGTGGTATATTGTGTATCTGATTTTGTTTAGTTTTTCTTGTAACGCGTTGACGTTGTGGTATAGTGTCAATGAGGTTTGATAGTTTTTATGAGTGTCATTGGGTACTTGCCTTCCAATTAGTTTTTCCACATCTATTAGGTCCTTTTGTAATTTTGAAATGGGATCTAACAATGTGTTGGGAGAGATGCGGAGCTTAATCATTATGGAATCTTCAACGCATGCGGCGGTGCCGTGTTTGTTCACTATAGCGCCAGGCAGGAGCCTTGGTACGGAGAGGGTGAGGTGGACGAGGATGGGGAGTGCCAGGAGGAGTTTCATCTGTGGAAGAAGGGCAATGCCTTAGTGATTTAGGATTTGTGTATCTGGCTCTCGCTAAGGTTATGGTGGTCGGAAGGAAGTAGAGAAGTTTCAAGAGATATGCGGAAAGGAGTTCTTATTGGAAATGGGCCATTTTAACCTCCACTGATAGATACATGATGTCCTGCATCTTCACAGGCGAGAGCTAGAGTGCATGTTTAGTTGCGTCGACGCAGGGTCATGGGATGAGACTTGCGTTTGGGTGAGTTATGTGTGGTCGTGGTAGGTGGGTTGTTGATGGGAAGTGGGATTGGGTCGAGGTTGAGTTTGACCTTTCTCAGCTTCTCTCCATGTATGGTCGCGGTTGTGTGATCGGAAGGATCTGTTAGTAGAAAAACATTGTTAGGGAGTGAGCTTGTGACTGTGAAGGGACCTAAGAACTTGGGTCTGAGTTTGTTAGTCCTGGTTGAGTCTTTGACCATGACAGTGTCACCAAGCGTTATGTCAAGTGGAATTGAGCGTTTGTGTTGTTTTGTCTTTGTCTTTTCCTGGGCTTCTTTCAAGTTTGTTCTAACTTGTTTGTAAATGGTTTGCATACCTCTTTTGATGCAGTGTGTGAGGTTATCTAGGTTGTATAAGGGTGGGGGTGGTTGGTTGAATATTTGGTAGGGTAGGCGCATTGGTTGGCCGAAAATGATCTCATGTGGGGACATCTTTGTTGCGGAATTGACTGTGCTATTGATACTGGCTTGTACCTGTGGTAGCCAATCTTCCCAACTGTCCATGAGGTCGTTGACCAAGGGTCTGAGAATCTCTAGGACCTTGCGATTTGTTCGCTCAGTCAGACCATTTCCCTGTGGGTGGTATGCAGTGGCAAATGTTTGGTCAATGTTGTACAGGTGTGCTATTTGGCGCATCACCTGGTTTTTAAATTCTGAGCCATTGTCAGATAACATTGTGTGTGGTATGTTGTATCTACAAAAGATATTGTTAACTAGGGCTTTGGCTACAGTCTCTGCTGTTTTGTCTTGGAGTGGTATTAAGATTGTGTATTTAGAGAAATATTCTACTGCTGTGAGTACATAGTTGGAACCTTGATGGCTCTTTGGCATTTTCAGTAGGTCAATGCCAAGTGTTTCCCATGGCTCAGCAGGGAGTGGGATGTCTTTTATGTTGATTTCCTTCGGGTCAGGGCCTCTGAATTGGTTACAAGTTATACAAGAATCTATGTGTGTGGTTATATCTCTTTTCATGTTAGGCCAGTAATATGTGTGCCTAGCAGTGTTTAGTGTCTTATCTCTGCCCGAGTGGCCTCCCATTGCACTGTCGTGCAATATGTGTAGGACCTTGGGGACTAGGCTCTGGGGATAACAGTAACCTCTCTTGTGTTAATGGTTCTCCTTATGACTCCGTCGACCAGTTTGAGTT
The DNA here is from genome assembly GCF_046742065.1 of Oratosquilla oratoria. Lineage (NCBI taxonomy): Eukaryota > Metazoa > Arthropoda > Malacostraca > Stomatopoda > Squillidae > Oratosquilla > Oratosquilla oratoria. Next base: position 59,101,896 of record NC_134788.1, read on the forward strand.
CCTCAATAGGGACAGGTGGTCGGGAGTGTAAGGGGGTTTGTGAAAGGAGATGCTGTTTTATTGGGGACCATATAGGGTCTCTTTCAGTTTCCTGTGTGAGTTCTTGCATAGGTATGCATGTGGTTTGGGTTATGGGGGTGATGTAGGTTTGTCTGCTGAGGCTATCTGCCACTACGTTAGCTTTCCCAGCTAAGTATACGATCTTGGGATCGTAATCAAGGAGAGTTGCTTTCCATCTAGCAACTCTCCCATGTAAGTCTTTGGAGTTAAAAAGATAGACTAGGGGTTGGTGGTCTGTTAGTATGGTAATCTTGTAGCCTAAAATGAGGTATTTGAAATGTTTAAGTGCCCAAACTATAGCTAACCCTTCTTTGTGAGTAGTAGAATAGTTACTCTCAGCCTTATTAAGGACTCTACTTGCGTAGGCTATGGGGTGCTCTTTGCCATTGTCATCTTTCTGTTGTAGGACTGCGCCTATTCCTTTAGAGGAGGCGTCTGTGTAAAGAAAGAATTCTTTCTTCATGTCAGGGAAAGCTAGTACAGGGGCTGTGGTCAGAGATTGTTTCAGTGTGTTGAAACTTTGTTGTTCTGTTTCTGACCATTGAAATGGTTCGCCTTTCCTTGTGAATTTGGTCAGAGGGGAAGCTATGTGTGCAAAATTGTGAATAAAGTGTCTGTAGTATGAGGCTAGCCCTATGAAACTTCGTGTTTCATTTGTGTTTCTGGGGATTGGGAAGCTGTTTATGGCATCTATTTTGTCTGTGTTTGTATGGATCCCCTTTGCATTCACTTTATGGCCTAGAAAGGTGAGTTCCTTCATGAGGAATCTACATTTCTTTAATTGAGTCTTTAACTCCGTATGTTTGAGACGTTTGATGACAATCTCTAAAGTGTTAAGGTGGTCTCTTTCTGTGGGACTATATATAATGAGGTCGTCTAAATAGACGAATAATGAGACTCCTATCATGTCACTGAATATGCGGGTCATCAACCGTTGTTGGGTTGAGGGGGCGTTTTTAAGGCCAAAGGGCATACGTTGAAAATGAAAGTGTCCTTTGTCAGTGGAGAATGCAGTTATGGGTTTAGATTCTTCAGATAATTCCACTTGCCAGAAGGCAGACTTAAGGTCGATAGTGGAAAAAACTGTGTTATTGTTCCCTAATGATTGGAGGATGTCCTGCATGGCAGGTAGTGGGTGGGGGTCAGATTGAGTGAGGTGGTTGACCAAAAAGAGGGGACTGTTCCATGGGGAGTCTGAATGGGAAATTACGCCTTGGTGTAACATCTCTTGTACATTGCTATTGACTTGGGATTTCCTACTGTGAGGAATGCGGTAAGTGGGGTTGTATGAAGGGGGAGTGTTAGTGGGGATTTGGATGTGATGTTTGATTATATCACATTTGCCTAGTGGTTCACCTTCTAAGGCGATAGCTGATCTATTCCTCTGTAGGAGAGCTAATAGCTCGTTATGAATTTCTCCGTCAGCTGATGTTATGATTTGGTCTGGATTGATAGGGGTGAGGGGTTGTGTTGGTCTTACTGGGTTGATGTGTTGAGGGAGTGGTTCCTGGATAGGGGAATTATGGAGGTGGACTGCGCAAATGTTAGTATTCTTATTGATTTTACGGTGTTGGTCTGAAAGATTTGTTAACATAGCTAGGGTGTGTTTATTTTCTGATACTATATCCCAGGAGGACTCTAAGGTTATGTTATTGGAGACATGGGTGCGGCCACTAGGTGCCACCAGATTGTATCCTCAACTGGTGTTGAAAGCATACATTTTACAGAAGTCGGGATGGTTAATCCAAACTCGTACAAAGTTCCTTTCCTTTATTCAAAGGATTCTCTTCTTTCACAATACACTGGTATTAACTACATGTCTTTTCTATTTTATACAGTTAATTGTCTCTATCACTACCCTTTTTGCACAATACTTGTCATCGCACCAACTGGCGGTCCTGCCCGGTGCGTCTCAGTTTGATTCAGCGGAAACGCTGGATATGCAAAATTTCCAGGTCCCAGCAATTATATTTACACTGTTTTCAATGGGAGTATTTGGTCTCCCACAACCAATATTCTTATACTTAATTACTAATTACATCCCATTTATTTATTATATAATATTTCCAAGGGGGAAAAGCTCGTTGTTATTGGGTTGTTCAACAATGTTATGAGTTGGTGGTCGACTGCACTTATAAGTGTGCGATTGTGTGTGTGTGTGTGTGTGTTGCCTGGTGGTCGCGATGCTAGAGATTGCTTGGGTCAGCGAGATGTGTGTTGCATTGGACCTCGTGATGCTGAGTCGGCGTTTGATGCTTGTGGTGGACAGTGAGTGAGGAAGTGGGTTATATGACTGGGGTTATATTACTCGTCATGTATATGAGGCGTATACAAGGGGGAAAAAGCCTTGTATATCTATGTATGTATGAAACATCAACCAATATATTGTGTTCCTGACTACCAGAAGCTTTGCCTACCAGAAGTTATTGTGCATCAGCATCTCATCTCTAGCTACCCATTTGTTCCTGAGACTGGAAAGTTGGCCAAAACACTATATCCATTAGTGTGACTTTAGCAACCAGAATGGAGACTTGTCTACACCATAATCAAGAGTGTTTCACCCACCTGTTCTTATGTGCTGCATACAAGAGCACACCCAGCTACTCTACAAGAATGGGAAATGAAGTTCAATACCAAAAATGCAAAGTAATGGAAGTGGGCAATAGCAACAAAAGGCCATTGTTAAACTATTCCTTGAGAAGTGAATCCCTTACAAATGCAAAAGAGGAGAAAGACTTGGGAGTATTGATGGAAGACAACCTATCACCTTACAGATATCAGCAGGATTGTGGGAGAGACATACAGACTACTGCAAAAAATTAAAGTGGCATTCCACTATATGGATGAGATGATGAAAAAATTTGTCAAAACCCTGATATGTCCAAAACTGGGTTATGGTCCCCACAAAGAGAGAATACAAAGGGCAGGATCCAAACTGGTCCCAAGCCTGGCAGATAAACCACATGAGGAAATACTGAAAGTACTGCCAGGCCTACCAACTTTGAAAGATTGAAGAGAAAGAGGTGATATGATGACAGTATTCAGGTCACCAAAGGGGATAGATTGTATTAGCCAAAGAGATCTGATAAAAGATGTGAAGTTTTAAGAGGTCACAGGAGTAAATATTAGGAAAGAAGAACGCATGTCTAAAGGATGTGAAGAAATACATTTTTCCAAATACATATACCAATGGAGACAATAACTGAAATTGGGAAGAAATGATAAGTGGAGTCCCACAAGGTTCTGTATTGGCTCCAACAATGTTTGCCATATATATAAATGATATGGATAAAGGTATGGAATGTTATATGAACTTCTTTACAGATGATATGAAACTACTAGAGTAAGAAGTACAGAGGAGGAATGCGACTCACTACAAGAAGACCTGGACAGATAAACCACATGGGGAAAGACTGGGTCTACCAACTTTGAAAGATCAAAGAATAAAGAAGAGAAAGAGGAGACCTACTAACCATCTACAGAATTATGAAAGGGATGAAAGTCCTTGATTGAGATGACTTACTAAAATGGAATAGGAAAAAAACAAAAGGACACAAAAAGAAACTTAAAAAGGATAGAGAAGAGATCTGAAAAAGAATAGCTTCCCACACAGAGTGATAGATATCTGGAACAAACTGAATGAGGAAACGGTGATTGCAAAAACTATACAAGAATTTAAGATCAAACTGGATGCTGAAAGATTCAAAAGTGGGTCACTACGAGCATGCTCTCCTCCCGTAAAATACAACTAGGTAAAACTAGGTAAATACACACACACACACACACACACACACAATAATGTTTGTTATTTATATGAATGACATGGATGAGGGTGTGGAATATTACATGAGCTTCCTTGCATATGACTCAAAACTGTCAAAGAAAGTGAGTATTGAAAAGGACTGTGACTCACTGCAGAGAGATCTGAACAGGGTTTGGGAATGGAGTCAGAAGTGGGAAGTGGACTTCAACATTAAGAAATGTAGCATAATAGAATTTGGAAGTAAAAAAATATATATATATCAGGACAATATAAAATTGGTGCAAAGGAAGTAAAAAAAAGTGGGAGTAATCATCACAACGGATATATCCCCTGCCAAACAGATAAACTATATTGTTTGTGAAACCTATAACTTGCTAAAATCAATGAAAGTGGCTTCTACTTACTTGGATGAAGAAATGGTGAAGAAAATACCAGTCACCCTGATAAGGCCAAAATTGGAGCACGCAACGACACTATGGTCGCCCAGTACTAAAAAGAATGGGGGGAAAATTGAGAGAATCCAGAGAGCAACTACGAAGATGGTCCCAACACTATCAGAACTGTCATATGAAGACAGATTGTCAAAACTTGAATTACCAACTCTAGAACAAAGAATAGAAAGAGGTGATTTGGTGGTCATCTACAGAATTATGAAAGGTATAGAAATCCTGGATGAAGAAGACTTACTAAATTGGGATAAAAGAAACACAAGAGGACATGGAAGGAAACTCAAAAAGGATGGTTATAGAAGAGACCTAAAAAAGAACTTTCCCCACAGAGTAGTGGACGTATGGAACACACTGACAAAACAATAGTATGTGCAAAAAAAATACATTAATTTAAGGACAAATTAGATATGGTGAGATACAGAGACAGGACACCATGAGCATAGCTCCCCTTCCCTTAAGATAAAACTAGGTAAATAAATACACATACCCAAAAGGTATCTAACCCTCTCATAAGAGAGGAAGCACCTTTCCCACACCCATCCCACACCTATCCATCACTTGCTTGTCTCCCAGCTAGCCTAGCTCCATGTAGATAAAGGGCCTCCCTGCTCCTTGCCTAAGTTATAGGATAGTTATAGAAGATGTCTGAGAAAGAATAGTTTCCCATACAGAGTGGTGGATATTTGGAACAAATTGGATGAGGCAACAGTGTGTGCAAAAACTACACATGAATTTAAGAACAAACTTGATGCTGAAAGATACAAAGACTGGTCACTATGGGCATAGCTCCCCTCCCTTATAATACAACTAGGTAAATAAGTAGTGTGGTGAGCCACAGCACGATCACAGAGTAGAACCTGGCAGCCTAAGCTGGTTTGTCACCACAGCTCCATCTATGTGGTGACCCTTCCTCCTTGCCACCTTGTGCTCATACACAAGACGAGGAGAAATTCCTCGAGGCAATGTCAGATTAGTTCATTCTCAACCATTCTACACCAACACCTGTCTCTCCTTCTCCTTTCCCTGCTCAACAGACATTCCCCTTTTACTTAGGGCCTCTTTCCCCATATCCATCTACCTCATTCTTGATCTGGTAGACACCAGCCTTGATGTCCATGTCTTTTTATTATTGTCTTACATTTTTTGTGATTGATGATTCTGTTTAGCATCAAGAATTCCCCATTAACAGGAGGCTAGGACTGTGCCCCTTACAGTGGACTTTATAGTATGGAATTTAATTAACCATATCCATGGTGATGGCAGGGTTTGAATTGTTGTTGCCTCAACCTCCACCGACAGGAAACCTTTTGGTCCATATCTAGGTGGGATGCGAATTTTTTTTATTATGATGAATAAATTAAAACTAATAATGTAAATGATAAATAAAAGACGTAAAAGCATATAGTTAAAAAAAAAAAGGTAAATAGTAATAAATTGACATATAACTAATAACAGATGAGAATCAAGCAAATAATGATAAACAGACAAATGGTAACAAAACAAATAATATAAGATAGATGATAATCATTACAGCATCTTGTCAGGTGTTCATCTAAATGATTCTTAAAGCTTCGAACTGAGCTACATTGCACTGCCTCTGCAGGAAGTTTATTCCATTCATTAACTACGCAGTTGGCGAAGTTGTTTTTACCCATTTCCATATTAAATCTATTTCCAGACAGTTTGAGACCATTGTTTCTCGTATTCTCATTCAGTGTGAAAATTGTCATTTTTTATGTCAATTCCCATTAGAATCTTAAAGACCTGTATCAAGTCACCTCTTGAGTTTGCGCATTTTTAGGGAAAACAGATTCATATGTTTTAGTCGATTTTCGTATGATTTATTTTTGATATTTGGAATCAGTTTTGTGGCTCGCTGTTGTACTTTTTCCAATCTGTCAATGTCTTTAATGAGATTTGGTGGCCATATGGAAACCACATATTCCAAATGTGGACGAACTAACGATTTATATAGCTTATTAGTGAGTGATGGACTTTTGAAGTCAAAAGATCATGCAATCAGACCTAGAATCTTATTTGCTTTCTCAGAGGCTGAAATACACTGCTTGGATGATCTGAGATCGTTACTGATAATTACGCCGAGATCTTTTTCACTTCACTTTTGTTAACGAATTTCCAAATAACTTGTAATCGTACTTACTGTTATTTTTACCTATGTGCATTACCTTGAATTTACTTGTGTTAAATTTCATTAGCCACTTTTCAGACCATTGCTGTAATTTATCTAAATCTTCTTAAATATCTAATTGGTTTAAGTGATCATTTGCCATTCTGCACAATTTTGTATCATCAGCAAATTTGGAAACAATGAATTTTAGTCCATGGTCTGTATCATATATACTATGAATAGAAGTGGCCCAAGAATGGAACCCTAAGGAACTCCATTGTAACATTTTCCAGTGTAGGTCTAACCCACTTAGTGAGCAATCCCTTTTGTAAATTCTTTTATTGTCTTGCTAGTTTGGAATACCATTTCCATGGTGCCCTAAGCTCAAGCAAGAGTTGTGGTGATATCACTTGTTGATAAAGCAAGATCCTTTCTGAATGTAGTAGATTCTTTAGTCATTATAAGATTCTTAGATTTGACACATTGACACATTTTTAGTGTTGAAAAGATATTTTACAGAGTTGTATCTTGTGGGAAGGGGAGCTAAGCTTGTGGTGTCCCGTTTTTGTATCTCTCCATATCCAGTTTGCTCTTAAAGTCTTGTATTGTTTTTGCACACACTGTTTTTTCATCCAATGTGTTCCATACATCTACCACTCTGTGAAGAATGCTGTTCTTTTTCAGGTCCCTCATATAATTGTCCTTTTTAAGCTTCTTTCCATGTCCTCTTGTGTTTCTCCTATCCTAATTTAGCAAATTTTCTCAGTCAAGAACTCCCATGCCCTTCATAACTCAATAGATGATCAACAAGTCACCTCTTTCATTTGTGTGCACTTGGTAATTTGTAACAATATTTTTTTATTTTGAAAATATGTTGTTGCCACTGATGAGTGATTCTTTAAGAAAGAATATATAAGGATGAGGAATTTTTTTTACAGTTAGCTTTATAGAAATTATAGCTATTAACACATTGCATCACTTCAGGCCACTGTAATAATGTGCCATTTCAGATGTTGGAAATTATGTTTCGACACAACCTGAGTGTAAGGCATATACAGATAGGGCCTCACTGCTTCTTTCCACTTGAACCTGATGAATTTGGACACCATGCTGATCTTACAATGGGCAGACAAGGATTGGTTGGATTTTTTAGCTCACTTCGCCCAGCTGCATGGAAAAATGGATCAGTTCTTCTTAACATAGATGGTACGTTTATTGATACATTTGTCTATTTCTTTTTTATTTTTTCCATGTAGGGAGATGCTTAAAAACTGAACTGCTTAAATGAGAAAGAAAAGGAGTACAAGAAGCTGAGAGAGGAGTGGGAAGGAGTGAAGTATAGAGTAGAACTAGGAGTGGAGGAGGAATGGGGGTGGTTCAAGGAGGAAGTCACAAGGTGTGGTAAGATGGTGTGTTGGAACAAGGAGGACGTGAGGAAATAGAAGGAAGAGTAATGAGTGGTGGGATGAGGAAGGAAAGAAGGATGTAGAAGAGAAGCAAGCATTCACAGATTGGTTACAAAATAGTATGAGAGAATCACATGAGAGGTACCAAGAAAAGAAAAGAGAAGTAAAGTATAAGATAAAGGAGGCAAAGAGGAGAGCAGATGTGAAATGGGGTAAGAGTATGACAGAAAATTTTGGAAGTGATAAAAAGTTTTGGAAAGAAATTAAGAGAGGAAGAGGAGGCAAATCAAGTAGAGAAGAAAAGGTAAAAGGTGCAGATGGAGAGATGATAATGGAAGAGATGGCAGTGAGAAGAAGGTGGGCAGAGTATTTTGGGAGTTGCTAAATGTGCAGGAGGATAGGGAGGGAAAGGTGGTTGCAGTGGGAAATGCTAAGAAAATGAGAGTGATGAGTGAGGAAAATGGAGGAGAAATAAGGAAGGATGAAGTGAGGGCGGCTGTTGGGATGATGAAAGCAGGTAAGGCACCTGGTCTGGATGGATGTCATGCAGAATGTCTGAAGAAAGGAGGTACACTGATGGTGGACTGGCTGGTGAGGTTATTTAATGTCTGTTTAAGAGAGGAGGTAGAGTGCCGGAGGACTGGAGAAGTGCCTGTATAGTTCCATTTTACAAGGGAAAGGGGGACAAATGTGAGTGTAGTAGTTTCAAATGGAGCTTGTTGAGTGTAGTTGGGAAGGCTTATGGGAGGGTCTTGATTGAGAGGATTAGGAAAGGAAGAGAGAGAGTAATTGGTGAGGAACAGTGTGGCTTTAGGACAGGTAGGGGTTGTGTAGATCAGATCTTTGTGGTAAGACAGATATGTGAGAAAGCTATAGGAAAAGGTAATGATGTTGTTTGGGCTTTTATGGATCTGCAAAAGGGTTATGACAGGCTAGACAGGAAGGCACTGTGGGAGGTGTTGCAGATATACGGGATAGGAGAAAAGCTTCTAGGAGCTGTCAAGAGTTTTTATGAGGGTAGTAGAGCTTGTGTCAGGATTAGAAATGAAGAAAGTGAGTGGTCTGAAGTAAAGGTGGGACTTCGTCAGGGATATGTTATGTCACACTGGCTGTTCAACTTATACACGGATGGGGTGGTGCGAGAGGTAAATGCAAGGGTGGTGGGACAGGGATTGGAGATGGTTAAAGAAAATGGAGAAAAGTGGGAGGTGAGCCAGCTGTTGTTTGCGGATGACACTGCACTTGTAGCAGGATCAGAGGAGGGAATGAGGAAGTTGGTGACAGAGTTTGGGAGAGTGTGTGAAAGAAGAAAGTTGAAGATAAAGGTTGGTAAAAGTAAGGTGATGAGATGTACAAGGGGTGAAAGTGGCAGCAGACTGGGAGTGAGTATTAAGGGAGAGCAACATGAGGGAGCGTCCTAGGATAAGATGGGTGGATAGGGTGAAGGGGGCTTTGGGGAAAAGCTGAATGTCTGTTGAGGAAGGACAGGAGAGGACAGAAGACAGGGGTGAATGGAGAATGGTTGAATATGGATGATGTTGTGATACATGAGGTGGAATGGGTGGGGGGGATGGGGTGTGAGGTAGTATGTGTGAGAAAAATTTGACACAGCCCGAAGGGATTTCTCCCTGTCTTCTCCTTTTTTGCATGGGGGGACGAAGAGGGGGGTCGCCAATTTAATGAAGTGACTTTGCTGTGGATGTGCTGTGTCTTGTGATACTGCCTCTGACCCTGGGCAGTGGACAAGGTGCGGGGATGACCAGTCATCCAGGAGGTGCCAAGATAAGAGGGAGGGTGGAGGGGAGTGGAGTGTATTTAGGGATGGAATGGGTGGGAATGATTTTTATGCCTTTTTCTCTTTGGTTACCTCCCTTGTAAGGAAGAAAAAGCCTCTCTATATGTACAGTGCTCGACAAGGAAGTACGAACAGTTAGCAAGAATGAATGATGAGAATGAATTAGTCATAAATCAATAAACAAAAGCTCACTTTGTACCTCTAATACTTTGATGGTGGCCTTTACGTGCAATGATCTCATGAAGGCGGTTTGGTATGGAAGTGACGTACTTGGCAAGATGTGCAGGGGTTATACTAGCCCAGGATTGGGGAATGGCTGCCTTGAGCTTGGACACAGAGCTCGTATCTTTACCCTGCAGGTCTTGTTTAATGTGGTTCCACATGTTTTCTATTGGGTTTATGTCAGGACTATTGCCTGACCAGTCTGCTATGTATGGTATATGATGGTCGTTAAGCCACTGAGTAACACTACGAGCAGTGTGGGCTGGGGTGTGATCTTGTTGAAAGATGTTAGCACCTGAGCTATTAAAAGAATCCTCCAGGGGGGTAAATGATATGGACAAGGAAGTGCGAACAGACAAGTGGGCAGAGCTAAGGGTAGGGTTTATGACAAGTGCTATCAATCATCCCTCAGTTGCCTCTTAGCCTTCATGGGGAGGCCTTTTGTTCCATGAGTGTTCTGGTGATGCCACCAAGGCGGTCAGTGTTTTTTGCAGACAGAGGTGCTTTCTAGCCTTAATATGGGCAAGAACAAGTATCTATCACAAGAGGCAATGACCCAGATCATAGCTTTACATAAATCTGGTCACCAAACAAAGGAAATAATAGAGCAGGTTGGGGTTGGCAAGACATCTGTGTGCAAGTGGGTTGCCATTTTTAAGAAGGAAGGTGGCTGTGACACACCTGGTTACAAACCAAGGAAAAAGTACCCCAAAAAGATATCCCCTCATGCTACTAATGTTATCAAGAGACACTTAGAGCATAATCCACATGTTATCGCCAAAAAAATAAAAGAAAGTAACCCGGGACTCTTTGGGGAGGTTAGTGTGCGAACAGTTAGCCGCCGCATTCACGACCTTGGGTACAGAAGCCACCGCCCGGTGAAGAAGCCTCTTCTCACCCTTAACCTGAGGCGCCATAGGGTCAAGTTTTGCAAGAAATATCTTCAGTGGGATGATGACAAGTGGCTGGATATTCTCTGGACCGATGAGTCTACCTTTACTGTGACTGGCAATAGGGGTGGAAACGTGTATTGGCGTGCGGGTAGTGAACCTCTTGACCCCCATTACGTTCAACAAACAGTGAAACACCCTGATTCTCTCATGGTATGGGGAAGTTATAGGGGAAGAGGACTTGGGAGCCTTATTGTACTACCGAAAAATGTAAAAGTGAACCAATATGTTTATTATGAACTCTTAAATGACCACCAGGAGGATTCTTTTAATAGCTCAGGTGCTAACATCTTTCAACAAGATCACGCCCCAGCCCACACTGTTCATAGTGTTACTCAGTGGCTTAAAGACTGTCATATACTTTACATAGCAGACTGGCCAGGCAATAGTCCTGACATAAACCCAATAGAAAACCTGTGGAACCACATTAAACAAGACCTGCAGGGTAAAGATACGAGCTCTGTGCCCAAGCTCAAGGCAGCCATTCCCCAATCCTGGGCTAGTATAACCCTTGCACATCTTGCCAAATACGCCACCTCCATACCAAACTGCCTTCGTGAGATCATTGCGCATAAAGGCCATTCATCAAAGTATTAGAGGTTCGAAGTGAGGTTTTGTTTATTGATTTATGACTCGTTCATTTTCCTCATCACTCATTCTCGCTAACTGTTCGTACTTCCTTGTCGAGCACTGTATGTATGTATGTATGCTTTCCAATCTTTGCATCTGATTGCTGTCATCCAATCTTGTCTTCTTCACTTTTTGAATGGCACTCATCCTTTCAGCATCTTATAAAATGGCAATTCCTTCTTTTCTCCAGTTTTCCTATTCTTGCACTCAACTACACATGTTCATGGAATATTTGAAGCACACAAAACTGGTGTGTGAGCTGTGTGTATGCCTTCATGGCATCAACAATAAGTGTAAACAAAATTTCTTGACTACATGGATGCATACACACCTTCCTTACATTTTGTAATGATGTCACACAGGAACCCATGTATATGCATAGGTATATACATAGTAGATCCTGTTAGAATTAGAAATGGAGAGAGCAAGTGGTTTGAGGAAGAGGTGGGGCTGTATCGGGGATGTGTCTTGTCACCATGGCTGTTCAGTGTGTACATGGATGGGGTGGTGTGGGAAGTGAATGCAATGAGAAGGGTCAGAGGACTGAAGATGGTTAAAGAAAATGAAGAAAGGTGAGCAGTTGCTGTTTGCTGAAGACATTGTGCTTGTGGCAGGGTCAGAGGGGCGATTAACCCCTTCAATACGGTGCTGCACACGTAGGCGTCATGGACTTAGATCTCGGTGGCAGCAGCCAATGCCAGCCGTACGACGTGTCGTAATAATACTCGCATCATAAAATATAGTCACCGCTTATATCAATCGTTCTCTCTTCACCCATGAATTTTGATAACCATAGAAAATGCAATTACAAAAGAATTAGAAAGAATGTCATTATGGAGGGGCGACTACAATAAATATAATCAAGACGCCGATATGGCAGCCTCGCGAATACACTCGCTCCCCATGACGCCTACGTGTGCGGCACCGTATGGAAGGGGTTAACCCCTTCAATACGATGACGCCTACATAGGCGTCATGAGGAGCAAGTGGGTATGCAAGGATGCTCATGTCAGCGTCTTGATTATATATATTGTAGTTGTGCCTGCATGACCCCCATACTCTGTAAACTGGCTTCATCATATTTTCTATGGTTATCAAAATTCACGGGTGAAAGAGAACGAGCAATACAGTGGTAACTTTATCTTTTATAATGCGAGTATCATGACGCAACATCGCACATCTGGCAGCTAATGCTGCCCGCGAGATTTCGGCCCGTATTGAAGGGGTTAAGGCAGTGACAGAGTTTGAGAAGGTATGCAATAAGAGAAAGGTGATGAGATGAACAAGGGTAGAGAATGGCAGAGAGTTGGAAGTAAGTCTTTTAGGAGAGAGGCCGGAGAAAAGTGTTAAGTATTTGTAATCATGTGTGACAGGAAAGGGAGTAATGGAGGTGGAGGTGAATTGTAGATTGAGGTAAGCAATGCCTTGGGGGGATTAAAAAGTATCATGAGAATTGATGCAAAGAGGAGATTATATGAAGGGGTGATTGTGCCAGTGACACTGTGTAGGGAGATTTGGAATGTAAGAGGTATAGCATAGAAATTTAAATGTGTTTGAGGTGAAATGTGTGAGAAGTATGGTAGGGGTTACAAGGTCTGATAGAATGAGAATTGAGGATGAGAGGGAGGGTGGAAAAGGAGATGGCAGATAGGGCCGATGAAAGAGTATTGGGGTGGTTTGAACACATGGAAAGAATGAGTGAAGAAAGATTAGTAAAAGAGGTGTGGAAAGCAGAGGTGGATGGAGTGAACTTGAGGGGACACCAGGGATGAGATGGATGGATGGGATGAAAGGGGCATTGAGAAAGAGGGGAATGTCTGATGAGCAAGGAAGGGAGAAGGCAGGAGGTAGGGGTGAGTGGAGAATGACTGTGTTTAAATGGTACTGTGATGCAAGAATGGGATGGGGCAGGGGATGGTGGGAGTAAGGAGTGGTTTGTGTGGATGATATTTTGACAGCCCGAAGGGATTTCTCCCTGTCTTCTCTATTTTCCTCATGGTGGGGAGTGGGAGTGTCACCGATTAAGTGAGGCATCCTTGCTGTGGATGTACTGCGTCTTGGTGCATTGTTTCTGACCCAGGGCAGTGGGCAGGATACAGGGATGACCCTTTGTCCACAAGGGGCTTAGATAAGAGGGAAGAGATGATGGTGGATGGGAGTATATGGGTGGGAGTGGGTACATGCCTTTTGACTTGAGGACTTTCCTTATAAGAATGAGGAAGCCTTTGGTTGATAGGCCACTCCCATCATGAGAGGGAAAGGGCCTTTTGGTATGTATGTTTTTATTTATTTATTCACTTTTTCCAGTATCAAACACAGCATTCTACAAGGAACAGAATGTAATTGACTTTGTGAAAGAAATTTTACAAATAAGGGATAAAAATTTAAGGGGTCCCCTTCCAGTTGACCTGGTGAGGAGATTGGACAAAGAAATCAAAGGTATTAAGGTAAGCATGTTTTCATTGTGACTATTTTTATGGGGTGCCAAGATAAGAGGGAGGGTGGAGGGGAGTGGAGTGTATTTAGGGATGGAATGGGTGGGAATGATTTTATGCCTTTTTCTTTTTGGCTACCCCCCTTGTAAGGGGGAGGGGGCCTTTGGTATATGTATGTATTTTTATGGGGTTAATAGAATACATGAATGTTTTATCATCTTGTGATGCCATTGCATTTTGAGTCCTCATTTTGTTAACAAAGAAAGAAGGTTAAATGCATTTGAGATAAAGTGTGAAGTATGGTGGGGTGACAAGGTTGGATAGGGTGATGAGTGAGGAGGTGAGGAGGAAAGTGGGAGTGCAGAAGGAGCTGGCAGATAGGGCTGATGAAAGATTAATGGGATGGCTTGGGCACATGGGAAGAATGTGGAAAGCAGAGTGGAGTGAGTGGACCTATGGGGCGACCAAGGATGAGGTGGATTTTGTGAATGGGGCATTGAGCATGGAAGGGAGAAGGCAGGGGATGAGTGTGAGTGGAGAATGGTTGTGTATGGATGATATGTAGATGCACCACAAAGGGCACTCCTCTTTGCTATTTTTCACTTGAGGGGACAAAGAGGGAGGGTTGCCATGTAAGTGAAGCTGCCCTGCTGAAGATGTGCTTCGTCTTGCTGCATTGTTTCTGAAGCAGGCAGTGGGCAAGGGACAGGGATAACTCTTCATCCAGAAGGAATTAAGATGAGAGGGAAATAATGGGTGATGGATGGGAGTGGGCACATATCTTGACTTGGTACCTCCCTTATAAGGGTGAAGAAGGTCTTGGTGTATATATATATATATATATATATATATATATATATATATATATATATATGTGTGTGTGTGTGTGTGAGAAAGCTATAGGAAAGGGGAAGGATGTTTATTGGGCTTTTATGGATCTGGAAAAAGCTTACGATAGGGTAGACAGAAAGGTACTGTGGGAGGTTATGCAGATGTATGGGATAGGAGGAAAGCTTCTTGGAGCTGTCAAGAGGTTTTTATGAGAGTAGTAGAGCTTGTGTCAGGATTAGAAATGGAGAGAGTGAGTGGTTTGAGGTAAAGGTGAGACTTCGTCAAGGATGCGTTATGTCGCCCTGGCTATTCAACTTATACATGGATGGGGTAGTGCGAGAGGTAAATGCAAGGGTAGTGGGTCA
>NC_134788.1:59124429-59148062 GCF_046742065.1 Oratosquilla oratoria
AAGGGTGGTAGATAGAGCGCTAATGGATTATGTAGTGGTAAATAGGATTATGATAGGAAGAGTTAAGGATGTACATGTGCTAAGGGGAGAGGGTGGGGGAATATCAGATCATTTTTTGGTGGAAGGTAAGCTGAGAGTGGAGGATAGATGGAGAAGGAGGAAAGGGACAAAAGGTAGGGAGGTTCTTAGAGTGAACTCCTTGAATGAAAAGGAAAAGGAGAAGGAGTACGAATAGAAGCTGAAGGAGGAGTGGGAGGGAGTAAAGGATAGAGCAGAGATGGGTGTGGAGGAGGAATGGGGATGGTTCAAGGAGGGAGTCTTAAAGTGTGCAAGGATGGTGTGTGGAACAAGAAGGACAGGGGGAAATAGAAGAAAGGGTAGTGAATGGTGGGATGAGGAAACAAAGAATGTTGTAGAAGAGAAGAAGCGAGCTTTCACAGATTGGTTACAAAAGAGGACAGGGGAGTCATATGAGACGTACAAAGAAAAGAAAAGAGAAGTAAAGCGAAAGGTAAAGGAGGCAAAGAAGAGAGCAGATGTGAAATGGGGTAGGAGTATGACAGAAAATTTTGAAAGTAATAAAAAGATGTTTTGGAAAGAAATTAAGAGAGGAAGAGGAGTCCTGCGAATGAAGTAGGGAAGAAAAGGTAAAAGGTACAGATGGAGAAATGATAATGGAAGAGATGGCAGTAAGGGGAAGATGGGCAGAATATTTTAGGGAGTTGCTGAATGTGAAGGAGGATAGGGAAGGAAAGATAGCTGCAGTGGGAAATGCGAAGAAAATGAGAGTGATGAGTGAGGAGAATGGAGGAGAAATAAGGAAGGATGAGGTGAAGGCAGTTGTAAAGATGATGAAAGCAGGTAAGGCACCTGGTCTGGATGGATGTCATGCAGAATGTCTGAAAAAGGGAGGTTCAGTGATGGTGGACTGGCTGGTGAGGTTATTTAATGTTTGCTGGAGAGAGGGTAGAGTACCGGAGGACTGGAGTAGTGCCTGTATAGTTCCTCTTTACAAGGGAAAAGGGGACAAGTGTGAATGTAGTAATTTCAGAGGGATTAGCCTGTCGAGTGTAGTAGGGAAGGCTTATGGGAGGATCTTAATTGAGAGGATTAGGAGAGGAACAGAAGGAGTAATTGGTGAGGAACAGTGTGGTTTTAGGACGGGTAGAGGTTGTGTAGATCAGATCTTTGTGGTAAGACAGATATGTGAGAAAGCTATAGGAAAGGGGAAGGATGTTTTTTGGGCTTTTATGGATCTGGAAAAAGCTTATGATAGGGTAGACAGAAAGGCACTGTGGGAGGTTATGCAGATTTATGGGATAGGAGGAAAGCTTTTGGGAGCTGTCAAGAGTTTTTATGAGAGTAGTAGAGCATGTGTTAGGATTAGAAATGGAGAGAGTGAGTGGTTTGAGGTAAAGGTGGGACTTCGTCAAGGATGCGTTATGTCGCCCTGGCTGTTCAACTTATACATGGATGGGGTGGTGCGAGAGGTGAATGCTAGGGTAGTGAGTCAGGGATTGGAGATGGTTAAAGAAAATGGAGAAAAGTGGGAGGTGAGCCAGCTGTTGTTTGCGGACGACACTATGCTTGTGGCAGGGTCAGAGGAGGGATTGAGGAAGCTGGTGGCAGAGTTTGGGAGAGTATGTGATAGAAGAAAGCTAAAGATAAATGTGGATAAAAGTAAGGTGATGAGATGTACAAGGGGTGAAAGTGGCAGTAGACTGGAAGTGAACATTAAGGGAGAGCGACTGGAGGAAGTGGATAGTTTTAGATAGTTGGGTGCAAGTGTAGCAGGAAAAGGTGAAGTGAAGGTGGAGGTAGAATGTAGATTGAGAGAAGCGAGTAAATGCCTTGGTGGTTTAACCCCTTCCATACGGTGCCGCACACGTAGGCGTCATGGGGAGCGAGTGTATTCGCGAGGCTGCCATATCGGCGTCTTGATTATATTTATTGTAGTCGCCCCTCCATAATGACATTCTTTCTAATTCTTTTGTAATCGCATTTTCTATGGTTATCAAAATTCACGGGTGAAGAGAGAACGATCAATATAAGCGGTGACTATATTTTATGATGCGAGTATTATTACGACACGTCGTACGGCTGGCATTGGCTGCTGCCACCGAGATCTAAGTCCATGACGCCTACGTGTGCGGCACCGTATGGAAGGGGTTAAAGAGTGTAATGAGGAATAGACATTTGGGAATGGATGCGAAGAGGAGACTGTATGAAGGAGTGATTGTGCCAACAGCACTGTATGGGGCAGAAACGTGGAACATAAGAGAAGAAGAGAGAAGGAGTTTGAATGTGTTTGAGATGAGGTGTCTGAGAAGTATGGTGGGGGTTACTAGGCTGGATAGAGTGAGAAATGAGGAGGTGAGGAGGAGAACAGGGGTGAAAAAGGATTTGGGAGATAGGGTTGATGAAAGAATATTAGGATGGTTTGGACACATGGAAAGAATGAGTGAAGAAAGACTAGTAAGAGAGGTATGGAAGGCAGATGTGGAGGGAGTGAACATGAGGGGACGTCCTAGGATGAGGTGGATGGATGGGGTGAAGGGGGCTTTGGGGAAGAGGGGAATGTCTGTTGAGGAAGAAAGGGAGAGGACGGAAGACAGAGGTGAGTGGAGAATGGTTGTATATGGATGATGTTGTGACTGCATGAGGAGGAATGGGCGGGGGGGTGGGGTAGTATGTGTGAGTAAATTTTGACGCAGCCCGAAGGGATTTCTCCCCGTCCTCGCCTTATATGCAAAGGGGGACAGAGAGGGGGGGTCGCCGATTAAATGAAGCGGCCTTGCTGTGGATGTGCTGTGTCTTGCGACACTGCTTCTGACCCAGGGGGTGGGCAGGGTGCAGGGATGACCCGTCATCCAGGAGGTGCTAAGATGGGAGGGAGGGTGGAGGGGTGTGGAGTTTTTTCGGGGATGAAATGGGTGGGAATGATTTTATGCCTTTCCTTTTTGGCTACCTCTTTAGTAAGGGGGAAAAAGCCTTGATATATGTATGGTATATGTATGTATCATTATTATTGTTACAATTACTATTAATAATTTCTTTGTTATTAGTGTTGTCATCATATTTAATTGTAAAACTTCATCATTATTACATTAGCCACAATGTAATGTTCACACTCATCACCAACTATGGTAACACGAGGAGGTAGTGAGGTCCACCCCATATATATAATGCCCAAAGCCCATTTGTAAACCCATTCCTTTGAAAAAGCATACCTGTGAAACTAGTCATGAATAAACTCAAGACTAAGACACCTGTGTTTCCTACTCCGCTTACGTCATATATATATATAGACACACACACACACACACACAAACCTATCATACGAGGAGAGATTGGCTAAACTGGAGTTACCGACACTGGAGCAAAGAAGAGAGAGAGGTGACCTATTGACCATCTACAGAATCATGAAAGGCACAGAGATACTTGATAGAGAGAACTTACTTAAATACATACACACAGATGGATAGTCAAACCAAAATTTTCATATCATGCAGTCCTAAGTAATTACACAGTCCAAATACTTTTGATGGGGTGCTTACATATCTGCTCTGAATGACTAAGGCTTTGACCATGCGTGTATTTACCTAGTTGTATTTACCTAGTTGTATTTTACAGGAAGGGGAGCTATGCTTGTGGTGTCCTGTCTTCATATCTCATTTTATCTAAACTATTTTTAAATTCATGTATTGTTTTTGCACACACCACTTTCTCATCTAACTTGTTCCAACTGTCTATTACTCTGTGAGGAAAGCTGTTCTTTTTCAGATCTCTTCTATAGCTGTCTTTCTTGATTTTCTTTCCGTGTCTTCTTGTATTTCTATCATCCCATTTTATCAGATTCTCTCTATCAATAATTTCTATGCCTTTCATGATTTTGTAAATAACTATCATATCTGCTCTCTCTTCTTTGCTCTACTGTCTGTAGCTCAAGTTTTGCTAGTCTCTCTTCATATGATAGTTTTGAGAATGTTGGTGCCAATTTTGTAATTGCTCTTTGCATTCATTCAAGATTTTTCATACATTTTCTTTGTACTTGGTGACCACACCATTGCTGCATATTCCAATCTTGGTCTTATTAGAGTGATTAGAATTTTCTTCACCATTTCTTCATCCAGTTATGTAAATGCCACTTTGATTGTTCTTATTCAATTATAAGTTTCTCCAAAAATCTTATTTACCCGGTATATGTTTCTCAGGTGTTATATTATTCATAACAATGACTACCAGGTCCCTCATTTTCTACTTTTTTTATTCCTTCTTCTCCCAATTTATATGATCCTGTTATTCTGTTTTTGCTTTTTCCAAATTCCATTATACTACACTTTTTAGTGTTGAACTCCATCTCCCACTTCCTACTCCGTGCCCGTACTTTATTTAGATCACTCTGTAGTGACTCACAATCTTCTTCCATGTTTACTTTTTTCAATAGTTTTGCATCATCTGCAAAGAAGCTCATATAACTTTCAATTCCTTTATCCATATCATTAATATATATAGCAAACATTATTGGGGCCAGAACTGTTCCTTGTGGAACACCGCTTATTACTTCATCCCATTTTGAGTGTTTGTCTCTTATCGCTACTCTCATTTTTCTTTCTTGCAAAAAGTCTTCCATCCATTTAAGCAGTTTGCCCTGTATTTCTCCTTCAGTTTCTAATTTCTTAAGCAACTTCTTATGTGGTACTTTGTCAAAAGCTTTTTTTAGGTCTAGAAATGCACAATCAGCCCATCCATCTCTTTCTTGTGTTATATCTATTAGCCTTGAATAGAAACATATTGAATTGGTGACGCATGATCGTCCTTGTCTGAATCCAAATTGCCTTGGATTTAGAACATTGTTTTTTTTTCTAAATATTTTACCCATCTACTTTTGACAATTCTTTCACAAATTTTTGCTATTGTACTTGTTAGAGAGACTGATCTATAGTTGGTAGGGTCTTCTTTATTTCCCCCTTTATATATAGGTACTATATTTGCTTTTTTCCAATCTTCTGGAACTTTTCCTTCTTTCAAGGAACTGTGTATTATGCTATGTATTTTGTCTGCCAGTTCATTCCTGCATTCTTTCAAAATCCAGTTTGCTATTTCATCTGGTCCATGCAATTTTCTGACATCAAGATTACTCAAGTGTTTCAATATTTCATTCTTTGTTACTTCTATTTCTTTCATAGGGGGGGGACTTTCTCTTTCCATTCGATCTCTCCAGGTTGTATGTTCTCCCTTGTAAACACCGATTTAAAATGCTTGTTCATAATTTCCGCCATTTCAATTTCCTCTGTGTATTCAACTCCTCCTTGTCTTAATTTCTCCAAATCTTGTTTGTTTTTCAGTTTGTTGTATACAAATCTGTAAGATAATTTTGGTTGATTTTTACATTTTTCTTTGACATCTTTTTCATATTTTCTCTTTTCCTCTCTGCATGCTTGTACATATTCATTTCTATAACAAGTATATATTTTCCATTTTTCAGTCCTTTTTTTTTTCCATCTGGTCCAAGCTTTATCTCTTTTGTCTTTTATCTCCCTACAACTTTTGTGGTACCAGCACTTTGCATATTCTTTTTCTTGTTTTTGTTATGGGACATACTTTTCCACTCCTTTTTTTATAAATTTTTGTCAAAATATTCCATTTCTCTTCCACAGTTGTTTCTTCTTTGTATATTCCTTCCCAGTTTTCTTTTTGAAAGAATTCTCTTATTTTATCAAAGTTTGTTTTTTCATACATCATTCTTCCTTTTCTATATTGTTCATTTCTTTTCATGTAATTTTCCTCATTTAATTCCAGTTCAATCAATATGTGGTCACTTTTACTTATTGGTGTTTTATATTCAATATTTTCCACTATTCTAGGTTCAGATGTGATTATTAGGTCTAGTCTCAATGGTTCTTCATTTCTATACCTAGTGTTCTCCTGTATCCACTGTGTTATTGTATGGTCAATAATCATCTCGAGTAGAACATTTCCCCATGAGCCGTCTCCACCCTTTACTGTCATCTCTTCCCAGCAGACTTCTTTGCAATTAAAGTTGCCCATCATAACTATTCTTCCTACATCTTCCATTATCTTATTTAATGTTATCTTTGTGTCCTCTAACATACTTTTATGTTCACTCTCTTCCCACGAGGCTGTTTTCGGAGGCACATAACTTATCACAAACTTTCTGCTCTTATCTGTCTTCCACTTCAATCATAGTCATCTCTACTGTATTCTTTCCATATGTGACACACCTCACATTTATATCCTTCTTAGTCAGGAACATAACTCCACCCCCTTGCTTTGTCTCTCTGTTTCTAATGCAATAATTATATATGTCATGTCCTACACTGTTGGTGATAGTGGACCTTTTAATTTCGTTTCTACAATTCCCATTATGTCCGGTTCTTTTTCCTTCAGATAATCATTCAGCTCATTCAATCCTGTTATTAATCCATCTATATTTGTGTAAGACACTCTTAGTTTTCTCCCACTTCCATTGTATTCTCTATTTCCCTTTTGTTTTTCTCTAGTATGTTGTATTTCGTTACTTTCATATTCACTACTCTCCAATAGAATCTCTCTTTTTATGACTCTGTTCTGTTCCCGTTTTTTTCCTTAGCTTCATGTCTTTTCATTTTTTCCTCCTCTCTTTCCTCTTTATTCATTTCCCTTTTTATCCTACCTTTTTATATTGTTCACTTGTTGCTAGTTTCCCTGTTTTTGATAAGATATTCTCTGCCGTCGTTTGTGACCTGAATTTAATCTTAATTGGTCTGGTCTTATCTGTGCTGTGCTTTCCGAGTCTAAACTTCTCTTCAATTTGTTTCATGATTTCAGGTTCATCTTCCTGAACTAATTCTAGTAAACCGCTTACTTCTTCATTTTCCTCATTGATTCTTGTGGTTCTATCTGGGTTATGTTTCTCTTCCATTCCTAATATAATTATACATTTCTTTTTATCTGCTAAGTCTCTTACATTTCTTTTTATCTGCTAAGTCTTCTTCTGTCTCATCACTTTAATAACTGAGTCTTCAGTTTGTTTTTTCATTTGCTGTTTAATTATGTCAGTAAATGCAACTTAACTGTTTTCTTGGATTTTTTTTTCCAACTATGTGCTTCTTTTGCTATGGCCTCTTTGTTGTCTTTATTATTCCTCTTTAATTCTTCATTCTCCTCTTTTACTACTTTTAACTGTCTTTTTAATTCTTCTATTTCATTAGTTAAGTTTTTGTTCGCCTTCTCTAGTTCTTCCAATCTTTCAACACTTTGAGCAATCTTTGTTGTACTACCGAACCTAATCTCCCAATGTTCAGTCATTTGTTCAAGTTTTTCCTCTAGTTTTGCCAGTTGGGGGAGGTTTGTATCTGCCCCCCCCCTCATTAAATCCCTGGAAATTATTATCCTCACCTTCCATTGTACTGCTCTTATCTATGTTTCTAATCTTTACATTTTTGTTAATCCCGTCATCACCAAAATCATCATCGGTCCTTTGTTTGTTTACGAGACGCCTGGCCTCTTGGATCAAGTCTTCCCCTTCCTCATTTCCTTCCATTTCCCTCAGCAATCCCTCCCCTTCTCCTTTTTCCTCACTTTCCCACTACACCACGAGCAATCCCCCCTGTAAATACAATAGGTACTTCCTTTGCGTTGAGATCCACGAAAATTTCACTATTTCTTCAGAACGTCAATCTGTGTGTGTGTGTGTGAAGGAGAAGGTTTAAACATGTGTCCTTTGTAAGGTTGGGTAGGGTAAGTGTACTATGAATGTCATTGTTCAAGAATTAACATTATGTAAGGACTAAGAAACTTGTGAATACATAAGTCTGAACCAGTGAACGCATGTGACTGTTATTATCATTGAAAATCCATCAATAGTTGAATCTGAATAGCCAACTACAAATAGGCAGGGATCAATTGTTTGTGGAAACACTCATCTGGCAGATAAGATTCAGTCTTTTTTTTTATTCATTAAAAGAAGGATTAGTACTACAAGATTAGAAAAAGGCTTATGCACCAATTCACAAAGGTAGAAATAAGGGGACATCAGTAAACTACAAGCCAGTATCACTAATCAGCACAATAATTAAATTATGTGAAGAGATTGTGAAATATGGGTCAATATCTTGAAGAGGTGAACATTTTGACAGTCAATTTGGCTTTAGATTTAGAAGGTCATGTATGTTAAACCTTGTAAGCATCCACTCAAGAGTGATGTATGTGCTGCAAATGAGTGGTGGGTGAATCATGTGTACCTCAGTCTAGAGAAGGCCCTTGATAAAGTACCTCAAGTCCTCAAGTCACTTTATGTGGCAGCTGGAGGATGTTGAAGGATTAAGAGGTAAACCACTTGAATGAATGCAGGTGCGAACACGAGGACAAAGGATGAGATGTCAGGATGGAGAGCAGTGACCAGCAAGAGTTCCACAGAGTCTGTGCTTGCACCAATAATTTTTCCCATGTTAACCGTAAATACACATGGGAGAGGGTGGTTGAGAAGGCTTTAATGGACCATGTAGTTGTATCCAGAGGAGTAGGAAGAGTTTTGGATGTTCATCTTCATGAGAGAGTGGGGGAATATCGGATAATTATTTTCGTAGAAGGTAAGTAGAGAGTGGAGGATAGATGATGAAAGGAAAAGGACAGAAGGTAAAGAGGTGCATAGAGTGAATTCTTTAAATGAAAAGGAAAAGGAGAAAGAGTACAAGAAGAAGCTGAGAGAGGAGTGGGAGGGAGTGAAGGATAGAGTAGAGGCAAGAGTGGAGGAGGAATGATGTTTCAAGGAGGGAGTAACATAGCATGCAAAGTTAGTATGTATTTACCTACCTAGTTGTATTTTACGGGACTGGAGCTATGCTCATGTTGACCCGTTATTGTATCTCTACATCTAGTTTGCTTTTGAATTTGTGTATATTTCTGGCATTAACTGTTTCACTCTTCAATGTGGAACAAAGAAGATGAGAGGAAATAGAAGGAAGGGTAGTGAATGATGGGGATGATGAAGTGAACAAGGTTGTTGAAGAAAAGAATAGAGCATTCAGGGATTGGTTGCAAAGTAGGATGAGAGAAACATGAGAGGTACAAAGAAAGAAAAGAAAAGTAAAACATAAGATAAAGGAGTCAGATGTGAAATAGGAGAGGAGTATGAAAGAAAATTTTGAAAGTAATGAAAAGTGTTTTGGGGATAAATTTAAAAGAGGAAGGGGATGCAAATCAAGTAGAGAAGAAAAGGTAAAAGGTGCAGATGGAGAGATGGTAATGGAAGAGGCAGCAGTAAGATGAAGATCTGCAGAGTATTTTAGGGAGCTGCCAAGTGTGGAGGAGGATAGGGAGGGAAAGGTGGTTGCAGTGGGAGGTGGAGGGAGAGGAAAATGGAGGAGAAATAAGAGGATGAGGTTCAAGTAGTTATTCAAGTGATGAGAGCAGGTAAAGCACCTGGGTTAGATGGGTGTCATGCAGAGTGTCTGAAGAAGGGAGGGAAGTACAGTAATAGTGGACAGGCTGGTAAGGTTTAGTGTGTGTTTCAAGGGAGGGTAGAGTGCTGGAGGACTGAAAGAGTATCTGTATAGTTCCGCTTTTCAAGGTTCTCCTCAACTCCTCTTTCTTCTGCAATCCAACATTTCTTCCCAGAGAAATCTGAGAATATTAAATTTGTTTTTTAGAGTTTCTGAAAACAATTTACATTAGTTGTATACAGTATTTACAAAATCTTTTTTATATGTAATACACTTTGCATAATGAAATATAATTACTTTGAATGTAAATGCTGCATTTTTTAATCAATTTTTACAGGTTCGTGTGACACACTCTAATATCCCAAGAAAATATAAAGTGAATAAAGTAA
Organism: Oratosquilla oratoria; assembly: GCF_046742065.1. Taxonomy (NCBI): domain Eukaryota; kingdom Metazoa; phylum Arthropoda; class Malacostraca; order Stomatopoda; family Squillidae; genus Oratosquilla; species Oratosquilla oratoria. The sequence goes on from NC_134788.1 coordinate 59,134,265, forward strand.
TGCCACTTGGAGCTGCAAGGCAGGAATTTACTATTAAAGACAAAGACACCAACCAAGTTAGAACTCTTACAGTCAAGGAATATTTTCAAGAGACCTATGAAAAGGATATTGAATATGACCAACTGAATCTCCTTCATTGTGGACCACAAAATAAGGAGATTTATCTGCCCATGGAGGTAATACAAATATTTATTTTTAAGACAGTTTTCATTTCATTAGACATTACAGTCACACAAAGCTACTGTGGATGAGTTAACCCATTAGAATACCTTCACCAAAAAGATTCACTCACACTTGTATCTCAGTACCTTGGGGGATGGAGGGTCACTTAGTCCATGCATTGTTGAGGAAGAAATGCATTGCAGTGAGGCACAGTTCATTGCTCTATGGCTTGATGGCCAAATGAATGTTGCCCCCACTTTAGTATCATACAGCAAACTCACCCCTGCATTCACTTGTTGTGGAACAGCACAGTGCACATGTGTGTAATATACCTTTAGCTGTGTTATCCATTTATTTACAATATCTTAGTATATTCCTTTTTTTTTTAGATTCTTGTGACAAAATGCATGGATATAAGGCTCTTTAAATCTAGTTCATAGTTTGAAGTGTGCTGATCATGCATTCGCTTGGTTGTTGGCTGAATCCTGCATTTCTTTCTGATTCCCAGCTGTGACTCTTGTATGCCCAACAGCCCAAGCATATTGGACAAAAGTGACACCTTTGACCACATCTTGGCTTAAGCTCCTCACCTTTTTCCTTCACTTCATGTTAAACCTACTCAGTTTTTTTTTTTTTTTTTTTTTTTTTTTTTTTTTTTTTTTTTTTTTCCACAGCCATTTTTGATACCTCCAGAGCCATGTTTTTGCAGGTTCGATTGCCTTCAAACTATTGGAAGGCTAACTCGTTACTCATGTGCATGATTTTTTTATATATATATATATAACAAGTCAGCCTTTATTTTTGGGGGTGGGGGGATGGGTGGGGGAAGAATAAGATACATACAAATTTACAGTTTATTATTGTAACGTATTGATACAAACATGTCAAATTAGTTAATGTATATCAATATGATGCAAATTACTGAGTTTCCTTGTTAAGTTGTTTAAGATCCACTTGCAGAGTTTTATAGAATAAAATTAGTAGTTTCTGACTTTCTGCTCTTCTACATAGTACTATACAGGTCTTCTATGGTAGCAGTACAAGGTTACTATGTAATTTTCATTACCGTATTTTTCGGACCATAAGGCGCGGGCAAAATCCTTAAAATCGGCCAAAATCGGGTGGTGCGCCTTATCATGCGGTGCGCCTTATGTGTGGCTTCAGTGCAAAAAAATGCCTCGGATAGTGACGTACTATTTTGACACGTTTCGTAGCTAGCCTGCCGACGGTGACAGTGCATAGGCTTAACAAAAGTTACAACCAAGTTATAACCAAGGTGCATGTATCTTGACAAGAAAATTGCGAAAACTTCGACAGTTTTCGGGTCCATGCCACCGCATTCATTCACGCTATCATGGCTATGACATGATAGCGTCCACAACACAGACAGCCATTTTGCATTGGTCTAGTCTCGCTCCACTCAGACTAGTCATTTGGGTATTTTTTTAGTTGCGATCATGGGCGCAATATAGCAATATAAGATTAATTATTAATTTTGTAAATTAAAATGTATCAACGTAATATGCTAATGAAAGAAGTCGGTAGCATAGGATCGGGACGCCAACGTCTCTCACAACGACGACAACGAGGACGAGCCGGATGACATTTAATTTGCAGGTAATGATTTATTAAACACAGGTTAGATTAGGTTAGACGAATTTATCACCCTTTCATTTCTTCGACGTCGGCATCTATCATAACAAACATGGCGTACCATTCATCCGACACGACTTCGTTACTTACGAAATCCGTTTCAGCAATTTTTTTTTTTTTCCGCTCACAAAATTGTATATTACGTTGATACATTATAATTTACAAAATTAATGATTAATTTTCTATTGCTATATTGCGCCTATGGTCGAAACAAATATTTACCTTCATTTGTAATCTTGTGTTTTTAAGTGAATAGAGAATTCCGGGAATAAACTGCTACTGTTGGTTTTATTCCCCACAAGTCCCGTAACATGTTTGTTGTTTTATAGGGGTATAGGCAGGGCAGACCGTCTATGGAGGTGGTCTGATTTCACTGACCAAAATAAAAAAAATATATCATTTATTTTTGTAATTTTGCTAAATCCCAACCGATTTTTCTCATTCAACAACGAAAATGTTCAGTTCTGAATGCACTCACATTTGCATGATTATCCGATGACGAGACCAGGTTAGCTAGGTCAACATGAAAATGGAATTCCTGATATTTGAGCTGAAGTAGTTCTCATGGTATGCAGAAAGTTGCTATGAGTACAATGCAATTTGAATTATCCATCTAGCTGTCCTAGTTCTCTAGATACTGCATTTTGAAGGGAAAATGGGGCCGAAACGTGCGGTCTGACTAATCGCCGATCAAACGTAAACAATGACGGTTTTTACTGACAGGCACAATTTTATATAAGAATTTAGCATATGGTTGCATTATTTGACCTATTTTCTTTAGAATGTGTGATTTCCATGTAATTTAATCAAAGAATTACAATTTTATCCTCTGTAAAATTACCCACCACAGCTACGAATACCATCATATTACATGAAAATCACACAATTTAAAGAAAATAGTTTGAATAATTCAACTATATGCAATCTATTACACTAATAACACAACAGTAACAAACTTAATTGTGTAGCTTGATCCATACCACCAATGATCATTGATAGCGGGCAGGACGAATCGTAGCTGTGGTCCGTAATATTACGGAGGATAAAAACGTAACTTCTCTTTGATCATATTACATGAAAATCACACATTTTAAAGAAAATAGTTCAAATAATTCAACTGTAAGTCTATTACACTAATAACATAATAGTAAGAAACTTAATAGAGTGAAGTTTGATTCATACCACCAGTGATCATAGATAAGATGGCGGGATGGACGTTGATGCTGTTGTTGTCCGATAATCCGACCCGATTAAAAAAAAAAAAAAAAAAAAAAAAAAAAACTAATTAGTACCACCGATTTCTCAGCTCTTCCATAACACGCTGCCTTTATTTTGGTATTAGAACAATCCGCGAGACTAGTAGTTTTCGTTCATTTTGGTCAGTTGCCAATACACTGAAACATAAACCAATTTTCGATTTACTGCTGAATGCAAGCCGCCATGTTTATCTTATGTTTTTATGTACGGACAGGTAACTGATGATGTAATTGTTTGAAATTTACTACGATCGTAGTAAATACACTCGCATAACATTTGTATGAATGAAATTTCCTGCGGTATGTAAATTTGGCCGTTTGCATGGCGTGCGCATAAAATGACGCGCTATTGTGCTCGTCATTGACGGTGGCACCTCTGGTGGTGGTTGACCTACCTAACCAGGTGCGCCTTATGTAAGGACGGGGAATAGCAAATTATGGGTGCGTCTTATGGTCCGAAAAATACAGTACTTGATATTAATCTAGTTATAGCAACCTAATAGGTTAAACCTGTTTATATGATTATTTGATTAGTCCATTGGCATGTAGTTCTCAACTTCTCATTCTCATTCTCTGTTTCCACTGGCAGTGGTTAGGGGTGGAAATACACGACAAGCCTTGCAATACACTGTTAGATTACCATCACTGGCCCGATCCACTTCAAGCCAATCTAGGTTCCACGAGCGTATAGTAGATTCATGCTTTACTGGTTTTCGTTTTCCTTGGCCCTTGCCTGTAGAGTTTGAATTAGGCTTTGCTGGTCCAGAAGCGGTTCCTGCCATCAAAACACTCTCCCTTGATTCTGAAAAGACTGAATCTCAGGGCAAACCATCTTCACTCACCTTCACTCGCTTCACTAGAAATCGCTCCATGATGTACGATCATCGAAAGTTTGGCATGGACGTGATGTATGAACATAGACCCTACCATAAACCTAAGCTAGCTAACAAATCATTTTTTATTTTTGTATTTTTTTATTCTCCCTCCGAAGATCCATATTTATGAACTAGATATATAATTATCAAATGTTCATATTTATACTTAAATTTATTTACTTTTAATTACTAACCAAACATTTGATTCTATTTTGTTTTCTCATAAATATGCGAACGAGGTTATAAATAGGATTTCCCAGTTTCCCTCCTAGTGTACATATGCATGTGGTATTGGGTATGGTGCATTGTACATGTAGTCAGCGCATTGATTGGGCAACTAGCTGCATGCATCCAATGAACTTCCCTGCATACAAGTACCATGCAATTCACAGCTAGCGACATTATGTAGCACGATAGTTGTGTAGAGTCTAGTCAACATGTACTAGTATACGTGCGCATGCAGCTGATACAAAGCTAGGCTAGGTAAGCCATTGAACTCTAGCAGCTATACCACGTACACATACGTACGTACATCAACAAATTAAAGTTGATTGATGTGCTGCATTTATGATATCAATTGATAAGATTGATAATGCAATGGTTGATCACGGGTAAGTTGTGTTTGCTCTGATCCTTTCATCAATGGTGATGGGATTCAGGGATTGCCAAATGATGGATAATGCATAAAAACCGTTGAATCTTGCCGCCATAGCGATTTTTTTGTGGGGGATTGCTTCCACTATTGGATTTGCAAGAGTGACATTGGAACTTTCCCGAGCGAAATCGCACGTCGCTCCCGTGTATTTTTTTCGCTGAACCTAGTCCATTTCTATTTGCTACATACTCTTCACTTGAAATTGGATAAATTTAGATTTAAGAAGGAAATAGGCATGAATGGTTTACTAGTAGAGTGGTTAATGAATGGAATAGACTTAGTAACTATGTAGTAAGTGCTGGAACAATTGGTTGTTTGAAGAGAAGATTAGAGAACTTTGTGGGTTGGGGTGGATGACAGGTGGTAAGGGACATGGTGCAAGCTTGTGGTCTCTTGCAGTTATGTTCTTAAGTCTTTGCTCAATCTTTCCATATATCCAAACCACCTGGAGTCTACAGTCTTCATCCAACACTCGTTCTCTACCTTACTACTGCCACTGTCCATTCTCGAGATGTTGGAGACATCTATTTAGATGAAATGTATAACAATCTGACTGATCTAATTATTAATGCACAAAACACATTTATCCCCCTAAAGTCAATACGGAAAAATAGTAATACTCCCAAATGGATGACGGACAGATTGAAACATGAGATCGGAATGAAAAGAGGACTTTACGTAAAAATGAAAAAAGGGGAATCACACCTTAGATCAAGATATAACGAAATGGCAAAGCTGGTTAAAAGGAATACACGTTCAGCGAAACATAATTATGAAATCAAGGTTGCCAGTCAAGCAAAATCCAACCCAAAGGGTTTCTTTCACCTCTATAGAACAAAAAATAAAGAAAGAATAGGACCAATTAAAAATGATGAAATTGGAAGAAAAAATGAGTGAGGAGTTTAACAATTATTTTGTATCGGTGTTTACTAATGAGAGGTTAGATAAAGTACCTGACTGCGATCCGATTTTCAGAGGGGATGAAGAAAGTAGTCTAACTAATATCAGTATTAGTAAAGAAGAAGTAGTCAAGCAGATTGACAGACTTAAAGCTACAAAATCTCCAGGTCCAGACGAAATTTTTCCAAGAATGCTTAAAGAGTGTAAATTTGAAATCTGCGACCAGTTAACTGAAATATTCAATAAATCGGTAGACACTGGTTTTGTTCCAACTGCTTGGAGGCAGGCAAACGTTGTTCCTGTTTTTAAGAAGGGAGATAGATTGTCTATATGCAACTGCAGGCCAATAAGTTTGACATCGGTTATAGGAAAAATGCTTGAAGCAATAATAGTAAATAGACTCGGAGAACACATTGAAGGGCATAATTTAATTCGTGATTCACAGCATGGTTTCTCCAAGGGTAAGTCATGTGTGACTGATCGTCTATCCTTTTACACTAAGATATATAAGGCGTCAGACAACAATGAAAATTATGATGTTATTTACCTTGACTTTAGCAAAGCGTTAGACAAAGTGCCACACCAGAGACTACTAGATAAAATCAAAGCCCATGGCATAGGAGGAAAAGTGTTAGAATGGATTAGAGCTTGGATTAGTAACAGAAAACAGCGGGTCACCATAAATGGAATAAAATCTTGGTGGGGCAGTGTTACTAGCGGGGTCCCCCAGGACTCGGTTTTGGGTCCCTTGTTGTTCATTATGTATATAAACGACTTAGATGATGGATTAAATAGTGATGTTAGTAAGTTTGCAGACGACACTAAAATAGGACGCCTAATTAGGTCAGGAGACGACGCCCAGATTCTGCAGGATGATCTTAATCAACTGTTAACATGGTCGGTGAAATGGCAAATGAACTTCAATATCTCTAAGTGTAGTGTGTTAAATGTAGGGCTTCACAACCCAGAAAATAGATACAGCTTAGATAACACGCTTTTAGAAAAATCTGAGTGCGAGAGGGACTTGGGAGTTCTGGTGAGTCCGGACCTTAAAACCAGGAAGCAGTGCATTAGCACCAGAAATAAAGCTAATAGAGCATTAGGCTTCATTGCTAGGATGGTAACGAATAGAAGTGCAGAGGTAATTATTAAACTCTATCTAGCAATAGTTAGACCCATCCTTGACTATGCGGTACAGTTTTGGTCTCCGTCCTACAGAATGGACATAAATTCACTAGAATCAGTACAGAGAAGAATGACCAAAATGATACAAGGACTCGGAAATTTGCCTTACAAAGAGAGGCTTAGGCACCTAAACTTACACTCTCTGGAAAGACGCAGATTGCGGGGTGATCTAATAGAAGTGTTTCAAGTGGATCAAAGGCTATAATAAGGGTGATGCAAAGTCATCATAACAAAACAACAGGGCAGGACTCGCAGTAATGGGTATAAACTGGACAAATTTAGATTTAAGAAGGAAATAGGAAAGAATTGGTTTACTAATAGGGTGGTCGATGAATGGAATAAACTTAGTAACCATGTAGTAAGTGCTGAAACCATCAATTGTTTTAAAAAACGATTAGACAACTTTATGGATGGGGATGATAGGTGGTGATGAATACGGAGCTGCCTAGCGTAGGCCTTATGGTCTTTTGCAGTCTCCTTTATTTCTTATGTTCTTATGTATTGAAAATGAAATGATGGATGTGATCAGTTATTAAGAAGAAAGATGAAGACTAAAGTGGTTTGTTGGAGAGTAGTTCAGAGATGATTAATGGATGATGTAGAGATGCCCCGAAGAGGAATTAGGAAAGCCATGGACATGAATGTGTTTAGAGGGGAGAGTGGTAGAATGTCTGATCACTTGGTGAAAGGGAGTTTAACCCCTTCGATACGATGACGCCTACGTGGGCATCATGAGGAGCAAGTGGGTACGCGAGGATGCCGATGTTGGCATCTTGATAATATATATTGTAGTTGTATCTGTGTGACCCCATACTTTGTAAACTGGCTTCATCATATTTTCTATGGTTATCGAAATTCACGGGTGAAAGAGAACGAGCAATACAGCAGTAACTTTATTTTTTATAATGTGAGTAGTGGAGTGGAAGGAGGTTTCCTCAAGGATAATGTGGATGAAGGTGAAACTGGGAAAGGAGATGTGGGTTTTTGTAAGTGCATATGGGCCTGGCAGTGAGAAGAGTGTAAAAGAAAGGGAGGCTTTTTGGATAGATTTAAATGAGTGCATAGAGGATTTAGGGAAAAGTGTCAAGGTAGTAGTACTTGGAGACCTTAATGCTAGGGTAGGAAATGATCCAATTGATGGAGTGGTTGGGAAATGTGGAGTTCCAGGAAAGAATCGTAGTGGAGAGTTGATGGTGGAAATGTATCTAGAAAGAGAGTTGATGATAGCAAATATAGTGTTTCAGAAGAAAGTCAAGCATAAGTACACATGGGAGAGGGTGGTGGAGGGAAGGGTGGTAGATAGAGTGTTAATGGACTATGTAGTGGTAAATAGGACTATGATAGGAAGAGTTAAGGATGTACATGTGCTAAGGGGAGAGGGTGGGGGAATATCAGATAATTTTTTGGTGGAAGGTAAGTTGAGAGTGGAAGATAGATGGAGAAAGAGGAAAGGGACAAAAGGTAGGGAGGTGCTTAGAGTGCACTCTTTAAATGAAAAGGAAAAGGAGAAGGAGTACAAAAAGAAGCTGAAGGAGGAGTGGGAGGGAGTGAAGGATAGAGTGGAGCTAGGTGTGGAGGAGGAATGGGGATGGTTCAAGGAGGGAGTCACAAAGTGTGCAAAGCTAGTGTGTGGAACAAGAAGGACAGGAGGAAATAGAAGGAAGGGTAGTGAATGGTGGGATGAGGAAACAAAGAAAGTTGTAGAAGAGAAGAAGCGAGCTTTCACAGTTTGGTTACAAAATAGGACGAGGGAGTCATATGAGAGGTACAAAGAAAGGAAAAGAGAAGTAAAGCAAAAAATAAAGAGGCAAAGAGGAGAGCAGATGTAAAATGGGGTAAGAGTATGACAGAAAATTTTGAAAGAAATATAAAGATGTTTAGGAAAGAAATTAAAAGAGGAAGAGGAGGCGAATCAAGTAGAGAAGAAAAGGTAAAAGGTGCAGATGGAGAGATGATAATGAAAGAGACGGCAGTAAGGGGAAGATGGGCAGAATATTTTAGGGAGTTGCGCTAAATGTGAAGGAGGATAGGGAGGGAAAGATAGCTGCAGTGGGAAATGCTAAGAAAATGAGAGTGATGAGTTTTGAAAATGGAGGAGAAATAAGGAAGGATGAAGTGAAGGCAGTTGTTAAGATGATGAGAGCAGGTAAGGCACCTGGTCTGGATGGATGCTATGCAAAGTGTCTAAAAAGAAAAAAGGAGGTAGAGTGATGGTGGACTGGCTGGTGAGGTTATTTGATGTTTGCTGGAGAGAGGGTAGAGTGCCGGAGGACTGGAGGAATGCCTGTATAGTTCCACTTCACAAGAGAAAAGGGGACAAGTGTGAATGTAGTAGTTTCAGAGGGATTAGCTTGTTAAGTGTAGTTGGGAAGGCTTATGGGAGGATCTTGATGGAGAGGATTAGGAGAGGAAGAGAGGGAGTAATTGGCGAGGAACAGTATGGATTTAGGACGGGTAGAGGTTGTGTAGATCAGATCTTTGTGGTAAGACAGATATGTGAGAAAGCTATAGGAAAGGGGAAGGATGTTTTTTTGGCTTTTATAGATCTGTAAAAGGCTTACGATAGGGTAGACAGTAAGGCACTGTGGGAGGTTATGCAGATATACAGGATAGGAGGAAAGCTTTTAGGAGCTGTCAAGAGTTTCTATGAGAGTAGTAGAGCTTGTGTTAGGATTAGAAATAGAGAGAGTGAGTGGTTCGAGGTAAAGGTTGGACTGCGTTCAAGGATGCGTTATGTCGCCCTCGGCTCTTCAACTTATACATGGATGGGGTAGTGCGAGAGGTAAATGCAAGGGTAGTGGGTCCAGGGATTGGAGATGGTTAAAGAAAATGGAGAAAAGTGGGAGGTGATCCAGTTGTTGTTTGCAGACAACACTGCACTTGTGGCAGGATCGGAGGAGGGATTGAGGAAGCTGGTGACAGAGTTTAGGAGAGTATGTGATAGAAAAAAGCTAACGATAAATGTGGGTAAAAGTAAGGTGATGAGATGTACAAGGGGTGAAAGTGGCAGTAGACTGGAAGTGAGCATAAAGGGAGAGCGACTGGAGTAAGTGGATAGTTTTAGATACTTGGGTGCAAATGTGGTAGGAAAAGGTGGAGTAAAGGTGGAGGTAGAATGTAGATTGAGAGAAGCTAGTAAATGCCTTGGTGGATTGAAGAGTGTAATAAGGAATAGACATTTGGGAATGTATGCTAAGAGGAGACTGTATGAAGGAGTGATTGTGCCAACAGCACTGTATGGAGCAGAAACATGGAACATAGGAGAGGAAGAGAGGAGTTTGAATGTGTTTGAGATAAGGTGGCTGAGAAGTATGATGGGGGTTACTAGGCTGGATAGAATGAGAAATGAGGAGGTGAGGAGGAGAATAGCGGTGGAAAGGGAGTTGGGTGATAGGGTTGATGAAAGAGTATTAGGATGGTTTGGACACATGGAAAGAATGGGTGAAGAAAGACTAGTAAAAGAGGTATGGAAGGCAGATGTGGGGGGAGTGAACAGGAAGGGACATCCTAGGATGAGGTGGATGGATGGGGTGAAGGGGGCTTTGGGGAAGAGGGGAATGTCTGTTGAGGAAGGATGTGAGAGGACAGAAGATAGGGGTGAATGGAGAATGGTTGTATATGAATGATGTTGTGATACATGAGGTGGAATGGGCGGGGGGATGGGGGGTGAGGTAGTATGTGTGAGCAAAATATGACGCAGCCCGAAGGGATTTCTCCCCGTCTTCTCCTTATGCATGGGGGGATGGAGAGGGGGGGTTGCTGATTTAATGAAGCGGCCTTGCTGTGGATGTGCTGTGCAAACATTAAGTAACCTCACCAGCCAGTCCACCATCACTCTACCTCCTTTTTTAGACATTCTGCATGGCATCCATCCAGACCAGGTGCCTTACCTGCTCTCATCATCTTAACAACTGCCTTCACTTCATCCTTCCTTATTTCTCCTCCATTTTCAAAACTCATCACTCTCATTTTCTTAGCATTTCCCACTGCAGCTATCTTTCCCTCCCTATCCTCCTTCACATTAATATATTCTGCCCATCTTCCCCTTACTGCCTTCTCTTTCATTATCATCTCTCCATCTGCACCTTTTACCTTTTCTTCTCTACTTGGTTCGCCTCCTCTTCCTCTCTTAATTTCTTTCCTAAACATCTTTTTATTTCTTTCAAAATTTTCTGTCATACTCTTACCCCATTTCACACCTGCTCTCCTCTTTGCCTCCTTTACCTTTTGCTTTACTTCTCTTTTCCTTTCTTTGTACCTCTCATATGACTCCCTCGTCCTATTTTGTAACCAAACTGTGAAAGCTCGCATCTTCTCTTCTACAACCTTCTTTGTTTCCTCATCCCACCATTTACTACCCTTCCTTCTATTTCCTCCTGTCCTTCTTGTTCTACACACCAGCTTTGCACACTTTGTGACTCCCTCCTTGAATCATCCCCATTTCTCCTCCACTCCTAGCTCCACTCTATCCTTCACTCCCTCCCACTCCTCCTTCAGCTTCTTTTTGTACTCCTTCTCCTTTTCTTGGATCATAAGAGGTGAGAAAAACTGGACGGGGATTGGGACCAGGCATCCTTCTCCCTGTAGCCCCACAGGGGACATTCTTAAAAAAAGTAAAGGCATAAAAGGGTCCGGGAGTTTTCCAACCAGCACTCTAAGGTTTGGGTCTTTTTAAATGTGCATGGATGTGGCACAGATGAAAGTAAAAGGGAAGAGATAGGTAGTATGTTTGTGAGAGGAAAGATGGATGTGTTGGCTTTGAGTGAAACTAAGTTGAGAGGGAAGGGTGAGGTGTGAGCTTGGGAGTTATTGGGAGGTTTCAGGAGTGAAGAGAGGGGCGAGGGAGAGAAGGGGTGGCTATACTAGTAAAGTGAAGAGATAGGTAAACGTGTAGTGGAGTGGAAGGAGGTTTCCTCATGGATAATGTGGATGAAGGTGAAACTGGGAAAGGAGATTTGGGTTTTTGTAAGTGTATATGGGCCCGGTAGTGAGAACAGTGTAGAACAGCCTGTGCAACCTGCAGCCCCCAAAGGCTTTCATTGTGGCCCTCCCTTTCTCCTAAAAATAGATAAGCTATAATGCGGCCCTCAGAGAGAGGGTAGCAGCCTTTCATTTGCTAATTAATGGTCAGGAAAATGTCTGTGTTTGATCATTCTTATGATAATGACCCCAGTTAACCAATATTAAGTAATTATTTATGTTTGTACATTATGATAATAAAGTATGGTAGCCTTTCATTTGCTGATTTATAGTAAGGAAAATATATTTGTTTCAAACAATTCTTATTTTTGTGATCCCAATTTAGATAAAATCGGTAAAAAACTATTTATCTATCTTTATCAGTATACTCTCACATATGTCTTTTCGATCGTAGTAAATAACATGATATAGTAAGGTGATGTGGCCCTCCATACCAACAGAGTAGTGACTAGTGGTCCTTTGGGAAAAAAGGTTCCACACCCCTGGTGTAGAAGAAAGGGAGTCTTTTTGGATTGATTTAAATGAGTGCATACAGGGATTAGGGAAGAATGTCAATGTACAGGAGTCCCTCAAATAACGCGAGGGTTATATTCCTGACATTACCGTGTATGACCAAAATCCGTGTATGCTGACATTCCATATTAAATACCGAAAACCATATGTGTATTTACCTAGTTGTATTTTACGGGAAGGGGAGCTATGCTCGTGGGGTCCCGTCTTCATTTCTCATTTTATCTAAACAATTTTTAAATTCATGTATTGTTTTTGCACACACCACTTTTCTCATCTAACTTGTTCCAACTGTCTATTACTCTGTGTGGAAAGCTGTTCTTTTTCAAATCTCTTTCTATAGCTGTCTTTTTTAATTTTATAATTCCGAGTCCTCTTGTATTTCTGTCATCCCATTTTATCAGATTCTCTCTATCAGTAATTTCTATGCCTTTCATGATTCTGTAAATAGCTATCAATCTCCTCTCTCTCTTCTTTGCTCTAGTGTCTGTAGTTCAAGTTTTTGTAGTCTCTCTTCATATGATAGTTTTGAGAGTGTTGGTGCCAATTTTGTAATTGCTCTTTGTATTCTTTCAAGTTTTTTTATACATTTTTTTTGTACTTGGTGACCATAATCGTTGCTGCATATTCCAATCTTGGTATTATCAGGGTGGTTAGGATTTTCCTCACCATTTCTTCATCCAGGTATGTAAATGCCACTTTGATTGTTCTTATTAAATTATAAGTTTCTCCAAAAATCTTGTTTATATGTTTCTCAGGTGACATATTATTCATAAACAATGACTCCCAGGTCCTTCTCATTTTCTACTTTTTTTATTCCTTCTTCTCCCAAATTATATGATCCTGTTATTCTGTTTTTTGCTTTTTCCAAATTCCATTATACTACACTTTTTTGTATTGAACTCCATCTCCCACTTCCTACTCCATTCCTGTACTTTATTTAGATCTCTCTGTAGTGATTCACAATCTTCTTCAGTTTTCACTCTTTTCAGTAGTTTTGCATCATCTGCAAAGAAGCTCATATAGCTTTCAATTCCTTCATCCATATCATTAATATATATAGCAAACATTATTGGGGCCAGAACTGTTCCCTGCGGGACACCGCTTATTACTTCATTCCATTTTGAGTGCTGGTCTCTTATCACTGCTCTCATTTTTCTTTCTTGCAAAAAGTCTTCCATCCAATTTAGCAATTTACCTTGTATTCCTCCTTCAGATTCTAATTTCTTAAGCAACTTCTTATGTGGTACTTTGTCAAAAGCTTTTTTTAGGTCTAGAAATGCACAATCAGCCCATCCATCTCTTTCTTGTATTATATCTATTAGCCTCGAATAGAAACATATTAAATTGGTGACGCAAATGATCGTCCTTGTCTGAATCCAAATTGCCTTGGATTTAGTACGTTGTTTTTTTTCCAAGTATTTTACCCATCTACTTTTGATAATTCTTTCACAAATTTTTGCTATTGTACTTATTAGAGAGACTGGTCTATAGTTGGTAGGTTCTTCTTTATTTCCTCCTTTATATATAGGTACTATATTTGCTTTTTTCCAATCTTCTGGAACTTTTCCTTCTTTCAAAGAACTGCTTATTATGCTATGTATTTTGTCTGCCAGTTCATT
>NC_134788.1:59148562-59171062 GCF_046742065.1 Oratosquilla oratoria
GAGAGACTACAAAAACTTGGAAACGACAGACACTATAGCAAAGAAGAGAGAGAGGAGATTTGATAGCTATTCACAGAATCCATGAAAGGCATAGAAATTACTGATCAGAGAGAATCAGATAAACTGGGATGACAGAAATACAAGAGGGACACGGAAAGAAAAATAAAAAAAGACAGCTATAGAAGAGATTTGAAAAAGAACAGCTTTCCACACAGAGTAATAGACAGTTGGAACAAGTTAGATGAGAAAGTGGTGTGTGCAAAAACAATACATGAATTTAAAAATTGTTTAGATAAAATGAGAAAATGAAGACGGGAAACCCCCACGAGCAATAGCTCCCCTTCCCGTAAAATACAACTAGGGTAAATACAACACATATGGTTTTCGGTATTTAATATGGATTGTCAGCATACACGGAGTTTGGTCATACAGACGGTAATGTCAGGAATAAATAACCCTCCTCGCGTTTATTTGAGGGACTCCTGTACATTGACATTCTTTTTCTTCCCTAATCCCTGTATGCACTCATTTAAATCAATCCAAAAAGACGCCCTTTCTTCTAATCATCCAGGGGTGTGGAACCCTTTTTTTTTCCCAAAGGACCACTATTCACTACTCTGTTGGTATGGAGGAGCCACATACACCTTTACTAAATCATGTTATTTACTAACGATCGAAGACATATGTGAGAGTATACTGATACAGATAGATAAATAGTTTTTACAACCGATTTTATCTACATTGGGGATCACAAAAATAAGAATTGGGTTATTGAAACAAATATATTTTCCCTTACTATAAAATCAGCAAATGAAAGGCTAAACCAGACTTTAGTATCATAATGAACAAAACATAAATAATTACTTAATATTGGTTAACTGGGGTCATTAATCAGATGAATGAACAAACACCAGACAATTTCCTGACCATTAAATTTTAGCAAATGAAAGGCTGCTAACCCCTCTCTCTGAGGGCCGCAGTATAGCTTATCTATTTTTTAGAGAAAGGGAGGGCCACAATGAAAAGCCCTTTGGGGCTGCAGGTTGTCACAGGGCTTGTTCTACAACTGTTCTCACTACCGGGCCCATATACACTTACAAAAACCCAAATCTTCTCCTTTTCCCAGTTTCACCTTCATCCACATTTATCCATGAGGAAACCTCCTTACCACTCCACTACACGTTTTACCTTTCTCTTCACTTACTATTATAAAGCCACCCCTTCTCTCCCTCGCCCTCTCTTCACTTCCTGAGAACCTCCCAATAACTCCCAAGCTCACACTCACCCTTCCCCTTTCAACTTAGTTTCACTTCAAAGCCAACACAACAAACTCCATTCTTTCCTCTCCACAAACATACTACCTATCTCTTCCCTTTTACTTTCATCTGTGCCACATCCATGCACATTTTAAAAAAGACCCAAACCTTAGAGTTGCTGGTTGGAAAACTCCCCGGACCCTTTTTTATGAGCATTTTACTTTTTTTAAGAATGTCCCCTGTGGGGCTACAGGGAGAAGGATGGCCTGGTCCCCAATCCTCCGTCCAATTTTCCTCACCTCTTATGATCCAAGAAAAGGAAGAAGGTGTACAAAAAGAAGCTGAAGGAGGAGTGGGAGGGAGTGAAGGATAGAGTGGAGCCTAGGAGTGGGAGGAGAAATGGGGAGGATTCAAGGAGGGAGTCACAAAGTGTGCAAAGCTGGTGTGGTAGAACAAAGGAACAGGAGGAAATAGAAGGAAGGGTAGTAAATGGTGGGATGAGGAAACAAAGAAGGTTTGTAGAAGAGAAGATGCTAGCTTTCACAGTTTGGTTACAAAATAGGACGAGGGAGTCATATGAGAGGTACAAAGAAAAGAAACGAGTAAGTAAAGCAAAAGGTAAACGAGTGCAAAGAGGAGAGCAGGTGTGAAATGGGGGTACAGAGTATGACAGAAAATTTTTGAAAGAAATATAAAGAATGGTTTAGGAAAGAAAGTAAGAGAGGAAGAGGCAGGCGAACCAAAGTTAGAGAAGAAAAGGTAAAAGGTGCAGATGGAGAGATGATAATGGAAAGAGAAGGCAGTAAGGGGAAGATGGGCAGAATATATTAATGTGAAGGAAGGATAGGGGAGGGAAAGATAGCTGCAGTGGGAAATAGCCTAAGAAAATGAGAGTGATTGAGTTTTGAAAATGGGAGCAGAGAAATAAGGAATGTAATGAAGTGAAGGCAGTTGTTAAGGATGATGAGAGCAGGTAAGGCACCTGGTCTGGATGGATGGCCATGCAGAATGTCTAAAAAAGGAAGGTAAAGTGATGTGGACTGGCTGGTTAGGTTACTTAATTGATTGCACAGATCACATCCACGTAGCAAGGCGCGCTTCATAAAATTCAAGGCAACCCCCATAAGCGACCCCCCTCTCCATCCCCCCATGCATAAGGAAAGAACGGGGAGAAAATCCCTTCGGGCTGCGTCATATTTTGCGTCACTACATAACTACCTCACCCCGCCCATCCTCCCCCCCGCCCAATCTCCACCTCATGTATCCACAACATTCATTCCATATACAACCATTCTCCCATTCACCCCTATCTTCCTGTCCGAGCTGCACATCCTTCCGTACACAACAGACATTCCCCTCTTCCCCAAAGCCCCCTTCACCCCATCCAGTCCACCTCATCCCTAGGATGTCCCTTCCTGTTCACAGATCCCCCCACATGCTGCCTTCCATACCTCTTTTACTAGTCTTTCCTTCACCCATTCTTTCCATGTGTCCAAACCATGCCGTAATAGCTCTTTCATCAACCCTATCACCCCAACTCTCCCTTTCCACCGGCTATTCCTCCCTCCTCACCTCCTCAATTTCTCATTCTACTCCAGCCTAGTAAAGCCCCCATCATACTTCTCACCAGCCACCTTATCTCAAACACATTCAAACTCCTCTCTTCCTCTCCTATGTTCCATGTTTCTGCTCCATACAGTGCTGTTGGCACAATCACTCCTTCATACAGTCTCCTCTTAGCATACATTCCCAAATGTCTATTCCTTATTACACTCTTCAATCCACCAAGGCATTTACTAGCTTCTCTCAATCTACATTCTACCTCCACCT
The DNA here is from genome assembly GCF_046742065.1 of Oratosquilla oratoria. Lineage (NCBI taxonomy): Eukaryota > Metazoa > Arthropoda > Malacostraca > Stomatopoda > Squillidae > Oratosquilla > Oratosquilla oratoria. The sequence continues at coordinate 59,151,649 of NC_134788.1, forward strand.
TTACTCCACCTTTTCCTACCACATTTGCATCCCAAGTATCTAAAACTATCCACTTACTCCAGTCGCTCTCCCTTTATGCTCACTTCCAGTCTACTGCCACTTTCACCCCTTGTACATCTCATCACCTTACTTTTACCCACATTTATCGTTAGCCTTTTTTCTATCACATACTCTCCTAAACTCTGTCACCAGCTTCTCAATCCCTCCTCCGACCCTACCACAAGTGCAGTGTTGTCTGCAAACAACAACTGGTTCACCTCCCATGTCTCTTCATTATCTTTAACCATCTCCAATCCCTGACCCACTACCCTTGCATTTACCTCTCGCAACTACCCCATCCATGTATAAGTTGAAGAGCCAGGGCGACATAACGCATCCTTGACGCAGTCCAACCTGTACCTCGAACCACTCACTCTCTCTATTTCTAATCCTAACACAAGCTCTACTACTCTCATAGAAACACTTGACAGCTCCTAAAAGCTTTCCTCCTATCCTGTAGATCTGCATAACCTCCACAGTGCCTTACTGTCTACCCTATCGTAAGCCTTTTACAGATCTATAAAAGCCAAAAAAACATCCTTCCCCTTTCCTATAGCTTTCTCACATATCTGTCTTACCACAAAGATCTGATCTACACAACCTCTACCCGTCCTAAATCCATACTGTTTCCTCGCCAATTACTCCCTCTCTTCCTCTCCTAATCCTCTCCATCAAGATCCTCCCATAAGCCTTCCCAACTACACTTAACAAGCTAATCCCTCTGAAACTACTACATTCACACTTGTCCCCTTTTCTCTTGTGAAGTGGAACTATACAGGCATTCCTCCAGTCCTCCGGCACTCTACCCTCTCTCCAGCAAACATTAAATAACCTCACCAGCCAGTCCACCATCACTCTACCTCCTTTTTTTAGACAATCTGCATAGCATCCATCCAGACCAGGTGCCTTACCTGCTCTCATCATCTTAACAACTGCCTTCACTTCATCCTTCCTTATTTCTCCTCCATTTTCAAAACTCATCACTCTCATTTTCTTAGCATTTCCCACTGCAGCTATCTTTCCCTCCCTACCTCCTTCACATTTAGCGCAACTCCCTAAAATATTCTGCCCATCTTCCCCTTACTGCCGTCTCTTTCATTATCATCTCTCCATCTGCACCTTTTACCTTTTCTTCTCTACTTGATTCGCCTCCTCTTCCTCTTTTAATTTCTTTCCTAAACATCTTTATATTTCTTTCAAAATTTTCTGTCATACTCTTACCCCATTTTACATCTGCTCTCCTCTTTGCCTCCTATTTTTTGCTTTACTTCTCTTTTCCTTTCTTTGTACCTCTCATATGACTCCCTCGTCCTATTTTGTAACCAAACTGTGAAAGCTCGCTTCTTCTCTTCTACAACTTTCTTTGTTTCCTCATCCCACCATTCACTACCCTTCCTTCTATTTCCTCCTGTCCTTCTTGTTCCACACACTAGCCTTTGCACACTTTGTGACTCCCTCCTTGAACCATCCCCAGCCTTCCTCCTCCACACCTAGCTCTACTCTATCCTTCACTCCCTCCCACTCCTCCTTCAGCTTCTTTTTGTACTCCTTCTCCTTTTCCTTTTCATTTAAAGAGTTCACTCTAAGCACCTCCCTACCTTTTGTCCCTTTCCTCTTTCTCCACTCTCAACTTACCTTCCACCAAAAAATTATCTGATATTGGGCCACCCTTCCCCCTTAGCACATGTACATCCTTAACTCTTCCAATCATAGTCCTATTTACCACTATATAGTCCATTAACAATCTATCTACCACCCTTCCATCCACCACCCTCTCCCATGTGTACTTATGCTTGACTTTCTTCTGAAACACTATATTTGCTATCATCAACTCTCTTTCTAGACACATTTCCACCATCAACTCTCCACTACGATTCTTTCCTGGAACTCCACATTTCCCAACCACTCCATCAATTGGATCATTTCCTACCCTAGCATTAAGGTCTCCAAGTACTACTACCTTGACACTTTTCCCTAAACCCTCTATGCACTCATTTAAATCTATCCAAAAAGCCTCCCTTTCTTTTATACTCTTCTCACTGCCAGGCCCATCTGCACTTACAAAAACCCATATCTCTTTTCCCAGTTTCACCTTCATCCACATTATCCTTGAGGAAACCTCCTTCCACTCCACTACAGCATTATAAAAAATAAAGTTACTGCTGTGTTGCTCGTTCTCTTTCACCCGTGAATTTTGATAACCATAGAAAATATGATGAAGCCTGTTTACAAAGTATGGGGGTCACGCAGGTACAACTACAATATATATTATCAAGATGCCGCCATCGGCATCCTCGCGTACCCACTTGCTCCTCATGATGCCCACGTAGGCGTCATCGTATCGAAGGGGTTAAACTCCCTTTCACCAAGTGATCAGACATTCCACCACTCTCCCCTCTAAACACATTCATGTCCATGGCTTTCCTAATTCCTCTTCGGGGCATCTCTACATAATCCATTAATCATCTCTGAACTACTCTCCAACAAACCACCTTAGTCTTCATCTTTCTTCTTAATAACTGATCACATCCATCATTTCATTTTCAATACATAAGAACATAAGAAATAAAGGAGACTGCAAAAGACCATAAGGCCTACCTAGGCAGCTCCGTATTCATCACCACCTATCATCCCCATCCATAAAGTTGTCTAATCGTTTTTTAAAACAATTGATGGTTTCAGCACTTACTACATGGTTACTAAGTTTATTCCATTCATCGACCACCCTATTAGTAAACCAATTCTTTCCTATTTCCTTCTTAAATCTAAATTTGTCCAGTTTATACCCATTACTGCGAGTCCTGCCCTGTTGTTTTGTTATGATGACTTTGCATCACCCTTATTATAGCCTTTGATCCACTTGAAACACTTCTATTAGATCACCCCGCAATCTGCGTCTTTCCAGAGAGTGTAAGTTTAGGTGCCTAAGCCTCTCTTCGTAAGGCAAATTTCCGAGTCCTTGTATCATTTGGTCATTCTTCTCTGTACTGATTCTAGTGAATTTATGTCCATTCTGTAGGACGGAGACCAAAACTGTACCGCAGAGTCAAGGATGGGTCTAACTATTTGCTAGATAGAGTTTAATAATTACCTCTGCACTTCTATTCGTTTACCATCCTAGCAATGAAGCCTAATGCTCTATTAGCTTTATTTCTGGTGCTAATGCACTGCTTCCTGGTTTTAAGGTCCGGACTCACCAGAACTCCCTCCCTCACGCACTCAGATTTTTCTAAAAGCGTGTTATCTAAGCTGTATCTATTTTCTGGGTTGTGAAGCCCTACATTTAACACACGACACTTAGAGATAATTGAAGTTCATTTGCCATTTCACCGACCATGTTAACATTTGATTAAGATCATCCTGCAGAATCTGGGCGTCTTCTCCTGACCTAATTAGGCGTCCTATTTTAGTGTCGTCCGCAAACTTACTAACATCACTATTTAATCCATCATCTAAGTCGTTTATATACATAATGAACAACAAGGGACCCAAAACCGAGTCCTGGGGGACCCCGCTAGTAACACTGCCCCACCAAGATTTTATTCCATTTATGGTGACCCGCTGTTTTCTGTTACTAATCCAAGCTCTAATCCATTCTAACACTTTTCCTCGCTATGCCATGGGCTTTGATTTTATCTAGTAGTCTCTGGTGTGGCACTTTGTCTAACGCTTTGCTAAAGTCAAGGTAAATAACATCATAATTTTCATTGTTGTCTGACGCCTTATATATCTTAGTGTAAAAGGATAGACGATCAGTCACACATGACTTACCCTTGGAGAAACCATGCTGTGAATCACGAATTAAATTATGCCCTTCATTGTGTTCTCCGAGTCTATTTACTATTATTGCTTCAAGCATTTTTCCTATATCAGATGTCAAACTTATTGGCCTGCAGTTGCATATAGACAATCTATCTCCCTTCTTAAAAACAGGAACAACGTTTGCCTGCCTCCAAGCAGTTGGAACAAAACCAGTGTCTACCGATTTATTGAATATTTCAGTTAACTGGTCGCAGATTTCAAATTTACACTCTTTAAGCATTCTTGGAAAAATTTCGCGTCTGGACCTGGAGATTTTGTAGCTTTAAGTCTGTCAATCTGCTTGACTACTTCTTCTTTACTATTACTGATATTAGTTAGACTACTTTCTTCAATCCCCTCTGAAAATCGGATCGCAGTCAGGTACTTTATCTAACCTCTCATTAGTAAACACCGATACAAAATAATTGTTAAACTCCTCACTCATTTTTTCTTCCAATTTCATCATTTTTAATTGGTCCTATTCTTTCTTTATTTTTTGTTCTATAGAGGTGAAAGAAACCCTTTGGGTTGGATTTTGCTTGACTGGCAAGCTTGATTTCATAATTATGTTTCGCTGAACGTGTATTCCTTTTAACCAGCTTTGCCATTTCGTTATATCTTGATCTAAGGTGTGATTCCCCGTTTTTCATTTTTACGTAAAGTCCTCTTTTCATTCCGATCTCATGTCTCAATCTGTCCGTCATCCATTTGGGAGTATTACTATTTTTCCGTATTGACTTTAGGGGGATAAATGTGTTTTGTGCATTAATAATTAGATCAGTCAGATTGTTATACATTTCATCTAAATAGATGTCTCCAACATCTCGAGAATGGACAGTGGCAGTAGTAAGGTAGAGAACGAGTGTTGGATGAAGACTGTAGACTCCAGGTGGTTTGGATATATGGAAAGATTGAGCAAAGACTTAAGAACATAACTGCAAGAGACCACAAGCTTGCACCATGTCCCTTACCACCTGTCATCCACAAAGTTCTCTAATCTTCTCTTCAAACAACCAATTGTTCCAGCACTTACTACTTAGTTGCTAAGTCAATTCCATTCATTAACCACTCTACTAGTAAACCATTCATGCCTATTTCCTTCTTAAATCTAAATTTATCCAATTTCAAGTGAAGAGTATGTAGCAAATAGAAATGGACTAGGTTCAGCGAGAAAAAATACACAGGAGCGTCGTGCGATTTCGCTCGGGACAGTTCCAATGTCACTCTTGCAAATCCAATAGTGGAAGCAATCCCCCACAAAAAAATCGCTATGGCGGCAAGATTCTATGTTTTTCATGCATTATCCATCATTTGGCAATCACTGAATCCCATCACCATTGATGAGAGGATCAGAGCAAACACAACTTACCTGTGATCAATCATTGCATTATCAATCTTATCAATTGATATCATAAATGGAGCACATCAATCAACTTTAATTTGTTGATGTACGTATGTATGTGTACGTGGTATAGCTGCTAGAGTTCAATGGCTTACCTAGCCTAGCTTTGTATCAGCTGCATGCGCGCGTATACTAGTACATGTTGACTAGACTCTACACATATACATAATGTCGCTAGCTGTGAATTGCATGGTACCTGTATGCAGGGAAGTTCATTGGATGCATGCAGCTAGCTGCCCAATCAATGTGCTGACTACATGTACAATGCACCATACCCAATACCACATGCATATGTACACTAGGAGGGAAACTGGGAAATCCTATTTATAACCTCGTTCGCATATTTATGAGAAAACAAAATAGAATCAAATGTAAGGCGCACCTGGTTAGGTAGGTCAACCACCACCAGAGGTGCCACCGTCAATGACGAGCACAATAGCGCGTCATTTTATGCGCACGCCATGCAAACGGGCCAAATTTACATACCGCAGAAATTTCATTCATACAAATGTTATCGAGTGTATTTACTTACATCGTAGTAAATTTCAAACAATTACAATCATCAGTTACCTGTCCGTACATAAAAACATAAGATAAACATGGCGGCTTGCATTCAGCAGTAAATCGAAAATTGGTTTATGTTTCAGTGTATTGGCAACTGACCAAATGAACGAAAACTACTAGTCTCGCGGATTGTTCTAATACCAAAATAAAGCAAGCGTGTTATGGAAGAGCTGAGAAATCGGTGGTACTAAATAGTTTTTTTTTTTTTTTTTTTTTTTTTTTTTTTTTTTTTTTAATCGGGTCGGATTATCGGATAATAACAACATAAACGTCCATCCCGCCATCTTATCTATGATCACTGGTGGTATGAATCAAACTTCACTCTATTAAGTTTCTTACTATTATGTTATTAGTGTAATAGACTTATAGTTGAATTATTTGAACTATTTTCTTTAAAATGTGTGATTTTCATGTAATATGATCAAAGAGAAGTTACGTTTTTATCCTCCGTAATATTACGGACCACAGCTACGATTCATCCTGCCCGCTATCAATGATCATTGGTGGTATGGATCAAGCTACACTATTAAGTTTGTTACTGTTGTGTTATTAGTGTAATAGATTGCATATAGTTGAATTATTCAAACTATTTTCTTTAAATTGTGTGATTTTCATGTAATATGATGGTATTCGTAGCTGTGGTGGGTAATTTTACAGAGGATAAAATTGTAATTCTTTGATTAAATTACATGGAAATCACACATTCCACACAAAACAGGACAAATAATGCAACCATATGCTAAATTCTTATATAAAATTGTGCCTGTCAGTAAAAACCGTCATTGTTTACGTTTGATCGGCGATTAATCAGACCGCACGTTTCGGCCCCATTTTCCCTTCAAAATGCAGTATCTAGAGAACTAGCACAGCTAGATTGGATAATTCAAATTGCATTGTACTCATAGCAACTTTCTGCATACCATGAGAACTACTTCAGCTCAAATATCAGGAATTCCATTTTCATGTTGACCTAGCTAACCTGGTCTCGTCATCGGATAATCATGCAAATGTGAGTGCATTCAGAACTGAACATTTTCGTTGTTGAATGAGAAAAATCGGTTGGGATTTAGCAAAATTACAAAAATAAATGATATATTTTTTTTATTTTGTCAGTGAAATCAGACCACCTCCATAGACGGTCCTGCCCTGCCTATACCCCTATAAAACAACAAACATGTTACGGGACTTGTGGGGAATAAAACCAACAGTAGCAGTTTATTCCCGGAATTCTCTATTCACTTAAAAACACAAGATTACAAATGAAGGTAAATATTTGTTTCGACCATAGGCGCAATATAGCAATAGAAAATTAATCATTAATTTTGTAAATTATAATGTATCAACGTAATATACAATTTTGTGAGCGAAAAAAAAAAAAATTGCTGAAACGGATTTCGTAAGTAACGAAGTCGTGTCGGATGAATGGTACGCCATGTTTGTTATGATAGATGCCGACGTCGAAGAAATGAAAGGTGATAAATTCGTCTAACCTAATCGAACCTGTGTTTTAATAAATCATTACCTGCAAATTAAATGTCATCCGGCTCGTCCTCGTTGTCGTCGTTGTGAGAGACGTTGGCGTCCCGATCCTATGCTACCGACTTCTTTCATTAGCATATTAGTTGATACATTTTAATTTACAAAATTAATAATTAATCTTATATTGCTATATTGCGCCCATGATCGCAACTAAAAAAATACCCAAATGACTAGTCTGAGTGGAGCGAGACTAGACCAATGCAAAATGGCTGTCTGTGTTGTGGACGCTATCATGTCATAGCCATGATAGCGTGAATGAATGCGGTGGCAAGACCCGAAAACTGTCGAAGTTTTCGCAATTTTCTTGTCAAGATACATGCACCTTGGTTATAACTTGGTTGTAAACTTTTGTTAAGCCTATGCACTGTCGCCGTTGGCAGGCTAGCTACGAAACATGTCAAAATAGTACGTCACTATCGGAGGCATTTTTTTGCACTGAAGCCACACATAAGGCATGATAAGGCGCACCACTCGATTTTGGCCGATTTTAAGGATTTTTCTCGCGCCTTATGGTCCGAAAAATACGGTAATGAAAATTACATAGTAACCTTGTACTGCTACCATAGAAGACCTGTATAGTACTATGTAGAAGAGCAGAAAGTCAGAAACTACTAATTTTATTCTATAAAACTCTGCAAGTGGATCTTAAACAACTTAACAAGGAAACTCAGTAATTTGCATCATATTGATATACATTAACTAATTTGACTATGTTTGTATCAATACGTTACAAGAATAAACTGTAAATTTGTATGTATCTTATTCTTCCCCCCACCCATCCCCCCTCCCCCAAAATTAAAGGCTGACTTGTTATATATATATATATAAAAAAATCATGCACATGAGTAACGAGTTAGCCTTCCAATAGTTTGAAGGCAATCGAACCTGCAAAAACATGGCTCTGGAGGTATCAAAAATGGCTCTGGTAATTAAAAAAAATGGCTCTGGTAAAAGAAAAAAAAAAAAAAAGTATTTTTTTTCCCTGAGTAGGTTTAACATGAAGTGAAGGAAAAAGGTGAGGAGGAGCTTAAGCCAAGATGTGGTCAAAGGTGTCACTTTTGTCCAATATGCTTGGGCTGTTGGGCATACAAGAGTCACAGCTGGGAATCAGAAAGAAATGCAGGATTCAACCAACAACTAAGCGAATGCATGATCAGCACACTTCAAACTATGAACTGGATTTAAAGAGCCTTACATCCATGCATTTTGTCACAAGAATCTAAAAATAAAAAGGAATATACAAAGATATTGTAAATAAATGGATAACACAGCTAAAGGTATATTACACACATGTGCACTGTACTGTTCCACAACAAGTGAATGCAGGGGTGAGGTTGCTGTATGATACTAAAGTGGGGGCAACATTCATTTGGCCATCAAGCCATAGAGCAATGAACTGTGCCTCACTGCAATGCATTTCTTCCTCAACAATGCATGAACAAAGTGACCCTCCATCTCCCAAGGTACTGAGATACAAGTGTGAGTGAATCTTTTTGGTGAAGGTATTCTAATGGGTTAACTCATCCACAGTAGTTTTGTGTGACTGTAATATCTAATGAAATGAAAACTATCTTAAAAATAAATATTTGTATTACCTCCATGGGCAGATAAATCTCCTTATTTTGTGGTCCACAATGAAGGAGATTCAGTTGGTCATATTCAATATTCTTTTCATAGGTCTCTTGAAAATATTCCTTGACTGTAAGAGTTCTAACTTGGTTGGTGTCTTTGTCTTCAATAGTAAATTCCTGCCTTGCAGCTCCAAGTGGCATTACTTTATTCACTTTATATGTTCTTGGGATATCAGAGTGTGTCACACGAACCTGTAAAAATTTATTTAAAAATGTAGCATTTACATTCAAAGTAATTATATTTCATTATGCAAAGTGTATTACATATAAAAAAGATTTTGTAAATACTGTATACAACTAATGTAAATTGTTTTCAGAAACTCTAAAAAACAAATTTAATATTCTCAGATTTCTCTGGGAAGAAATGTTGGATTGCAGAAGAAAGAGGAGTTGAGGAGAACCTTGAAAAGCGGAACTATACAGATACTCTTTCAGTCCTCCAGCACTCTACCCTCCCTTGAAACACACACTAAACCTTACCAGCCTGTCCACTATTACTGTACTTCCCTCCCTTCTTCAGACACTCTGCATGACACCCATCTAACCCAGGTGCTTTACCTGCTCTCATCACTTGAATAACTACTTGAACCTCATCCTCTTATTTCTCCTCCATTTTCCTCTCCCTCCACCTCCCACTGCAACCACCTTTCCCTCCCTATCCTCCTCCACACTTGGCAGCTCCCTAAAATACTCTGCAGATCTTCATCTTACTGCTGACTCTTCCATTACCATCTCTCCATCTGCACCTTTTACCTTTTCTTCTCTACTTGATTTGCATCCCCTTCCTCTTTTAAATTTATCCCCAAAACACTTTTCATTACTTTCAAAATTTTCTGTCATACTCCTCTCCTATTTCACATCTGACTCCTTTATCTTATGTTTTACTTTTCTTTTCTTTCTTTGTATCTCTCATGTTTCTCTCATCCTACTTTGCAACCAATCCCTGAATGCTCGATTCTTTTCTTCAACAACCTTGTTCACTTCATCATCCCCATCATTCACTACCCTTCCTTCTATTCCCTCTCATCTTCTTTGTTCCACATTGAAGAGTGAAACAGTTAATGCCAGAAATATACACGAATTCAAAAGCAAACAAGATGCAGAGAGATACAATAACGGGTCAACGCGAGCATTGCTCCAGTCCCGTAAAATACAACTAGGTAGGTAAATACATACTAACTTTGCATGCTATGTTACTCCCTCCTTGAAACATCATTCCTCCTCCACTCTTGCCTCTACTCTATCCTTCACTCCCTCCCACTCCTCTCTCAGCTTCTTCTTGTACTCTTTCTCCTTTTCCTTTTCATTTAAAGAATTCACTCTATGCACCTCTTTACCTTCTGTCCTTTTCCTTTCATCATCTATCCTCCACTCTCTACTTACCTTCTACGAAAATAATTATCCGATATTCCCCCACTCTCTCATGAAGATGAACATCCAAAACTCTTCCTACTCCTCTGGATACAACTACATGGTCCATTAAAGCCTTCTCAACCACCCTCTCCCATGTGTATTTACGGTTAACATGGGAAAAATTATTGGTGCAAGCACAGACTCTGTGGAACTCTTGCTGGTCACTGTTCTCCATCCTGACATCTTATCCTTTATCCTCATGTTTCGCACCTGCATTCATTCAAGTGGTTTACCTCTTAATCCTTCAACATCCTCCAGCTGCCACATAAAGTGACTTGAGGACTTGAGGTACTTTATCAAGGGCCTTCTCTAGACTGAGGTACACACGATTCACCCACCACTCATTTGCAGCACATACATCACTCTTGAGTGGATGCTTACAAGGTTTAACATACATGACCTTCTAAATCTAAAGTCAAATTGACTGTCAAAATGTTCACCTCTTCAAGATATTGACCCATCTTTCACAATCCCTTCACATAATTTAATTATTGTGCTGATTAGTGATACTGGCTTGTAGTTTACTGATGTCCCCTTATTTCTACCATTGTGAATTGGTGCATAAGCCTTTTTCTAATCTTGTAGTACTAATCCTTCTTTTAATGAATAAAAAAAAAGACTGAATTCTTATCTGCCAGATGAGTGTTTCCGCAAACAATTGATCCCTGCCTATTTGTAGTTGGCTATTCAGATTCAACTATTGATGGATTTTCAATGATAATAACAGTCACATGCGTTCACTGGTTCAGACTTATGTATTCACAAGTTTCTTAGTCCTTACATAATGTTAATTCTTGAACAATGACATTCATAGTACACTTACCCTACCCAACCTTACAAAGGACACATGTTTAAACCTTCTCCTTCACACACACACACACAGATTGACGTTCTGAAGGAAAAGTGAAATTTTCGTGGAACACAACGCAAAGGAAGTACCTATTGTATTTACAGGGGGGAATTGCTTGTGGTGTTGTGGGAAAGTGAGGAAAAAGGAGAAGGGGAGGGATTACTGAGGGAAATGGAAGGAAATGAGGAAGGCGAAGACTTGGTCCAAGAGACCAGGCATCTCGTAAACAAACGAAGGACCGATGATGATTTTGGTGATGACGGGATTAACAAAAATGTAAAGATTAGAAACATAGATAAGAGCAGTACAATGGAAGGTGAGGATAATAATTTCCAGGGATTTAATGAGGGGGGGGGGGCGGATACAAACCTCCCCCGACTGGCAAAACTAGAGGAAAAACTTGAACAAATGACTGAACATTGGGAGATTAGGTTCGGTAGTACAACAAAGATTGCTCAAAGTGTTGAAAGATTGGAAGAACTAGAGAAGGCGAACAAAAACTTAACTAATGAAATAGAAGAATTAAAAAGACAGTTAAAAGTAGTAAAAGAGGAGAATGAAGAATTAAAGAGGAATAATAAAGACAACAAAGAGGCCATAGCAAAAGAAGCAAAGGGTTGGAAAAAAATCCAAGAAAATAGTAAAGTTGCATTTACTGACACAATAAAACAGCAAATGAAAGAACAAACTGAAGACTCAGTTTTTAAAGTGATGAAACAGAAGGAGACTTAGCAGATAAAAAGAAATGTAAGAGACTTAGCAGATAAAAAGAAATGTATAATTATATTAGGAATGGAAGAGAAACATAACCCAGATAGAACCACAAGAATCAATGAGGAAAATGAAGAAGTAAGCAGTTTACTAGAATTAGTTCAGGAAGATGAACCTGAAATCATGAAACAAATTGAAGAGAAGTTTAGACTCGGAAAGCACAGCACAGATAAGACCAGACCAATTAAGATTAAATTCAGGTCACAAACGACGGCAGAGAATATCTTATCAAAAACAGGGAAACTAGCAACAAGTGAACAATATAAAAAGGTAGGATAAAAAGGGAAATGAATAAAGAGGAAAGAGAGGAGGAAAAAATGAAAAGACATGAAGCTAAGGAAAAAAACGGGAACAGAACAGAGTCATAAAAAGAGAGATTCTATTGGAGAGTAGTGAATATGAAAGTAACGAAATACAACATACTAGAGAAAAACAAAAGGGAAATAGAGAATACAATGGAAGTGGGAGAAAACTAAGAGTGTCTTACACAAATATAGATGGATTAATAACAGGATTGAATGAGCTGAATGATTATCTGAAGGAAAAAGAACCGGACATAATGGGAATTGTAGAAACGAAATTAAAAGGTCCACTATCACCAACAGTGTAGGACATGACATATATAATTATTGCATTAGAAACAGAGAGACAAAGCAAGGGGGTGGAGTTTATGTTCCTGACTAAGAAGGATATAAATGTGAGGTGTGTCACATATGGAAAGAATACAGTAGAGATGACTATGATTGAAGTGGAAGACAGATAAGAGCAGAAAGTTTGTGATAAGTTATGTGCCTTCCGAAAACAGCCTCGTGGGAAGAGAGTGAACATAAAAGTATGTTAGAGGACACAAAGATAACATTAAATAAGATAATGGAAGATGTAGGAAGAATAGTTATGATGGGCGGCTTTAATTGCAAAGAAGTCTGCTGGGAAGAGATGACAGTAAAAAGTGGAAATGGCTCATGGGGAAATGTTCTACTCGAGATGATTATTGACCATACAATAACACAGTGGATACAATAGAACACTAGGTGTAGAAATGAAGAACCATCGAGACTAGACCTAATAATCACACCTGAACCTAGAATAGTGGAAAAGATTGAATATAAAACACCAATAAGTAAAAGTGACCACATATTGATTGAACTGGAGCTAAATGAAGAAAAATACATGAAAAGAAATGAACAATCTAAAAAAAGGAAGAATGATGTATGAAAAAACAAACTTTGATAAAATAAGAGAATTCTTTCAAAAAGAAAACTGGGAAGGAATATACAAAGAAGAAACAACAGTGGAAGAGAAATGGAATATTTTGACAAAAATTTATAAAAAAAGGAGTGGAAAAGTATGTCCCATAACAAAAACAAGAAAAAGAATATGCAAAGTGCTGGTACCACAAAAGTTGTAGGGAGATAAAAGACAAAAGAGATAAAGCTTGGACCAAATGGAAAAAAAAAGGACTGAAAAATGGAAAATATATACTTGTTATAGAAATGAATATGTACAAGCATGCAGAGAGGAAAAGAGAAAATATGAAAAAGATGTCAAAGAAAAATGTAAAAATCAACCAAAATTATCTTACAGATTTGTATACAACAAACTGAAAAACCAAACAAGATTTGGAGAAATTAAGACAAGGAGGAGTTGAATACACAGAGGAAATTGAAATGGCGGAAATTATGAACAAGCATTTTAAATCGGTGTTTACAAGGGAGAACATACAACCTGGAGAGATCGAATGGAAAGAGAAAGTCCCCCCCCTATGAAAGAAATAGAAGTAACAAAGAATGAAATATTGAAACACTTGAGTAATCTTGATGTCAGAAAATTGCATGGACCAGATGAAATAGCAAACTGGATTTTGAAAGAATGCAGGAATGAACTGGCAGACAAAATACATAGCATAATACACAGTTCCTTGAAAGAAGGAAAAGTTCCAGAAGATTGGAAAAAAGCAAATATAGTACCTATATATAAAGGGGGAAATAAAGAAGACCCTACCAACTATAGATCAGTCTCTCTAACAAGTACAATAGCAAAAATTTGTGAAAGAATTGTCAAAAGTAGATGGGTAAAATATTTAGAAAAAAAAACAATGTTCTAAATCCAAGGTAATTTGGATTCAGACAAGGACGATCATGCGTCACCAATTTAATATGTTTCTATTCAAGGCTAATAGATATAATACAAGAAAGAGATGGATGGGCTGATTGTGCATTTCTAGACCTAAAAAAAAGCTTTTGACAAAGTATCACATAAGAAGTTGCTCAAGAAATTAGAAAGTGAAGGAGAAATACAGGACAAACTGCTTAAATGGATGGAAGACTTTTTGCAAAAAAGAAAAATGGGAGTACTGATAAGGGACAAACACTCAAATTGGGATGAAGTAATAAGCGGTGTTCCACAAGGAACAGTTCTGGCCCCAATAATGTTTGCTATATATATTAATGATATGGATAACGGAATTGAAAGTTATATGAGCTTCTTTGCAGATGATGCAAAACTATTGAAAAAAGTAAACATGGAAGAAGATTGTGAGTCACTACAGAGTGATCTAAATAAAGTACGGGCACGGAGTAGGAAGTGGGAGATGGAGTTCAACACTAAAAAGTGTAGTATAATGGAATTTGGAAAAAGCAAAAACAGAATAACAGGATCATATAAATTGGGAGAAGAAGGAATTAAAAAAAGTAGAAAATGAGAAGGACCTGGGAGTCATTGTTATGAATAATATAACACCTGAGAAACATATACCGGGTAAATAAGATTTTTGGAGAAACTTATAATTGAATAAGAACAATCAAAGTGGCATTTACATAACTGGATGAAGAAATGGTGAAGAAAATTCTAATCACTCTAATAAGACCAAGATTGGAATATGCAGCAATGGTGTGGTCACCAAGTACAAAGAAAATGTATGAAAAATCTTGAATGAATGCAAAGAGCAATTACAAAATTGGCACCAACATTCTCAAAACTATCATATGAAGAGAGACTAGCAAAACTTGAGCTACAGACAGTAGAGCAAAGAAGAGAGAGCAGATATGATAGTTATTTACAAAATCATGAAAGGCATAGAAA
The DNA here is from genome assembly GCF_046742065.1 of Oratosquilla oratoria. NCBI lineage: Eukaryota > Metazoa > Arthropoda > Malacostraca > Stomatopoda > Squillidae > Oratosquilla > Oratosquilla oratoria. Next base: position 59,166,740 of record NC_134788.1, read on the forward strand.
TTATTGATAGAGAGAATCTGATAAAATGGGATGATAGAAATACAAGAAGACACGGAAAGAAAATCAAGAAAGACAGCTATAGAAGAGATCTGAAAAAGAACAGCTTTCCTCACAGAGTAATAGACAGTTGGAACAAGTTAGATGAGAAAGTGGTGTGTGCAAAAACAATACATGAATTTAAAAATAGTTTAGATAAAATGAGATATGAAGACAGGACACCACAAGCATAGCTCCCCTTCCCGTAAAATACAACTAGGTAAATACACACATGGTCAAAGCCATAGTCATTCAGAGCAGATATGTAAGCACCCCCAACAAAAGTATTTGGACTGTGTAATTACTTAGGACTGCATGATATGAAAATTTTGGTTTGTCTATCCATCTGTGTGTGTGTATTTAAGTAAGTTCTCTCTATCAAGTATCTCTGTGCCTTTCATGATTCTGTAGATGGTCAATAGGTCACCTCTCTCTCTTCTTTGCTCCAGTGTCGGTAACTCCAGTTTAGCCAATCTCTCCTCGTATGATAGGTTTGTGTGTGTGTGTGTGTGTATATATATATATATGACGTAAGCAGAGTAGGAAACACAGGTGTCTTAGTCTTGAGTTTATTCATGACTAGTTTCACAGGTATGCTTTTTCAAAGGAATGGGTTTACAAATGGGCTTTGGGCATTATATATATGGGGTGGACCTCACTACCTCCTCGTGTTACCATAGTTGGTGATGAGTGTGAACATTACATTGTGGCTAATGTAATAATGATGAAGTTTTACAATTAAATATGATGACAACACTAATAACAAAGAAATTATTAATAGTAATTGTAACAATAATAATGATACATACATATACCATACATATATCAAGGCTTTTTCCCCCTTACTAAAGAGGTAGCCAAAAAGGAAAGGCATAAAATCATTCCCACCCATTTCATCCCCGGAAAAACTCCACACCCCTCCACCCTCCCTCCCATCTTAGCACCTCCTGGATGACGGGTCATCCCTGCACCCTGCCCACCGCCCTGGGTCAGAAGCAGTGTCGCAAGACACAGCACATCCACAGCAAGGCCGCTTCATTTAATCGGCGACCCCCCCTCTCTGTCCCCCTTTGCATATAAGGCGAGGACGGGGAGAAATCCCTTCGGGCTGCGTCAAAATTTACTCACACATACTACCCCACCCCCCCGCCCATTCCTCCTCATGCAGTCACAACATCATCCATATACAACCATTCTCCACTCACCTCTGTCTTCCGTCCTCTCCCTTTCTTCCTCAACAGACATTCCCCTCTTCCCCAAAGCCCCCTTCACCCCATCCATCCACCTCATCCTAGGACGTCCCCTCATGTTCACTCCCTCCACATCTGCCTTCCATACCTCTCTTACTAGTCTTTCTTCACTCATTCTTTCCATGTGTCCAAACCATCCTAATATTCTTTCATCAACCCTATCTCCCAAATCCTTTTTCACCCCTGTTCTCCTCCTCACCTCCTCATTTCTCACTCTATCCAGCCTAGTAACCCCCACCATACTTCTCAGACACCTCATCTCAAACACATTCAAACTCCTTCTCTCTATTCTTCTCTTATTTTCCACTTTTCTGCCCAATTTAGTGCTTTTGGCACAATCACTCCTTCATACAGTCTCCTCTTAGCATCCATTCCCAAATGTCTATTCCTCATTACACTCTTTAACCCCTTCCATACGGTGCCGCACACGTAGGCGTCATGGACTTAGATCTCGGTGGCAGCAGCCAATGCCAGCCGTACGACGTGTCGTAATAATACTCGCATCATAAAATATAGTCACCGCTTATATCGATCGTTCTCTCTTCACCCGTGAATTTTGATAACCATAGAAAATGCGATTACAAAAGAATTAGAAAGAATGTCATTATGGAGGGGGCGACTACAATAAATATAATCAAGACGCCGATATGGCAGCCTCGCGAATACACTCGCTCCCCATGACGCCTACGTGTGCGGCACCGTATGGAAGGGGTTAAACCACCAAGGCATTTACTCGCTTCTCTCAATCTACATTCTACCTCCACCTTCACTTCACCTTTTCCTGCTACACTTGCACCCAACTATCTAAAACTATCCACTTCCTCCAGTCGCTCTCCCTTAATGTTCACTTCCAGTCTACTGCCACTTTCACCCCTTGTACATCTCATCACCTTACTTTTATCCACATTTATCTTTAGCTTTCTTCTATCACATACTCTCCCAAACTCTGCCACCAGCTTCCTCAATCCCTCCTCTGACCCTGCCACAAGCATAGTGTCGTCCGCAAACAACAGCTGGCTCACCTCCCACTTTTCTCCATTTTCTTTAACCATCTCCAATCCCTGACTCACTACCCTAGCATTCACCTCTCGCACCACCCCATCCATGTATAAGTTGAACAGCCAGGGCGACATAACGCATCCTTGACGAAGTCCCACCTTTACCTCAAACCACTCACTCTCTCCATTTCTAATCCTAACACATGCTCTACTACTCTCATAAAAACTCTTGACAGCTCCCAAAAGCTTTCCTCCTATCCCATAAATCTGCATAACCTCCCACAGTGCCTTTCTGTCTACCCTATCATAAGCTTTTTCCAGATCCATAAAAGCCCAAAAAACATCCTTCCCCTTTCCTATAGCTTTCTCACATATCTGTCTTACCACAAAGATCTGATCTACACAACCTCTACCCGTCCTAAAACCACACTGTTCCTCACCAATTACTCCTTCTGTTCCTCTCCTAATCCTCTCAATTAAGATCCTCCCATAAGCCTTCCCTACTACACTCGACAGGCTAATCCCTCTGAAATTACTACATTCACACTTGTCCCCTTTTCCCTTGTAAAGAGGAACTATACAGGCACTACTCCAGTCCTCCGGTACTCTACCCTCTCTCCAGCAAACATTAAATAACCTCACCAGCCAGTCCACCATCACTGAACCTCCCTTTTTCAGACATTCTGCATGACATCCATCCAGACCAGGTGCCTTACCTGCTTTCATCATCTTTACAACTGCCTTCACCTCATCCTTCCTTATTTCTCCTCCATTCTCCTCACTCATCACTCTCATTTTCTTCGCATTTCCCACTGCAGCTATCTTTCCTTCCCTATCCTCCTTCACATTCAGCAACTCCCTAAAATATTCTGCCCATCTTCCCCTTACTGCCATCTCTTCCATTATCATTTCTCCATCTGTACCTTTTACCTTTTCTTCCCTACTTCATTCGCAGGACTCCTCTTCCTCTCTTAATTTCTTTCCAAAACATCTTTTTATTACTTTCAAAATTTTCTGTCATACTCCTACCCCATTTCACATCTGCTCTCTTCTTTGCCTCCTTTACCTTTCGCTTTACTTCTCTTTTCTTTTCTTTGTACGTCTCATATGACTCCCCTGTCCTCTTTTGTAACCAATCTGTGAAAGCTCGCTTCTTCTCTTCTACAACATTCTTTGTTTCCTCATCCCACCATTCACTACCCTTTCTTCTATTTCCCCCTGTCCTTCTTGTTCCACACACCATCCTTGCACACTTTAAGACTCCCTCCTTGAACCATCCCCATTCCTCCTCCACACCCATCTCTGCTCTATCCTTTACTCCCTCCCACTCCTCCTTCAGCTTCTATTCGTACTCCTTCTCCTTTTCCTTTTCATTCAAGGAGTTCACTCTAAGAACCTCCCTACCTTTTGTCCCTTTCCTCCTTCTCCATCTATCCTCCACTCTCAGCTTACCTTCCACCAAAAAATGATCTGATATTCCCCCACCCTCTCCCCTTAGCACATGTACATCCTTAACTCTTCCTATCATAATCCTATTTACCACTACATAATCCATTAGCGCTCTATCTACCACCCTTCCCTCCACCACCCTCTCCCATGTGTACTTATGCTTGACTTTCTTCCGAAACACTGTATTTGCTATCATCAACTCTCTTTCTAGACACATTTCCACCATCAACTCTCCACTACGATTCTTTCCTGGAACTCCACACTTCCCAACCACTCCATCGATTGGACCATTTCCCACCCTAGCATTAATAATAATAGTAATAATAATAGTAATAATAATAATAGTAATAATAATAATAATAATAATAATAATAATAATAATAATAATAACAATAATAATAACAATAATAATAACAATAATAATAACAAAAGTAATAATGATAATAATAATGATAATAATGTTGAAAATAAATAGTAATAAATAATATTAAAGGATAATAATCATGATAAAAAGATGGGGATAATATTAAATGGTGAAGGAACAATGTAGAAATGATGGAGGATATGTGAATTGGTAGCATGTGAAGTAA
>NC_134788.1:59178562-59213562 GCF_046742065.1 Oratosquilla oratoria
TATATATATATATATATACACACCAAGACCTTCTTCACCCTTATAAGGGAGGTACCAAGTCAAGATATGTGCCCACTCCCATCCATCACCCTATTATTTCCCTCTCATCTTAATTCCTTCTGGATGAAGAGTTATCCCTGTCTCTAGCCCACTGCCTGCATCAGAAACAATGCAGCAAGACGAAGCACATCTTCAGCAGGGCAGCTTCACTTACATGGCAACCCTCCCTCTTTGTCCCCTCAAGTGAAAAATAGCAAAGAGGAGTGCCCTTTGTGGTGCATCTACATATCATCCATACACAACCATTCTCCACTCACACTCATCCCCTGCCTTCTCCCTTCCATGCTCAATGCCCCATTCACAAAATCCACCTCATCCTTGGTCGCCCCATAAGTCCACTCTACTTTCCACATTCTTCCCATGTGCCCAAGCCATCCCATTAATCTTTCATCAGCCCTATCTGCCAGCTCCTTCTGCACTCCCACTTTCCTCCTCGTCTCCTCACTCATCACCCTATCCAACCTTGTCACCCCACCATACTTCACATTTTATCTCAAATGCATTTAACCTTCTTTCTTTGTTAACAAAATGAGGACTCAAAATGCAATGGCATCACAAGATGATAAAACATTCATGTATTCTATTAACCCCATAAAAATACATACATATACCAAAGGCCCCCTCCCCCTTACAAGGGGGGTAGCCAAAAAGAAAAAGGCATAAAATCATTCCCACCCATTCCATCCCTAAATACACTCCACTCCCCTCCACCCTCCCTCTTATCTTGGCACCCCATAAAAATAGTCACAATGAAAATATGCTTACCTTAATACCTTTGATTTCTTTATTCAATCTCCTCACCAGGTCAACTTGAAGGGGACCCCTTAAATCTTTATCCCTTATTTGTAAAATTTCTTTCACAAAGTCAATTACATTCTGTTCCTTGTAGAATGCTGCATTTGATACTGGAAAAAGTGAATAAATAAATAAAAATATACATACCAAAAGGCCCTTTCCCTCTTATAATGGGAGTGGCCTATCTATCAACCAAAGGCTTTCTCATTCTTGTAAGGAAAGTCCTCAAGTCAAAAGGCATGTACCCACTCCCACCCATATACTCCCATCCACCATCATCTCTTCCCTCTTATCTAAGCCCCTTGTGGACAAAGGGTCATCCCTGTATCCTGCTCACTGCCCTGGGTCAGAAACAATGCACCAAGACACAGTACATCCACAGCAAGGATGCCTCACTTAATCGGTGACACCCCCACCATGAGGAAAATAGAGAAGACAGGGAGAAATCCCTTTGGACTGTCAAAATATCATCCACACAAACCACTCCTTACTCCCACCATCCCCTGCCCCATCCCATTCTTGCATCACCGTATCATCTATACACAGTCATTCTCCACTCACCCCTACCTCCTGCCTTCTCCCTTCCTTGCTCATCAGACATTCCCCTCTTTCTCAATGCCCCTTTCATCCCATCTATCCATCTCATCCCTGGTGTCCCCTCAAGTTCACTCCATCCACCTCTGCTTTCCACACCTCTTTTACTAATCTTTCTTCACTCATTCTTTCCATGTGTTCAAACCACCCCAATACTCTTTCATCGGCCCTATCTGCCATCTCCTTTTCCACCCTCCCTCTCATCCTCAATTCTCATTCTATCAGACCTTGTAACCCCTACCATACTTCTCACACATTTCACCTCAAACACATTTAAATTTCTATGCTACACCTCTTACATTCCAAATCTCCGTACACAGTGTCACTGGTACAATCACCCCTTCATATAATTTCCTCTTTGCATCAATTCTCATGATACTTTTTAATCCCCCCAAGGCATTGCTTATCTCAATCTACAATTTACCTCCACCTCCATTACTCCCTTTCCTGTCACACGTGATTACAAATACTTAACACTTTCCTCCAGCCTCTCTCCTAAAAGACTTACTTCCAACTCTCTGCCATTCTCTACCCTTGTACATCTCATCACCTTTCTCTTATTGCATACCTTCTCAAACTCTGTCACTGCCTTATTCCCTTCAATACGGGCCAAAATCTCGCGGGCAGCATTAGTTGCCAGATGTGTGATGTTGCGTCATGATACTCGCATTATAAAAGATAAAGTTACCACTGTATTGCTCGTTCTCTTTCACCCGTGAATTTTGATAACCATAGAAAATATGATGAAGCCAGTTTACAGAGTATGGGGGTCATGCAGGTACAACTACAATATATATAATCAAGACGCTGAAATGAGCATCCTCGCATACCCACTTGCTCCTCATGACGCCTATGTAGGCGTCATCGTATTGAAGGGGTTAACCCCTTCCATACGGTGCCGCACACGTAGGCGTCATGGGGAGCGAGTGTATTCGCGAGGCTGCCATATCGGCGTCTTGATTATATTTATTGTAGTCGCCCCTCCATAATGACATTCTTTCTAATTCTTTTGTAATTGCATTTTCTATGGTTATCAAAATTCATGGGTGAAGAGAGAACGATTGATATAAGCGGTGACTATATTTTATGATGCGAGTATTATTACGACACGTCGTACGGCTGGCATTGGCTGCTGCCACCGAGATCTAAGTCCATGACGCCTACGTGTGCAGCACCGTATGGAAGGGGTTAATCCCCCCTCTGACCCTGCCACAAGCACAATGTCTTCAGCAAACAGCAACTGCTCACCTTCAATTTTTCTTCATTTTCTTTAACCATCTTCAGTCCCCTGACCCTTCCCATTGCATTCACCTCCCACACCACCCCATCCATGTACACACTGAACAGCCATGGTGACAAGACATCCCCGATACAGCCCCACCTCTTCCTCAAACCACTTGCTCTCTCCATTTCTAATTCTAACAGGATCTACTATGTATATACCTATGCATATACATGGGTTCCTGTGTGACATCATTGCAAAATGTAAAGAAGATGTGTATGAATCCATGTAGTCAAGAAATTTTTTTACACTTATTGTTGATGCCATGAAGGCATACACACAGCTCACACACCAGTTTTGTGTGCTTCAAATATTCCATGAACATGTGTAGTTGAGTGCAAGAATAGGAAAACTGGAGAAAAGAAGGAATTGCCATTTTATAAGATGCTGAAAGGATGAGTGCCATTCAAAAAGTGAAGAAGACAAGATTGGATGACAGCAATCAGATGCAAAGATTGGAAAGCATACATACATACATACAGTGCTCGACAAGGAAGTACGAACAGTTAGCGAGAATGAGTGATGAGGAGAATGAACGAGTCATAAATCAATAAACAAAACCTCACTTCGAACCTCTAATACTTTGATGAATGGCCTTTATGCGCAATGATCTCACGAAGGCAGTTTGGTATGGAGGTGGCGTATTTGGCAAGATGTGCAAGGGTTATACTAGCCCAGGATTGGTGAATGGCTGCCTTGAGCTTGGGCACAGAGCTCGTATCTTTACCCTGCAGGTCTTGTTTAATGTGGTTCCACAGGTTTTCTATTGGGTTTATATCAGGACTATTGCCTGGCCAGTCTGCTATGTAAAGTATATGACAATCTTTAAGCCACTGAGTAAACACTACGAGCAGTGTGGGCTGGAGGGTCATCTTGTTGAAAGATGTTAGCACCTGAGCTATTAAAAGAATTCTTCTGGTGGTCATTTAAGAGTTCATAATAAACATATTGGTTCATTTTTACATTTTTCGGTTTTACAATAAGGCTCCCAAGTCCTCTTCCACTAAAACTTCCCCATACCATGAGAGAATCAGGGTGTTTCACTGTTTGTTGAACGTAATGGGGGTCAAGAAGCTCGCTACCTGCACGCCAATACACGTTTCCACTCCTATTGCCAGTCACAGTAAAGGTGGACTCATCGATCCAGAGAATATCCAGCCACTTGTCATCATCCCACTGAAGATATTTCTTGCAAAACTCCCTATGGCGCCTCAGGTTAAGAGTGAGAAGAGGCTTCTTCACCGGGCGGTGGCTTCTGTACCCAAGGTCGTGAATGCGGTGGCTAATTGTTCGCACACTAACCTCCCCAAAGAGTCCCGGGTTACTTTCTTTTATTTTTTTGGCGATAACATGTGGATTATGCTCTGTCTCTTGATAACACTAGTAGCATGAGGGGATGTCTTTTTGGGGTACTTTTTCCTTGGTTTGTAACCAGGTGTGTCACAGCCACCTTCCTTCTTAAAATTGGCAACCCACTTGCACACAGATGTCTTGCCAACCCCAACCTGCTCTATTATTTCCTTTGTTTGGTGACCAGATTTATGTAAAGCTATGATCTGGGTTATTGTCTCTTGTGATAGATACTTGTTCTTGCCCATATTAAGGCTAGAAAGCACCTCTGTCTGCAAAAAACACTGACCGCCTTGGTGGCGTCACCAGAACACTCATGGAACAAAAGGCCTCCCCACGAAGGCTAAGAGGCAACTGAGGGATGATTGATAGCACTTGTCATAAACCCTACCCTTAGCTCTGCCCACTTGTCCGTTTGCACTTCCTTGTCCATATCATTTACCCCCCCTGGAGGATTCTTTAATAGCTCAGGTGCTAACATCTTTCAACAAGATCACACCCCAGCCCACACTGCTCGTAGTGTTACTCAGTGGCTTAACGACCATCATATACCATACATAGCAGACTGGTCAGGCAATAGTCCTGACATAAACCCAATAGAAAACCTGTGGAACCACATTAAACAAGACCTGCAGGGTAAGGATACGAGCTCTGTGCCCAAGCTCGAGGCAGCCATTCCCCAATCCTGGGGAAGTATAACAGCTGCACATCTTGCCAAGTATGCCACTTCCATACCAAACCGCCTTCATGAGATCATTGCACATAAAGGCCACCATCAAAGTATTAGAGGTACAAAGTGAGCTTTTGTTTATTGATTTATGACTAATTTATTCTCCTCATCATTCATTCTCGCTAACTGTTCGTACTTCCTTGTCGAGCACTGTACATAAACCGAGGCTTTTTCCTCCTTACAAGGGAGGTAACCAAAAAGAAAAAGGCATAAAAATCATTCCCACCCATTCCATCCCTAAATACACTCCACTCCCCTCCACCCTCCCTCTTATCTTGGCACCTCCTGGATGACTGGTCATCCCCGCACCTTGTCCACTGCCCAGGATCAGAGGCAGTATCACAATACACAGCACATCCACAGCAAGGCCACTTCATTAAATTGGCGACCCCCCTCTCCGTCCCCCCATGCAGAAAAGGAGAAGACAGGGAAAGATTCCTTTGGGCTGTGTCAAATTTTACTCACACATACTACCTCACACCCCATCCCCCCACTCATTCCACCTCTTATATCACAACATCATCCATATACAACCATTCTCCATTCACCCCTGTCTTCTATCCTCTCCTGTCCTTCCTCAACAGACATTCACCTTTTCCCCAAAGCCCCCTTCACCCCATCCACCCATCTCATCCTAGGACGCTCCCTCATGTTGCTCTCCCTTAATACTCACTTCCAGTCTGCTGCCACTTTCACCCCTTGTACATCTCATCACCTTACTTTTACCAACCTTTATCTTCAACTTTCTTCTTTCACACACTCTCCCAAACTCTGTAACCAACTTCCTCATTCCCTCCTCTGATCCTGCTACAAGTGCAGTGTCGTCCGCAAACAACAGCTGGCTCACCTCCCACTTTTCTCCACTTACTTTAACCATCTCCAATCCCTGTCCTACCACCCTTGCATTTACCTCTCGCACCACCCCATCCATGTATAAGTTGAACAGCCAGGGCGACATAACATATCCCTGACAAAGTCCCACCTTTACTTCGAACCACTCACTCTCTCCATTTCTAATCCTGACACAAGCTCTACTACCCTCATAAAAACTCTTGACAGCTCCTAGAAGCTTTGCTCCTATCCTGTATATCTGCAAAACCTCCCACAGTGCCTTCCTGTCTAGCCTGTCATAACCCTTTTGCAGATCCATAAAAGCCCAAAAAACATTATTACCTTTTCCTATAGCTTTCTCACATATCTGTCTTACCACAAAGATCTGATCTACACAACCCCTACCTGTCCTAAACCCACACTGTTCCTCACCAATTACTCCCTCTCTTCCTTTCCTAATCCTCTCAATCAAGACCCTCCCATAAGCCTTCCCAACTACACTCAACAAGCTCCCTTTGAAACTACTACACTCACATTTGTCACCCTTTCCCTTGTAAAATGGAACTATACAGGCACTCCTCCAGTCCTCTGGCACTCTACCTCCTCTCTTAAACAGACATTAAATAACCTCACCAGCTAGTCCACCATAAGTGTACCTCCTTTCTTCAGACATTCTGCATGGCATCCATCCACACCAGATGCCTTACCTGCTCTCATCATCCCAACAGCCGCCCTCACTTCATCCTTCCTTATTTCTCCTCCATTTTCCTCACTCATCACTCTCATTTTCTTAGCATTTCCCACTGCAACCACCTTTCCCTCCCTATCCTCCTGCACATTTAGCAACTCCCAAAATACTCTGCCCACCTTCCTCTCACTGCCTTCTCTTCCATTATCATCTCTCCATCTGCACCTTTTACCTTTTCTTCTCTACTTGATTCGCCTCCTGTACATCTTAATTTCTTTCCAAAACTTTTTATTACTTCCAAAATTTTCTGTCATACTCTTACCCCATTTCACATCTGCTCTCCTCTTTGCCTCCTTTATCTTATGCTTTACTTCTCTTTTCTTTTCTTGGTACCTCTCATGTGACTCTCTCATACTATTTTGTAACCAATCTGTGAATGCTTGCTGCTCTTCTACATCCTTCTTTGCTTCCTCATCCCACCACTCATTACCCTTCCTTCTATTTCCTCATGTCCTCCTTGTTCCAACACACCATCTTATCACACCTTGTGACTTCCTCCTTGAACCAACCCCATTCCTTCTCCACTCCTAGTTCTACTCTATACTTCACTCCCTCCCACTCCTCTCTCAGCTTCTTGTACTCCTTTTCTTTCTCATTTAAGCAGTTCAGTTTTAAAGCATCTCCCTACTTGGAAAAAATAAAAAATAAATAGTCAAATGTATCAATAAACGTACCATCTAGGTTAAGAAGAATTGATCCATCTTTCCATGCAGCTGGGCGAAGTGAGCTAAAAAATCCAACCGATCCTTGTCTGCCCATTGTAAGATCAGCATGGTGTCCAAATTCATCAGGGTCATGTGGAAAGAAGCAGCGAGGCCCTATCTGTATATACCTTACACTCAGGTTGTGTCGAAACATAATTTCCAACATCTGAAATGGCACATTATTACAGTGGCCTGAAGTGATGCAATGTGTTAATAGCTATAATTTCTATAAAGCTAACTGTAAAAAAAATTCCTCATCCTTATATATTCTTTCTTCTCAAAGAATCACTCATCAGTGGCAACAACATATTTTCAAAATAAAAAAATATTGTTACAAATTACCAAGTGCACACAAATGAATTATGAAGGGCATGGGAGTTCTTGACTGAGAAAATTTGCTAACTTAGGATAGGAGAAACACAAGAGGACATGGAAAGAAGCTTAAAAAGGACAATTATATGAGGGACCTGAAAAAGAACAGCATTCTTCACAGAGTGGTAGATGTATGGAACACATTGGATGAAAAAACAGTGTGTGCAAAAACAATACAAGACTTTAAGAGCAAACTGGATATGGAGAGATACAAAAATAGGACACCACGAGCTTAGCTCCTCTTCCCCACAAGATTCAACTCGGTAAAATATCTTTTCAACACTAAAAAAAGCAATGCGTCAAATTTAAGAATCTTATAATGACTAAAGAATCTACTACATTCAGGAAGGATCTTGCATTATCAACAAGTGATATCGCCACAACTCTTGCTTGAGCTTAGGGCTAGCACCATGGAAATGGTATTCCAAACTAGCAAGACAATAAAAGAATTTACAAATGGGATTGCTCACTAAGTGGGTTAGACCTACACTGGAAAAATGTTACAAGTGGAGTTCCTTAGGGTTCCGTTCTTGGGCCACTTCTATTCATAGTATATATAAATGATACAGGCCATGGACTAAAATTCATTGTTTCCAAATTTGCTGATGATACAAAATTGTGCAGAATGGCAAATGATCACTTAAACCAATTAGATATTCAAGAAGATTTAGATAAATTACAGTAATGGTCTGAAAAGTGGCTAATGAAATTTAACACAAGTAAATGCAAGGTAATGCACATAGGTAAAAATAACTGTAAGTACGATTACAAGTTATTTGGAAATTCTTTAACAAAAGTGGATGGTGAAAAAGATCTCGGCGTAATTATCAGTAACGATCTCAAATCATCCAAGCAGTGTATTTCAGCCTCTGAGAAAGCAAATAAGATTCTAGGTCTTATTGCACGATCTTTTGACTTCAAAAGTCCATCACTCACTAATAAGCTATATAAATCGTTAGTTCGTCCACATTTGGAATATGCTGTTTTCGTATGGCCACCAGATCTCATTAAAGACATTGACAGATTGGAAAAAGTACAATGGCGAGCCACAAAACTGATTCCAAATATCAAAAATAAATCATATGAAAATGGACTAAAACATATGAATCTGTTTTCCCTAAAAATGCGCAAACTCAGAGGTGACTTGATACAGGTCTTTAAGATTCTAATGGGAATTGATATCAAAAATTACAATTTTCACACTGAATGAGAATCAGACAAGAAACAATGGTCTCAAACTGTCTGGAAACAGATTTAATATGGAAATGGGTAAAAACAACTTCGCTAACTGTGTAGTTAATGAATGGAATAAACTTCCTGCAGAGGCAGTGCAATGTAGCTCAGTTCCAAGCTTTAAGAATCATTTAGATGAACACCTGACAAGATGCTGTAATGATTATCATCTATCTTATATTATTTGTTTTGTTATCATTTGTTTGTATATCATTATTTGCTTGATTCTCATCTGTTATTAGTTATATGTCAATTTATTACTATTTACCTGTTTTTCTTTTATTATTTAACTATATGCTTTTACGTCTTTTATCATTTACATTATCATAGTTTTAATTTATTCATTTATTCATCATAATAATTCTTTTTTGCATCCGACCTAGATATGGACCAAAAGGTTTCCTGTTGGTGGAGGTTGAGGCGACAACAATTCAAACCCTGCCATCACCATGGACATGGTTCATTAAATTCCATACTGCAAAGTCCACTGTAAGGGACACAGTCCTAGCCTCCTGGTAATGGGGAATTCTTGATGCTAAACAGAATCATCAATCACATAAAATGTAAGAAAATAATAATAAAAAGACATGGACATCAAGGCTGGTGTCTACCAGATCAAGAATGAGGTAGATGGATATGAGGAAAGAGGCCCTGAGTAAAAGGGGAATGTCTGTTGAGCAGGGAAAGGAGAAGGAGAGACAGGTGTTGGTGTAGAATGGTTGAGAATGAACTAATCTGACATTGCCTCGAGGAATTTCTCCTCGTCTTGTGTATGAGCACAAGGTGGCAAGGAGGAAGGGTCACCACATAGATGGAGCTGTGGTGACAAACCAGCTTAGGCTGCCAGGTTCTACTGTGATCGTGCTGTTGCTCGCCACACTACTTATTTACCTAGTTGTATTATAAGGGAGGGGAGCTATGCCCATAGTGACCAGTTTTTGTATCTTTCAGCATCAAGTTTGTTCTTAAATTCATGTATAGTTTTTGCACACACTGTTGCCTCATCCAATTTGTTCCAAATATCCACCACTCTGTATGGGAAACTATTGTTTCTCAGATCTCTTCTATAACTATCCTATAACTTAGGCAAGGAGCAGGGAGGCCCTTTATCTACATGGAGCTAGGCTAGCTGGGAGACAAGCAAGTGATGGATAGGTGTGGGATGGGTGTGGGAAAAGTGCTTCCTCTCTTATGAGAGGGTTAGATACATTTTGGGTATGTGTATTTATTTACCTAGTTGTATCTTAAGGGAAGGGGAGCTATGCTCATAGTGTCCTGTCTCTGTATCTCACCATATCTAATTTGTCCTTAAATTAATGTATTTTTTTGCACATACTTTTGTTTTGTCAGTGTGTTCCATACGTCCACTACTCTGTGGGGAAGGTTCTTTTTCAGGTCTCTTCTATAACCATCCTTTTTGAGTTTCCTTCCATGTCCTCTTGTGTTTCTTTTATCCCAATTTAGTAAGTCTTCTTTATCCAGGATTTCTATACCTTTCATAATTCTGTAGATGATCACCAAATCACCTCTTTCTCTTCTTTGTTCTAGAGTTGGTAATTCAAGTTTTGACAATCTGTCTTCATATGACAGTTTTGATAGTGTTGGGACCATCCTCGTAGTTGCTCTCTGGATTCTCTCAATTTTCCCCACATTCTTTTTAGTACTGGGCGACCATAGTGTCGTTGCGTGCTCCAATTTTGGCCTTATCAGGGTGACTGGTATTTTCTTCACCATTTCTTCATCCAAGTAAGTAGAAGCCACTTTCATTGATTTTAGCAAGTTATAGGTTTCACAAACAATATAGTTTATCTGTTTGGCAGGGGATATATCCGTTGTGATGATTACTCCCACTTTTTTTACTTCCTTTGCACCAATTTTATATTGTCCTGATATATATATATTTTTTTACTTCCAAATTCTATTATGCTACATTTCTTAATGTTGAAGTCCACTTCCCACTTCTGACTCCATTCCCAAACCCTGTTCAGATCTCTCTGCAGTGAGTCACAGTCCTTTTCAATACTCACTTTCTTTGACAGTTTTGAGTCATATGCAAGGAAGCTCATGTAATATTCCACACCCTCATCCATGTCATTCATATAAATAACAAATATTATTGTGTGTGTGTGTGTGTGTGTGTGTGTGTGTGTATTTACCTAGTTTTACCTAGTTGTATTTTACGGGAGGAGAGCATGCTCGTAGTGACCCACTTTTGAATCTTTCAGCATCCAGTTTGATCTTAAATTCTTGTATAGTTTTTGCAATCACCGTTTCCTCATTCAGTTTGTTCCAGATATCTATCACTCTGTGTGGGAAGCTATTCTTTTTCAGATCTCTTCTCTATCCTTTTTAAGTTTCTTTTTGTGTCCTTTTGTTTTTTTCCTATTCCATTTTAGTAAGTCATCTCAATCAAGGACTTTCATCCCTTTCATAATTCTGTAGATGGTTAGTAGGTCTCCTCTTTCTCTTCTTTATTCTTTGATCTTTCAAAGTTGGTAGACCCAGTCTTTCCCCATGTGGTTTATCTGTCCAGGTCTTCTTGTAGTGAGTCGCATTCCTCCTCTGTACTTCTTACTCTAGTAGTTTCATATCATCTGTAAAGAAGTTCATATAACATTCCATACCTTTATCCATATAATTTATATATATGGCAAACATTGTTGGAGCCTATACAGAACCTTGTGGGACTCCACTTATCATTTCTTCCCAATTTCAGTTATTGTCTCCATTGGTATATGTATTTGGAAAAATGTATTTCTTCACATCCTTTAGACATGCGTTCTTCTTTCCTAATATTTACTCCTGTGACCTCTTAAAACTTCACATCTTTTATCAGATCTCTTTGGCTAATACAATCTATCCCCTTTGGTGACCTGAATACTGTCATCATATCACCTCTTTCTCTTCAATCTTTCAAAGTTAGTAGGCCTGGCAGTACTTTTAGTATTTCCTCATGTGGTTTATCTGCCAGGCTTGGGACCAGTTTGGATCCTGCCCTTTGTATTCTCTCTTTGTGGGGACCATAACCCAGTTTTGGACATATCAGGGTTTTGACAAATTTTTTCATCATCTCATCCATATAGTGGAATGCCACTTTAATTTTTTGCAGTAGTCTGTATGTCTCTCCCACAATCCTGCTGATATCTGTAAGGTGATAGGTTGTCTTCCATCAATACTCCCAAGTCTTTCTCCTCTTTTGCATTTGTAAGGGATTCACTTCTCAAGGAATAGTTTAACAATGGCCTTTTGTTGCTATTGCCCACTTCCATTACTTTGCATTTTTGGTATTGAACTTCATTTCCCATTCTTGTAGAGTAGCTGGGTGTGCTCTTGTATGCAGCACATAAGAACAGGTGGGTGAAACACTCTTGATTATGGTGTAGACAAGTCTCCATTCTGGTTGCTAAAGTCACACTAATGGATATAGTGTTTTGGCCAACTTTCCAGTCTCAGGAACAAATGGGTAGCTAGAGATGAGATGCTGATGCACGATAACTTCTGGTAGGCAAAGCTTCTGGTAGTCGGGAACACAATATATTGGTTGATGTTTCATACATACATACATACATAGATATACAAGGCTTTTTCCCCCTTGTATACGCCTCATATACATGACGAGTAATATAACCCCAGTCATATAACCCACTTCCTCACTCACTGTCCACCACAAGCATCAAACGCCGACTCAGCATCACGAGGTCCAATGCAACACACATCTCGCTGACCCAAGCAATCTCTAGCATCGCGACCACCAGGCAACACACACACACACACACAATCGCACACTTATAAGTGCAGTCGACCACCAACTCATAACATTGTTGAACAACCCAATAACAACGAGCTTTTCCCCCTTGGAAATATTATATAATAAATAAATGGGATGTAATTAGTAATTAAGTATAAGAATATTGGTTGTGGAAGACCAAATACTCCCATTGAAAACAGTGTAAATATAATTGCTGGGACCTGGAAATTTTGCATATCCAGCGTTTCCGCTGAATCAAACTGACGCACTGGGCAGGACCGCCAGTTGGTGCGATGACAAGTATTGTGCAAAAAGGGTAGTGATAGAGACAATTAACTGTATAAAATAGAAAAGACATGTAGTTAATACCAGTGTATTGTGAAAGAAGAGAATCCTTTGAATAAAGGAAAGGAACTTTGTACGAGTTTGGATTAACCATCCCGACTTCTGTAAAATGTATGCTTTCAACACCAGTTGAGGATACAATCTGGTGGCACCTAGTGGCCGCACCCATGTCTCCAATAACATAACCTTAGAGTCCTCCTGGGATATAGTATCAGAAAATTAACACACCCTAGCTATGTTAACAAATCTTTCAGACCAACACCGTAAAATCAATAAAATACAGGTAAACGTCGACTTACGATGGCCGCGACTTACGATTGTTCGACTTTACGATGACGACGATATGATAATTTAACCCCTTCCATACGGTGCCGCACACGTAGGCGTCATGAGGAGCAAGTGGATTCGCGACGGTGCCATATCGGCGTCTTGATTATATTTATTGTAGTCGCCCCTGTGTTTTTACATTCTCTCAAATGTGCCCTAAATCCCATTCTCTGTGGTTTTCAAAATTCGCGGGTGAAAGAGAGAACGATCGATATAAGCGGTGACTATATTTTATGATGCGAGTATTATTACGTCACGTCGTACGGCTGGCATTGGCTGCTGCCCGCGAGATTTAAGTTCCGTACTGAAAATACATATTATAGTGTTTGAATATGGTAAAAAGGATAAAAATAATTAAATAAACTACTGTACATGTTTAATAGGCTATATTCAGTATCTCTGGTGGTTAATATACAGATAGGCTAGGTACAGTGACCACGGAACAGAGTGGGGATCGACTTACGATGAGATCGTCTTACGATGGCTCTATCGAAACCTAATGCCATCGTAAGTCGACGTTTACCTGTACTAACATTTGCGCAGTCCACCTCCATAATTCCCCTATCCAGGAACCACTCCCTCAACACATCAACCCAGTAAGACCAACACAACCCCTCACCCCTATCAATCCAGACCAAATCATAACATCAGCTGACGGAGAAATTCATAACGAGCTATTAGCTCTCCTACAGAGGAATAGATCAGCTATCGCCTTAGAAGGTGAACCACTAGGCAAATGTGATATAATCAAACATCACATCCAAATCCCCCCTAACACTCCCCCTTCATACACCCCCACTTACCGCATTCCTCACAGTAGGAAATCCCAAGTCAATAGCAATGTACAAGAGATGTTACACCAAGGCGTAATTTCCCATTCAGACTCCCCATGGAACAGTCCCCTCTTTTTGGTCAACCACCTCACTCAATCTGACCCCCACCCACTACCTGCCATGCAGGACATCCTCCAATCATTAGGGAACAATAACACAGTTTTTTCCACTATCGACCTTAAGTGTGCCTTCTGGCAAGTGGAATTATCTGAAGAATCTAAACCCATAACTGCATTCTCCACTGACAAAGGACACTTTCATTTTCAACGTATGCCCTTTGGCCTTAAAAACGCCCCCTCAACCCAACAACGGTTGATGACCCGCATATTCAGTGACATGATAGGAGTCTCATTATTCGTCTATTTAGACGACCTCATTATATATAGTCCCACAGAAAGAGACCACCTTAACACTTTAGAGATTGTCATCAAACGTCTCAAACATACGTGGTTAAAGATTCAATTAAAGAAATGTAGATTCCTCATGAAGGAACTCACCTTCCTAGGCCATAAAGTGAATGCAAAGGGGATCCATACAAACACAGACAAAATAGATGCCATAAACAGCTTCCCAATCCCCAGAAACACAAATGAAACACGAAGTTTCATAGGGCTAGCCTCATACTACAGACACTTTATTCACAATTTTGCACACATAGCTTCCCCTCTGACCAAATTCACAAGGAAAGGCGAACCATTTCAATGGTCAGAAACAGAACAACAAAGTTTCAACACACTGAAACAATCTCTGACCACAGCCCCTGTACTAGCTTTCCCTGACATGAAGAAAGAATTCTTTCTTTACACAGACGCCTCCTCTAAAGGAATAGGCGCAGTCCTACAACAGAAAGATGACAATGGCAAAGAGCACCCCATAGCCTACGCAAGTAGAGTCCTTAATAAGGCTGAGAGTAACTATTCTACTACTCACAAAGAAGGGTTAGCTATAGTTTGGGCACTTAAACATTTCAAATACCTCATTTTAGGCTACAAGATTACCATACTAACAGACCACCAACCCCTAGTCTATCTTTTTAACTCCAAAGACTTACATGGGAGAGTTGCTAGATGGAAAGCAACTCTCCTTGATTACGATCCCAAGATCGTATACTTAGCTGGGAAAGCTAACGTAGTGGCAGATAGCCTCAGCAGACAAACCTACATCACCCCCATAACCCAAACCACATGCATACCTATGCAAGAACTCACACAGGAAACTGAAAGAGACCCTATATGGTCCCCAATAAAACAGCATCTCCTTTCACAAACCCCCTTACACTCCCGACCACCTGTCCCTATTGAGGAACTCAAACTGGTCGACGGAGTCATAAGGAGAACCATTAACACAAGAGAGGTTACTGTTATCCCCAGAGCCAAGTCCCCAAGGTCCTACACATATTGCACGACAGTGCAATGGAGGCCACTCGGGCAGAGATAAGACACTAAACACTGCTAGGCACACATATTACTGGCCTAACATGAAAAGAGATATAACCACACACATAGATTCTTGTATAACTTGTAACCAATTCAGAGGCCCTGACCCGAAGGAAATCAACATAAAAGACATCCCACTCCCTGCTGAGCCATGGGAAACACTTGGCATTGACCTACTGAAAATGCCAAAGAGCCATCAAGGTTCCAACTATGTACTCACAGCAGTAGAATATTTCTCTAAATACACAATCTTAATACCACTCCAAGACAAAACAGCAGAGACTGTAGCCAAAGCCCTAGTTAACAATATCTTTTGTAGATACAACATACCACACACAATGTTATCTGACAATGGCTCAGAATTTAAAAACCAGGTGATGCGCGAAATAGCACACCTGTACAACATTGACCAAACATTTGCCACTGCATACCACCCACAGGGAAATGGTCTGACTGAGCGAACAAATCGCAAGGTCCTAGAGATTCTCAGACCCTTGGTCAACGACCTCATGGACAGTTGGGAAGATTGGCTACCACAGGTACAAGCCAGTATCAATAGCACAGTCAATTCCGCAACAAAGATGTCCCCACATGAGATCATTTTCGGCAAACCAATGCGCCTACCCTACCAAATATTCAACCAACCACCCCCACCCTTATACAACCTAGATAACCTCACACACTGCATCAAAAGAGGTATGCAAACCATTTACAAACAAGTTAGAACAAACTTGAAAGAAGCCCAGGAAAAGACAAAGACAAAACAACACAAACGCTCAATTCCACTTGACATAACGCTTGGTGACACTGTCATGGTCAAAGACTCAACCAGGACTAACAAACTCAGACCCAAGTTCTTAGGTCCCTTCACAGTCACAAGCTCACTCCCTAACAATGTTTTTCTACTAACAGATCCTTCCGACCACACAACCGGGACCATACATGGAGAGAAACTGAGAAAGGTCAAACCCAACCTCGACCCAATCCCACTTCCCATCAACAACCCACCTACCACGACCACACATAACTCACCCAAACGCAAGTCTCATCCCATGACTCTGCGTCGACGCAACTAAACATGCACTCTAGCTCTCGCCCCTGAAGATGCAGGACGTCATGTATCTATCAGTGGAGGTTAAAATGGCCCATTTCCAATAAGAACTCCTTTCCGCATATCTCTTGAAACTTCTCTACTTCCTTCCGACCACCATAACCTTAGCGAGAGCCAGATACACAAATCCTAAATCACTAAGGCATTGCCCTTCTTCCACAGATGAAACTCCTCCTGGCACTCCCCATCCTCGTCCACCTCACCCTCTCCGTACCAAGGCTCCTGCCTGGCGCTATAGTGAACAAACACGGCACCGCCGCATGCGTTGAAGATTCCATAATGATTAAGCTCCGCATCTCTCCCAACACATTGTTAGATCCCATTTCAAAATTACAAAAGGACCTAATAGATGTGGAAAAACTAATTGGAAGGCAAGTACCCAATGACACTCATAAAAACTATCAAACCTCATTGACACTATACCACAACGTCAACGCGTTACAAGAAAAACTAAACAAAATCAGATACACAATATACCACCTCCCAGACCCAGACGATGACACCACAACGACCAGTAGAACAAAAAGAGGACTTTTCGACTTTATGGGGATAATTTCCAAATCCCTATTCGGAACTGCTACTGAACAAGACATTCAAACCATTCATTCACACATAGAGAAAATAACAAGAGTACTACACCAACAAGGAAAACTCATAGCTTTAAACTCCAAGAATATAGATCTCCTCGCTGACTCTGTAAATTCAGTAATTGACAAATTCAATTACCTTGCACAGTTCACAAACTCTCAGTTATCGCAGATCACCAATTCCCAAAATGCCCTCTTTTTCCTTTATCACCTGAAGGAACTGGACAAAGAACTAGACAGTCTCCTAGAACATTCCAATCTCATTCAAAGAGATATTTGGAACGCCCACGCAGGAGTAGTCGACTTCCAAATGATCACCCCAACCCAACTTAGTCAAACACTACGACGAGCCCACAATACACTACAACTTACCCCCTTCTTTTCCAAACATGAAATACAGCATTATTACCCCATCTTGTCATCAACTATCTTTCAACAATTCATCCTCATCCACATCCCTATGGACCCAATCAAGAGATTCTCCCTTTGGGAAATTTACCCTTTCCCCTACCCTTACCAAAACCGCAAGGGAGGTAGCCAAAAAGGAAAAGGCATAAAATCATTCCCACCCATTCCATCCCTGAATACACTCCACACACCCCCACCCTCCCTCTTATCTTAGCATCTCCTGGATGACGGGTCATCCCTGCATCTTGTCCACTGCCCTGGGTCAGAAGCAGTGTCGCAAGACACAGCACATCCACAGCAAGGTCACTTCATTAAATCGGCGACCATCCTCTCCGTCCCCCTATGCATAA
Organism: Oratosquilla oratoria; assembly: GCF_046742065.1. NCBI lineage: Eukaryota > Metazoa > Arthropoda > Malacostraca > Stomatopoda > Squillidae > Oratosquilla > Oratosquilla oratoria. Next base: position 59,196,407 of record NC_134788.1, read on the forward strand.
AAGGAGAAGATGGGGAGAAATCCCTTAGGGCTGCATCAAATTTTGCTCACACATACTACCTCAACCCCCATCCCCCTGCCCATTCCACCTCATGCATCACAACATCATCCATATACAACCATTCTCCATTCACCCCTGTCTTCTGTCCTCTCCCGTCCTTCCTCAACAGACATTCCCCTCTTCCCCAAAGCCCCCTTCACCCCATCCATCCATCTCATCCTAGGACGTCCCCTCATGTTCACTCCCTCCACATCTGCCTTCCATACCTCTTTTACTATTCTTTGTTCACTCATTCTTTCCATGTGTCCAAACCATCCCAATACTCTTTCAGCAACCCTATCTCCCAACTCCCTTTCCAGGTCCTGGAGCCGCAGCATTTACGTCGTGGAACCACCCCCCAACCCCAAGAGTTGGGGGCCAAATGGCGGCAACCAGCCCTGGCCACCGGCTCTACGCAGGTGGCACCGATCCCCAAGAGGAGCTACGACTGCCTTGGGGAGTACCACAATCCTTTTTCTCAACATGCAATGTTACGTTTTTTCTGCACCATGGGGTGATTTTCCAGTGATCACCCCTTTTCTTCTACTTTTAGCTGGAGATGTAGAGAGCAATCCTGGGCCCACCACAAAATACACATGCCCCACATGCTCTAAACACATTACTTGAGCAGACAGACAAAGGGCTAAGTTCAGTGCAATATGTGCAAAAACTGGGCCCACCTCACTTGTACAGCACTTGCTAACACAAACCAATACACAAACACTTGGACATGTTCTACCTGCCCTCCAGTAGCCCGACTCCCACCACCCCAACCACAGCCAGCACCCTTATCCACTCCCAATTTCCCTTTGCCCTTATCCTCAAACAGTACTGCCCTTCCTTTGTCCCCAATCTCTCCTTTCCCCCCTCTAACCCAGATCCTACACCTTCCCCATTAACACCCCAACCTCAACCCCAAACAGCAACATACAACACATACAGAACACAAAACATCAACATATTACAATACAACATTGATGGTATTAACACAAAAAAAACATGAACTCGAACACTTTCTTAAACAACACAACATACACATTGCAATTATACAAGAAACAAAACTAAGACACTCACACAAAACACCATCATTTCATAATTACACCACCATCAGACAAGACCGGACTGACGGCAATGGTGGTGGACTCATCACCCTGATCCACCACTCCATCTGTTTTGTGGACACAAGTGCCACAACCAAAATTCTCCTCCCTACCACAGATAACACTACAGAAATCCAATCCATTCGAATCCGCACAGGCAACAAATCAACACTGACAATAGTTAACATGTACATTCCCCCCCAATCATCCCCCACAGTTCCAAACACCTTCAGGCCTCAATTTAGCCAACTAGCCTCAATCCCCAACCTGATCATGGGTGGTGACTTCAATGCCAAGTTGTCTGCCTGGTATGTCGACAACCCTGACACAGACAGAGGGCTTGATATACAGACTCAGTTTGACTCATTGACTATCATGAACAACACACATAATCATACACATATCCCACACCAAGCCCTCTACACTCCCTCCTCTCCTGATATCACCTTTTGCTCCCCCTGCCTAACCCCAACAACATCATGGAGAGTGGTCGGAACCCTTGGTTCTGACCACCTTCCAATCATCATCACCACCAAAACAAGATGCACCCCAGTTGGCCACAGACACACATACACCAATTACAAGAGAGCTATGTGGGATGCTTTTACTGAAGAGACAGAACAACATTTTGAAACACTTAACAGTACACCAATCACAAACATAAACAATGCTGTGCACACTTTTAATACAATCATACAAAACACAGACAAGAGATACCCGGTACATCCCTAGAGGCAACAGAAAATCACACAACCCCAACTTCACACCAGAAATCCAAGGCCACATCAGACAACGAAACACGCTTAAACACAATACCCCCACACCTATCCCTCAAAACATAGCAGACCAAATACAAACACTAAACACTGTGATTGCCAATAAAATACACAAACAAAAAACACAAAATTGGCAAAACTTTATCAATAAACTTGATCACAAAACAAACACCAGCAAATTGTACAAAACACTCAATAGCATTACACTATCCAACAGTAACACAACACGCTCTCACACAGCGATAATCACAACAACAGACAATCTACCCTCAAACAGACAACAAGCAAACACACTCATAAATCATTTTGCACAGACAAGCCATCTCACTTCTCACCCTGACGACTGACGCACTATTCGACGTAAGAAAGACTTTCCCACAGACTCAGACTATACACCCTTCATAGACAGTCAAACAAAACACATAATACATAATCTCAAACACTCATCTGCCTGAGGCCCTGATAACATAAGTAACATCCACCTAAAACACATTGGACCACAAGGTATACACGCACTCACACACATTGCAAACTACAGCTATTCACACAACACTATACCCGACATCTGGAAGCATGGTAAAATAATCACCATTCCAAAACTGAACGAAGACCCAACAATCCCAACATCGCACCGCCCAATCACACTTCTCTGCACCCCCTCTAAAGTCACTGAAAGCCTAATACTTAAACTTGTCACACCACATATTCCCCTTGCTGACTCACAACACGGTTTTAGGCCACTACACTCCACAAACACTCTTCTGATAAACCTCACACAAAGAATTTTAGATGGCATCAATTCAGATAGGCCCCACCACAGAACACTTCTTATAACATTAGACATTTGTAAAGCTTTTGATGCTATCCCCCACCACAACCTAACAAATAAAATATATAACACAGACATGCACAATAACACCAAAAGATGACTGGCCAATTATCTGGCAGATAGGAATGCTTACGTTTCATATAATGGCCAATCATCGCACATCAGAAACATTAAGAACGGAGTACCACAGGGCTCTGTTCTATCCCCCACGCTCTTTAATCTATACATGCATGACTTACCCAAACAAGACACCTCAGATATACAAATCTCTTCCTACGCAGATGACATAACAATAATATGCACACATCGTATCACAGACAAAGCTGCAGAAATAATCCAGCCATACCTTGATACACTCAACACATGGTTCATCACAGACTCAAAATAGCTCCAACCAAATCTACAGCAACACTTCTCACCAACTGGACAAAAGAACACAAATACATACCTCATCTCTACATCAACAGCACTCTAATGCCACACACAAACATACAGAAAATTCTTGGTGTAACATACGATACATCCATGTCTTTCAAACAACACATCACAAACATAAAAAAACAAATGCACACCTAGACTTAATGCACTTAAGTCAATCACTGGAACAACATTTGGACAAAACAAAGAAACTAATACAACATTATAAACACTGCATATGCTCAGTGTTGAATTATGCGAGTCCTGCATGGGCTCCTAATCTCAGTGAGACACACCACAGCACCCTTCATATCATACAAAACAAAGCCCTAAAAACAATTACAGGCTGCACAAATACAACACCTACAGACCATTTACACCATGAAACAAAAGTCCTCAAAGTCAAGGACCACCTCGACATGAGAGGCACACAAACACTTACCACAACCACCACAAACACATCACACCCACTACACTACATAGCAGAACACCCACACACACCAAGAAACATTAAAACAACACCCAAAGACCTGTATTACACACAGATACTCTCTTCTCTTCCTCCACAACCACCAAATACCAGCGTCCGGAAACATATTCATAATCATATCACTCACCTCTCCATTAACACACTGAAAGACAACACACTGCTGCATGCCAGACACCCTGATATCCACCCTTCTGAATCCTCTCTCCCACGAAAGGAGAGTCCACCTGGCCAGACTGCGGTGCAGCCTCCACCCAGCACTTCTAAGCTACCAAAAGAGGCTGGATGACTGCATTGTGAACAGCTGCCCGGGATGTAACACTTCACCCCATACCATACAACACATAATGGAAGACTGCATTATACACAATCATGCACTCTATAAAGGATTTGTGGGAAAACCCAGTTTCGGCTGTGGCATTCCTTGGGGAGACGGGACTGCTCAGACAGACAGTCTTGGGAACAACAACAACAACAACAACAACAACTTGTCACACCACATATTCCCCTTGCTAACTCACAACACGGTTTTAGGCCACTACACTCCACTCTTCTGATAAACCTCACACAAAGAATTTTAGATGGCATCAATTCAGATAGGCCCCACCACAGAACACTTCTTATAACATTAGACATTAGTAAAGCTTTTGATGCTATCCCCCGCCACAACCTAACAAATAAAATATATAACACAGACATGCACAATAACACCAAAAGATGGCTGGCCAATTATCTGGCAGGTAAGAATGCTTATGTGTTATATAATAGCCAATCATCGCACATCAGAAACATTAAGAATGGAGTACCACAGGGCTCTGTTCTATCCCCCAAGCTCTTTAATCTATACTTGCATGACTTACCCACACCAGACACCTCAGATATACAAATCTCTTCCTTCGCAGATGACATGACAATCATATGCACACATTGTAACACAGACAAAGCTGCAGAAATAATCCAGCCATACCTTGATACACTCAACACATAGTTCATCACAAACAGACTCAAAATAGCTCCAACCAAATCTACAGCAACACTTCTCACCAACTGAACAAAAGAACACAAATACATACCTCATTTCTACATCAACACTCTAATACCACACACAAAACACACTGAAAATTCTTGGTGTAACATGTCTTTCAAACAACACATCACAAACATAAAAAACAAATGCACACCTAGACTTAATGCACTTGAGTCAATCGCTGGAATAACATTTGGACAAAACAAAGAAACTAATACAACAATATACAAACACTACATATGCTCAGTGATGAATTATGCGAGTCCTGCATGGGCTCCTAATCTCAGTGAGACACACCACAACACCCTTCAAATCATACAAAACAAAGCCCTAAAACAATTACAGGCTGCACAAATACAACACCTACAGACCATTTACACCATGAAACAAGTCCTCAAAGTCAAGGACCACCTCAACATGAGAGGCACACAAACACTTGCCGCAGCCACCACAAACACATCACACCCACTACACTATATAGCAGAATACCCACACACACCAAGAAACATTAAAACAACACCCAAAGACCTGTATTACACACAGATACTCTCTTCTCTTCCTCCACAACCACCAAATACCAGCCTCCGGAAACATATTCATAATCATATCACTCACCGCTCCATTAACACACTGAAAGACAACACACTGCTGCATGCCAGACCCCCTGATATCCATCCTTCTGAATCCTCTCTCCCACAAAAGGACAGAGTCCACATGGCCAGACTGCGGTGCGGCCACCACCCAGCACTTCTAAGCTACCAGAAGAGGCTGGATCACCTCATTGTGAACAGCTGCCAAGGAGGTACCACTTCACCCCATACCATACAACACATAATGGAAGACTGCATTATACACAATCATGCACGTAAACAACACAACATACACTCTATAAAGGATTTGTGGGAAAACCCAGTTTCGGCTGTGGCATTCCTTGGGGAGACAGGACTGCTCGAACAGACTGTCTAGGGAACAACAACAACAACATTTCCCTTTTCACCCCTGTTCTCCTCCTCACCTCTTCATTTCTCACTCTATCAAGCCTAGTAGCCCCCATCATACTTCTCAGACACCTCATCTCAAACACATTCAAACTCCTTATCTCTTCCTCTCTTATGTTCCATGTTTCTGCCCCATACAGTGTTGTTGGCACAATCACTCCTTCATACAGTCTCCTCTTAGCATCCATTCCCAAATGTCTATTCCACATTACACTTTGTAATCCACCAAGGCATTTACTCGCTTCTCTCAATCTACATTCTACCTCCACCTTTTCCTGCCACATTTGCACCCAAGTATCTAAAACTATTCACTTACTCCAGTTGCCCTCCCTTAATGCTCATTTCCAGATTACTGCCACTTTCACCCCTTGTACATCTCATCATCTTTTACCCACATTTATCTTCAGCTTTCTTCTATCACATACTCTAACAAACTCTGTCACCAACTTCCTCAATCCCTCCTCCGATCCTGCCACAAGTGCAGTGTCGTCTGCAAACAACAGCTGGCTCACCTCCCACTTTTCTCCATTTTCTTTAACCATCTCCATTCACCCACTACCTTTGCATTTACCTCTCACACTACCCCATCCATGTACAAGTTGAACAGCCAGGGCGACATAATGCATCCTTGACGAAGTCCCACCTTTACCTCGAACCACTCACTCTCTCCATTTTTAATCCTGACACAAGCTCTACTACTCTCATAAAAATTCTTGACAGCTCCTAGATATAACAGTGTCGAATCACACATAATTCAGCAACGGTCAGATGTCTGAAACAATTTGGAAAAACATGAAGGCTGTGTACTTCGCATGGAGATGGGCAATTGTTGTAGCCCAAAGGACTTGTTTAACGGAGTTGTCGTAATCAACAAATGTTGAATAATTTCTATGTAGATTCAGATGGACCCTGGGCATCTGCTTCTTTTCTTGTCTTGTCTTCCCTGTTCTTTTCTCATTCTGGATCTCCCTGCTTCTCTTCTGTATTGACTCTTTTCTATTGATTGTGTTTCACTCACATGCTTTCCCTTAAGGGAAAGCATGTGAGTGAAACACAATCAATAGAAAAGAGTCAATACAGAAGAGAAGCAGGGAGATCCAGAATGAGAAAAGAACAGGGAAGACAAGACAAGAAAAGAAGCAGATGCCCAGGGTCCATCTGAATCTACATAGAAATTATTCAACATTTGTTGATTACGACAACAGGAATGGAAGCTTACATTTCAGGAATGCCAAAACATATTCAAAGCAGGTAGTTTAAGTGCCTTCAACTAATGGGAGAGCAGAATAAGCTTTCCTGCCAAATTGTGTTACGTTTCTGAGCTTGGCGTCATCTGACAGTACATATAAGCATGCCTCCAAAAGATGGGTTTAGCGCAATGGGTAATATTTTAAGAAATACACATTACAATATGGATTATACATCATATTCACACAAGATGTACCTTAAAAATACAAACAGGAGACTTCATTCACACAAGGGCATGACAGTGCACAACCACAGGATTCTATTCACACTAAGGACATGATACAGCCCAAAGTGATTTCTCCTCATCTTCTCTGTTTTCCACATGAGAGGATTAGGGGGGGGGGGGGGGGCAGGTAAATGAAATGGCCCTGCTGTGAATGTATTGAGTCTTGCTGCATTGTTCTGAGCCAGGCAGTGGACAGGAAACTGTGATAACCATTCATCCAAAAGGAGCTACAATAAAAGGGAAATGTTTGACAGATGTGAGTGGGAAGGTTGAGGATAGGTGCATGCCTTGGCTGGTTACCTCCTTTATATGAGGGAAGAAGCCTATTGGTTGACTGATAGACAAAGGGTGGCAAAGTAGAATATCTAGCCTTGCTAACAAAATGCAAGAGAAGTTTAGATGAACTAGGATTGCCCACACTACAAGAGAGAAGAAAGAAAATATGAAGCTAGCTCTATCTTCAGAATAATGAAAGGAGTGGGAAAAGAGACAGAGAACCCATTGGAATGAGATGAAAGACTGCCAACACAGTACAACACAAAACTGAAAACCGATTGCTTGAAGTGACTAAGAAACAGCTTTATGCATAAATACATTAATCTACGGGATAAATTACAAGAAAAGCAATCTAGTTGGACAACATATATTAATTTCACACAACATTTGATAAGCAAAGATATAGACTGGGTTTGGATATTATAAAGTACACCCACTCCTCGTTTAACGACCTACTTGGTTAACGACAACTCGGAGTAACGACGGGCTTTATGACAGACCAATATTCGTTTAACGTAAATCTCCTGAAGTTACGACGTTGTGTACGATAATTAAGTTGGCTGAGGCAAATTTGTATGATGTTATAAATGAACTTGTACGGTGGATATTACCTGTGAGGTAAAGTGTTCTAAAGCTTAGGTCTACATTACCATCCTGCAAGCTGCAAAAACTACCTGGGGTACAGTATATACCGGTAGTGGTAAATTTTTAGTTTCAACCATGGGCGCAATATAGCAATAGAAAATTAATTATTAATTTTGTAATTTATAATGTATCAACGTAATATACAATTTTGTGAGCGGAAAGGGGGACGGAGGGGGGGGTAGCTGATTAAATGAAGCGGCCTTGCTGTGGATGTGCTGTGTCTTGCGATGTTGCTTCTGACCCAGGGCAGTGGGCAGGGTGCAGGGATGACCCGTCATCCGGGAGGTGCTCAGATGAGAGGGAGGGTGGGAGGGGTGTGGAGTGTATTTAGGGATGAAATGGGTGGGAGTGATTTTATGCCTTTCCCTTTTTGGCTACCTCCCTTGAAAGGGGGAAAAAGCCTTGGTATATGTATGTATGTGAGCGGAAATAAAAAAAAATGCTAAAACAGATTTCGTAAGTAACGAAGTCATGTCGAACGAGTGGTACACCATGTTTATGATAGATGCCGATGTCGAAGAAATGAAAGGATGATAAATTTGTCTAACCTAAACTAAACTAACCTAACCTGTGTTTAATAAATCATTACCTGCAAATTAAATGTCATCCGGCTCGTCCTCATTGTCGTCGTTGTGAGAGACGTTGGCAGACGACAAGATGGCGTCCCGATCCTATGCTACCGACTTCGTTCATTAGCATATTTTCTTGTAGCAAGGTATTTCTTACTTTCATTTCCGCCCACAAAATTGCATATTACGTTGATACATTTTAATTTACAAAATTAATACTTAATTTTCTATTGCTATATTGCGCCCATGGTCGAAACTAAAAAAATACCCCGGTATTCAAAATGGAATGTCAGCATACGCGGATTTGGTCATATACGGTAATTTCAGGAACCAAACCACCGTAAATAAACAGTAAATAAAGTTTTAATGTACTGTATAAAAGAGGGAAAATACATGAAAATAAAGATACATGTATTGCTGGACATTGTACATATAGTACATATACGTATATTTATACACTTTCGTTTAACGACCAATCCAGTTAACGACGGCGCACTGGTTCCAATTGTCGTCGTTAAACGAGGAGTGGTTGTAATTGTATACATATGTGCATAAAGATGAAGACTTACACTGCCTAAAAAGATCCAAGAAAGAATGCATCAACACTGTCTCAGTACTTTCAATGATAACTACCAGGCTAACAATTCTTGTTCTTTATGAATGCAATCAAACAATCAATCTGTTGCCCCTGCCCTCTACTGCAACCTGCAGCCTCCAGGAAAATGGCAACAGTCTGGTCAAGACCAGGTCATTTAGAAGAGATATTGTGTTGTCAGGGAATTGTCAGTGTAGTAAGTGGTGTTCTGCGTCTTCTCTGTGGTTGTTGCATCTGGGACAGTTTGAATCTATGGCCAGGCCTATTCCGAGTCTTTATGACAGATGATGTCCTAAGCACAGGAACGCTAATGGGGTTTTTCTCTGGTGCCAGAGGGATTTCCCTGTGGAGGTTATCTGGAAATAGGTGCCAGAGTATTAAGTTTGAAGAACTTGTTTAGTTATCTGGGTGTGAACATGTTTCTGTGTGATTGTTCTGTGTAGTATGGATGGTAGGTTGTGATGAGTTGTATGCTGCTGGTGTAGTTTTTTTCTGTTGCATTCAGTTGGTGCTTGTGACATGCAGTGTGAAGGGTGGTAAAGAATTGTGTTCCTGTATTTTCATCTGATGTTCTACATACATACATACATACATATACCAAAGGCTTTTTTTTTCACCTTTATAAGGGAGGTAGCCAAAAAACAAAGGCATAAAAACCATTCCCACCCATTCCATCCCCATCATACCCCACTCCCCTCCACCCTCTTCCCTCTCTCTTAGGCCGGCTACACACATGCAGTTTAAACTGACAGTTACAGCTGTTCAGTATTAACTGTCAATTGAAACTGGACGCATGTGGCCGGCCTAGCACTACTAGGCTGGCCACACACGTGCAGTTTAAACTGAAAGTTACAACTGTTCAGTTATAACTGTCAGTTTAAACTGCACGTGTGTGGCCGGCCTTATCTTGGCACCAATTGGATGACAGGTCATCCCTGCATCTCACCAAAAACACTGAAAACAAAGCAAAAAACATGGCAAACACAGCTAATTAACGTCCGTTAATGAGAGGTCATCTCACTGTATGAGAAAAAATTTGACGCAGCCCGAGGGGATTTCTCCCCGTCTTCTCCTTTCCTGCATGAAGGGATGGAGGGGGGGGGGGCACTGAATCAATGAAGCAGCCTTGCTGTGGATGTGCTGTGTCTTGCGACACTGCTTCTGACCCAGGGCAGTGGACAAGTTGCAGGGATGACCAGTCATCCAATAGGTGCCAAGATGGGAGGGAGGGTGGCGGAGTGTGGAGTGTATTCAGGGATGGAATGGGTGGGAATGATTTTATGCCTTTTCCTTTTTGGCTACCTCTCTTGTAAAGGGGAAAAAGCCTTGGTGTATGTATGTATGTATGTTATAAACAAGCTATACAAATTGTTAGTTCATCCACATTTGGAATATGCTGTTTTTGTGTATGATCACTGAATCTCGTTAAAAACATTGACAGATTGGAAAAATGCGGTGGGAAGCCACAAAACTAATTCCAAATATTGGAAATAAATCATACAAAAATTGAGTAAAACATATGAATTTATTTTCCCCAAAATAGTGTATACTTGGGGGTGATTTGATACAGGCCTTTAAGATTCTAAAGGGAATTGACAACATCAAAAGTGACAAAATTTTCACAATGTCAATCAGATAAAAAATTAATACTCTCAAAAAGTCAGGAAGCAGGTTTAATTTGGAAGTGGGTAGAAACGACTTTGCCAACTATGTAGTGCATGAATGCAATAAGCTTCCTGCAGAGACATTGCAATGTGGTACACTTCAAAGTATTAAGATTCATTCAAATAAACACCTAAGCAATATGCTGTAATGCCCACCATTTGTTTTTATCTATTTATACACATACATACATATACCAAAGGCTTTTTCACCCCTTACATGGGAGGTAACCAAAAGACAAGGCATAGAAACAGACATACATATTCCAAAGGCTTTTTTCCCCCCTTACAAGGGAGGCAGCCAAAAAACAAGGGCATAAAAACCACTCCCATCCATTCCATCCCCTACATACTCCACTCCCCTCTACCATCTTCTCTCCCTCTTATCTTGGCACCTATTGGATGACTGGTCATCCCTGCAACTTGTCCACTGCCCTGGATCAGAAGCAGTGTCACAAGACACAGCACATCCACAGCAAGGTCACTTCATTAATTTGGTACCGCCCCATCCCCTCATGCAGAAAAGGAGAAGGCAGGGAGAAATCCCTTCGGGCTGCATCAATTTATTTCTCATACATACTCCCTCACCCCCCAATCCCCCACCTACTCCCCCACATGCATCACAGCATCATCCATACACAACTATTCTCCATTCACCCCTGTCTTCTCCTGTCCTTCCTCAACAGACATTCCTCTCTTTTAGCAATGCCCCTTTTACCCCATCCATCCATCTCATCCTAGGACACCCCCTCATATTCACTCCTTCCACCTCTGACTTCCACACCTCTTTTACTAATCTTTCTTCACTCACTCTTTCCATGTGTCCAAACTTTCCCAATACTCTTTCATCAACCCCATCTCCCAACTCCTTTTCCACCTCAGTTCTCTTCCTCACCTCCTCATTTCTCACTATCTAGCCTAGTAACTCCTATCATACTTCTCAGACATTTCATCTCAAACACATTCAAACTCCTCTCTTCTCATATGTTCCATGTTTCTGCCCCATACAGTGCTGTTGGCACAATCACTCCTTCATGCAATCTCCTCTTAACATCCATTCCCATGCATAAAAGGAGAAGACAGGGAGAAATCCCTTCGGGCTGTGTCAAATTTTGCTCACACATACTACCTCACCCCCCATCCCCCCGCCCATTCCACCTCATGCATCACAACATCATCCATATACAACCATTCTCCATTCACCCCTATCTTCTGTCCTCTCCCGTCCTTCCTCAAAAGACATTCCCCTCTTCCCTAAAGCCCTCTTCACCCCATCCATCCACCTCATCTTAGGACGTCCCCTCATGTTCACTCCCCCTCATCTGCCTTCCATACCTCTTTTACTAGTCTTTCTTCACTCATTCTTTCCATGTGTCCAAACCATCCTAATACTCTTTCATCAACACAATCTCCCAACTCCCTTTCCACCCCTGTTCTCCTCCTCACCTCCTCATTTCTCAGTCTATCTAGCCTAGTAGCCCCCATCATACTTTTCAGACACCTCATCTCAAACACATTCAAATTCCTTCTCTCTTCCTCTCTTATGTTCCATGTTTCTGCCCCATACAGTGCTGGTGGCACAATCACTCCTTCATATAGTCTCCTCTTAGCATCCATTCCCAAATGTCTATTCCTCATTACACTTTTTAATCCACCAAGGCATTTACTCGCTTCTCTCAATCTACATTCTACCTCCACCTCCACTCTGCCTTTTCCTGCCACATTTGCACCCAAGTATCTAAAACTATCCACTTACTCCAGTCGCTCTCCCTGCTCACTTCCAGTCTACTGCCACTTTCACCCCTTGTACATCTCATCACCTTACTTTTTACCCACATTTATCTTCAGCTTTCTTCTATCACACACTCTAACAAACTCTGTCACCAACCTCCTCAATCCCTCCTCCGATCCTGCCACAAGCGCAGTGTCGTCCGCAAACAACAGCTGGCTCACCTCCCACTTTTCTCCATTTTCTTTAACCATCTCCAATCCCTGACCCACCACTCTAGCATTTACCTCTCACACTACTCCATCCATGTATAAGTTGAACAGCCAGGGTGACATAACGCATCCCTGACGAAGTCCCACCTTTACCTCAAACCACTCACTCTCTTCATTTCTAATCCTGACACAAGCTCTACAATTCTTATAAAAACTCTTGAGAGCTCCGAGAAGCTTTCCACCTATCCTGTATATCTGCAAAACCTTCCATAGTGCTTTTCTGTCTACCCTGTCGTAAGCCTTTTACTGATCCACAAAAGCCCAAAAAACATCCTTCCCCTTTCCTATACCTTTCTCACATATCTGTCTTACCACAAAGATCTGATCTACACAACCTCTACCCATCCTAAATCCACACTGTTCCTCTCTTCCTCTCCTAATCCTCTCAATCAAGATCCTCCCATAAGCCTTCCCAACTAAACTTAACAAGCTAATCCCTCTGAAACTACTACACTCACACTTGTTTCCTTTTCCCTTGTAAAGTGGAACTATACAGGCATTCCTCCAGTCCTCCGGCACTCTACCCTCTCTCCAGCAAACATTAACCTCACCAGCCAGTCCACCATCACTGTACCTCCTTTTTTTTAGACATTCTGCATGGCATCCATCCAGACCAGGTGCCTTACCTGCTCTCATCATCTTAACAACTGCCTTCACTTCATCCTTCCTTATTTCTCCTCCATTTTCAAAACTCATCACTCTCATTTTCTTAGCATTTACCACTGCAGCTATCTTTCCCTCCCTATCCTCCTTCACATTTAGCAACTCCCTAAAATATTCTGCCCATCTTCCCCTTACTGCCTTCTCTTCCATTATCATCTCTCCATCTGCACCTTTTACCTTTTCTTCTCAACTTGATTCGCCTCCTCTTCCTCTCTTAATTTCTTTCCAAAACATATTTTTATTACTTTCAAAATTTTCTGTCATACACTTACCCCATTTCACATCTGCTCTCCTTTACCTTTTGCTTTACTTCTCTTTTTTCTTTGTACCTCTCACACGACTCCCTCGTCCTATTTTGTAACCAATCTGTGTAAGCTCGCTTCTTCTCTTCTACAACCTTCTTTGTTTCCTCATCCCACCATTCACTACCCTTCCTTCTATTTCCTCCTGTCCTTCTTGTTCCACACACCATCTTTGCACACTTTGTGACTCCCTTCTTGAACCATCCCCATTCTCCTCCACTCCCAGCTCTACTCTATCCTTGACTCCCTCCCACTCCTCCCTCAGCTTCTTCTAGTACTTCTTCTCCTTTTCCTTTTCATTTAAAGAGTTCACTCTAAGCACTTCCCTACCTTTTTTCCTTTTCCTCTTTCTCCATCCATCCTTCACCCTCAACTTACCTTCCACCAAAAAATGTTCTGATATTCCCCCACCCTCTCCTCTTAGCACATGTACATCCTTAACTCTTCCTGTTTATAACAGGTGGACTTTTCAATTCAAAAGCTTGTATAATCAGTCCTAGTTGTGTATTCTCTAAACAAGGTAATAGACTTGAGGTGTCATTTTTGTTTCTTGTATGTGTGCAACAAGCATGTAGTGTTTGTACACGAAGTGTAGCAGCTCTATGAGCTTATTTGCAACTCCATTTAATTTTATCCGTAGTTTGTTTAGAGTGTGTTTATGTTTAGATATCTAAATGTTGTCTTGTGTTGGTTACAACTCCAGTTATTTGTGTATATGAATGCAATCTTACAGTGTGATTAAATCATATTAATTACAAATCTCCAATCTGTTAGAAATACCTACCATATAGATATGGGAAGGCATCTTCTGCTGAGCATCAGGCCTGTATCTCAATGCATCCATAAGATCCTTCAACCTTCCACGTGCAACCTCTTTAATGGCAACAGTAAATGAAGTTGAGTTACTGCCTACGTCCAACCTTACCTGTTGAAACAAATCAAGGCTATACTTTTTATAAAACATGAAATGACCAATGGGGACAAAAAATATAAGAACCACTCCACGACAGAGTCAATTATCATTACCGGTAATAATTTATCACATGTGTATAGATTCATTCATTTACAAAGGGCTTTTCCCCCCTTACAAGTGCAGTAAGCAAAGTCAAAAAGCATAATTTCAGTCCCACCCATTACCACCCTCACCCAATTGTTATTGCTACATCATCTTCTGTTTTTTCTCTTGTGCACCTCACCAGACCATATTTTCCCCTTAATCCATATACCACTATAAACTTTTTTCTATCCACTGCATCTGACCCAATTTGCTTTTTCTTTGATTTCTTGAATAACTATGTCCTTTGCATTTTCCTGCATCTGTTGTTGTGCTATTTCTTTAAAAGCTATCTCTTCATTTTCTATGTTTTTATTCCATTTCTTAATCTTCCGCAAATTCTCTTTACTTAAGTCTTCTTAAAATCTTTCAGACATTCCCTGTAATTTGTTATTTCCCTCTTTTTATGGGTTCTCACTATTAGTAGTATCACTGATCACCTTTTCATTTTCACATTTAACCTTTACTTTAATTCCCTTTACTCATTAAGTTTGGAATTTGTTATATATATATATATATGTATATATATATATATACATATATATATATATATGTACATATATATATATATATATATATATATATATGTTTCATTAAAAGTGATGGCTAGTTGTGCATTAATAATTTTCTTAATGGTATTTTCCATATACCTTATTAAGGATTTGTTTTCCTTAGGAAGGAAATTTATGACTTGGCTGTATGTAGTCATATTAGCTAGATCGCGATTTCGGGTTCAAGACCCTTCTTCAGTAGCTATAGGGATAAGAATTAATCCGAAGATTCGAGTAAAGATCTAAGATCTAAGCCCTTCTAGTAAAGATCTAAGATCTAAGCCCTTCCAAGCATGAGACAAACCGTTACAAATAAAAACATGAGACATAACACCACAAACGCCAATACGAGACAAAACGCCACTCGTCCAACTACGAGACAAAACGCCACATTCCGCCACAACACAAACCCTAGCGCACGTGACATTTCGTCCCTGCCAGTAATACCAGGTGACCTCCCCCCATGATTAGCAAGTATAGGAACTCTAGTATAAAACTTAGATCTTTACTAGAATCTTCAGATTAATTCTTATCCCTATAGCTACTGAAGAAGGGTCTTGAGCCCGAAATCGTGATCTAGCTAATATGACTACATACAGCCAAGTCATAAATTTCCTTCCTAAGGAAAACAAATCCTTCATAAGGTATATGGAAAATACCATTAAGAAAATTATTAATGCACAACTAGCCATCACTTTTAATGAAACATGCATTAGAGAAAAACTCCTGCCCAAATACACTGACAATATCCCCTGTGATGGGGCAGTGACCTTAAACAAGAGGTGCAAGTATAAACCCAGTAAGGAAGAAAGAATAAAATATATGAAACAGAGGATTAAAGAATTAAAAGACAAAATACAAAACCTCAACCAAGAATACCAAGAGCTTGAAGAAAAATGGAACAACATACACATAGATACAACCTTAAAAGAGAATATTGACACCCTATTCTCTGATATTATTAATCAACACAAAAATTCTATCACTAAAGCTAATCAAAAGAAATTAATATATCTGAACGGCGGCCATATTAAATACTCACGCCCACCAAATGGTTATATAAATTTAACCAATAAGATTCTTACTCCAGACCAAGAGGAAGTCCTTAATTTAGGGCTTAACTGCCACATTATGTCTAAACCTAAGAAGTTTCAAAAAAGAATAGAATGCGAAATACTTATAGATGATGTAGAGAATTTATGTAAAAAAGGTGAAGTCATTGTTGAGCCCACTTTCAAACAAGAAGTTATTGCTGAAGCTCATAAATCAAGAGGAAAATATCACAGCAATTTGATTGACAAGAAACACATTGAGGCCGCAAAAGAGTTAAAATCAGACCATAGTATCACCATCAGGAAAGCAGACAAAGCGGCAACTTATGTACTCATGGACACCTCTGAGTATTTAGAAAAGATAGATACTATCCTCAATGATAAATCTAAGTTTAAAAAGATCAACAAAGACCCTACAGAATCACTCAAGAAAAAGGTAAATCGACTTATAGAAGGGAATAATGCTGCCAGCAAAATAAAATTTAATAAACTTTAAGGAGAGTATGGTATGGGTTACTGCTATGGGACAGTCAAAACACACAAACCTGGTAATAAACTCCGTCCCATAATCTCACAAATCCCTGCACCTACGTACAAACTCGCCAAGAAACTGTGCTCCATTCTAACTCCCTACACTCCC
>NC_134788.1:59216062-59226062 GCF_046742065.1 Oratosquilla oratoria
GGGTCCACACCCCCCCCCCCCCCCCCCGACTGACAAGACTAGAAGAGAAGGTCGATAAGATGAACGAGGACCTGGAGCGTAGGTTCGGTAATGTTGACAGTATAATACGGAGAATTGAAAAATTGGAAGAACTAGAGAGGGCGAACAAAAACTTAACTAAGGAAATTGAAGAATTAAAACAACAGTTAAAAGAAGTAAAAGATGAGAATAAAGTCTTAAAGGAGAATAATATGGAGAACAAGGAGGGTTGGAAAAAAATTCAAGAAAATAGCAAGGTTGCATTCACTGACATAATCAGACAGCAAATGAATAAACAAACTGAAAACTCAGTTATTAAAGTGATGAGACAGAAGGAGAATATAGTAAGAGACTTAGCAGACAAAAAGAAATGTATAATTATATTAGGAATGGAAGAGAAACATAACCCAGATAGAACCACAAGAATCAAAGAGGAAAATGAAAAAGTAAGCCAATTACTAGAATCAGTTCAGGAAGATGAACCAGAAATTATGAAACAAATCGAAGAGAAATTTAGACTCGGAAAGTATAGCACAGACAAGACCAGACCAATTAAGATTAAATTCAAGTCACAAACAACGGCAGAGAATATCTTATCCAAAACAGGGAAACTAGCAACAAGTGAACAATACAAAAAGATATGGATAAAAAGAGAAATGAATAAAGAGGAAAGAGAGGAAGAAAAGCAGAAAAGACTGGAAGCTAAGGCAAAAAACGAGAACAGAACGGAGTCAGAGAAAGAGAGATTCTATTGGAGAGTAGTGAACATGAAACTAAGGAAGTTCGACATACAAAAGAAAAACATAAGGGAAACAGAGAACACAATGGAAGTGGCAGAAAACTAAGAGTGTCTTACACAAATATAGATGGATTAATAACAGGATTGAATGAGCTGAATGATTATTTGAAAGAAAAAGAACCAGACATAATGGGAATTGTAGAAACAAAATTAAAAGGCCCACTACCACCCAACAGTGTAGGACATGATGCATACAATTATTGGATTAGAAACAGAGAGAAAAAGCAAGGGGGTGGAGTTATGTTCCTGACTAAGAAGGATATAAACGTGAAAAGTGTCATATATGGAAAGAATACAGTAGAGATGATTATGATAGAAGTGGAAGACAGAGATAAGAAGAGCAGAAAATTTGTGATAAATTATGTGCCTCCAAAAACAGCCTCATGGGAGGAGAGTGAACATAAAAGTATGTTAGAGGACACAAAGATAACATTAAATAAAATAATGGAAGATGGAGGAAGAATAGTTATGATGGGCGACTTTAATTGCAAAGAAATCTGCTGGGAAGAAATGACAGTAAAGGGTGGAGATGACTCATGGGGAAACACTCTACTTGAGATGATTATTGACCACACAATGACACAATGGATACAGGAGAACACTAGGTATAGAAATGAAGAACCATCGAGACTAGACTTATTAATTACATCTGAACCTAGAATAGTGGACAAGATTGAATATAAAACACCAATAGGTAAAAGTGACCACATATTGATTGAACTGGAACTTAATGAAGAAAAATATATCAAAAGAAATGAACAATATAGAAAAGGAAGAATGATGTATGAAAAAACAAACTTTGATAAAATAAGAGAATTCTTTCAACAAGAAAACTGGGAAGAAATATACAAAGAAGAAACATCAGTGGAAAAGAAATGGAATATTTTGACAAAAATTTACAAAAAAGGAGTGGAAAAGTATGTCCCAAGACAAAAACAAGAAAAAGAATATATAAAATGCTGGTACAACAAAAGTTGTAGGGAGTTAAAAGACAAAAGAGACAAAGCCTGGACCAGATGGAAAAAAGACAGAAAACCTGAAAAATGGAAAATATATACCAGTTATAGAAATGAATATGTACAAACATGCAGAGAGGAAAAGAGAAAATATGAAAAAGACGTCATAGAAAAATGTAAAGATCAACCAAAACTATTCTACAGATTTGTAAACAATAAACTGAAAAACAAACAGGACTTGGAGAAATTAAGACAAGGGGGAGTTGAATACACTGAGGAAATGGAAATGGCGGAAATTATGAACAAACATTTTAAATCAGTGTTTACAAGGGAGAACATACAACCTGAAGAGATTGAATGGAAAGAGAAAGTCCCCCCTATAGAAAAAATAGAAGTATCAAAGAATGAAATATTGATACAATTGAGTAATCTTGATGTCAGAAAATCACATGGACCAGATGAAATAGCAAACTGGATTCTGAAAGAATGCAGGAATGAACTGGCAGACAAAATACATAGCATAATAAGCAGTTCCTTGAAAGAAGGAAAAGTTCCAGAAGATTGGAAAAAAGCAAATATAGTACCTATATATAAAGGAGGAAATAAAGAAGAACCTACCAACTATAGACCAGTCTCTCTAACAAGTACAATAGCAAAAATTTGTGAAAGAATTATCAAAAATAGATGGGTAAAATACTTGGAAAAAAACAACATACTAAATCCAAGGCAATTTGGATTCAGACAAGGACGATCATGCGTCACCAATTTAATATGCTTCTATTCAAGGCTAATAGATATAATACAAGAAAGAGATGGATGGGCTGATTGTGCATTTCTAGACCTAAAAAAAGCTTTTGACAAAGTACCACATAAGAAGTTGCTTAAGAAACTAGAATCTGAAGGAGGAATACAAGGTAAATTACTAAATTGGATGGAAGACTTTTTGCAAGAAAGAAAAATGAGAGTAGTGATAAGAAACCAGCACTCAAAATGGAATGAAGTAATAAGCGGTGTCCCGCAGGGAACAGTCCTGGCCCCAATAATGTTTGCTATATATATTAATGATATGGATGAAGGAATTGAAAGCTATATGAGCTTCTTTGCAGACGATGCAAAACTACTGAAAAGAGTGAAAACTGAAGAAGATTGTGAATCACTACAGAGAGATCTAAATAAAGTACAGGAATGGAGTAAGAAATGGGAGATGGAGTTCAATACAAAAAAGTGCAGTATAATGGAATTTGGAAAAAGCAAAAACAGAATAACAGGATCATATAATTTGGGAGAAGAGGGAATAAAAAAAGTAGAAAATGAAAAGGACCTGGGAGTCATTGTTATGAATAATATGTCACCTGAAAAACATATAAATAAGATTTTTGGAGAAACTTATAATTTAATAAGAACAATCAAAGTGGCATTTACATACCTGGATGAAGAAATGGTGAGGAAAATCCTAATCACCCTGATAAGACCAAGATTAGAATATGCAGCAACAATATGGTCACCAAGTACAAAAAAATGTATAAAAAAACTTGAAAGAATACAAACAGCAATTACAAAACTGGCACCAACACTCTCAAAACTATCATATGAAGAGAGACTACAAAAACTTGAACTACAGACACTAGAGCAAAGAAGAGAGAGAGGAGATTTGATAGCTATTTACAGAATCATGAAAGGCATAGAAATTACTGATAGAGAGAATCTGATAAAATGGGATGACAGAAATACAAGAGGACATGGAAAGAAAATAAAAAAAGACAGCTATAGAAGAGATTTGAAAAAGAACAGCTTTCCACACAGAGTAACAGACAGTTGGAACAAGTTAGATGAGAAAGTGGTGTGTGCAAAAACAATACATGAATTTAAAAATTGTTTAGATAAAATGAGAAATGAAGACGGGACCCCACGAGCATAGCTCCCCTTCCCGTAAAATACAACTAGGTAAATACAACTAGGTAAATACACACAAAATTAGAATATGCAGCAACAGTATGGTCACCAAGTACAAAAAAATGTATAAAAAAACTTGAAAGAATACAAAGAGCAATTACAAAACTGGCACCAACACTCTCAAAACTATCATATGAAGAGAGACTACAAAAACTTGAACTACAGACACTAGAGCAAAGAAGAGAGAGAGGAGATTTGATAGCTATTTACAGAATCATGAAAGGCATAGAAATTACTGATAGAGAGAATCTGATAAAATGGGATGACAGAAATACAAGAGGACACGGAAAGAAAATAAAAAAAGACAGCTATAGAAGAGATTTGAAAAAGAACAGCTTTCCACACAGAGTAATAGACAGTTGGAACAAGTTAGATGAGAAAGTGGTGTGTGCAAAAACAATACATGAATTTAAAAATTGTTTAGATAAAATGAGAAATGAAGACGGGACCCCACGAGCATAGCTCCCCTTCCCGTAAAATACAACTAGGTAAATACAACTAGGTAAATACACAATACAAGTACAAAAAATGTATAAAAAAACTTGAAAGAATACAAAGAGCAATTACAAAACTGGCACCAACACTCTCAAAACTATCATATGAAGAGAGACTACAAAAACTTGAACTACAGACACTAGAGCAAAGAAGAGAGAGAGGAGATTTGATAGCTATTTACAGAATCATGAAAGGCATAGAAATTACTGATAGAGAGAATCTGATAAAATGGGATGACAGAAATACAAGAGGACACGGAAAGAAAATAAAAAAAGACAGCTATAGAAGAGATTTGAAAAAGAACAGCTTTCCACACAGAGTAATAGACAGTTGGAACAAGTTAGATGAGAAAGTGGTGTGTGCAAAAACAATACATGAATTTAAAAATTGTTTAGATAAAATGAGAAATGAAGACGGGACCCCACGAGCATAGCTCCCCTTCCCGTAATATACAACTAGGTAAATACAACTAGGTAAATACACACACATACAGAATCATGAACGGCATAGAAATTACTGATAGAGAGAATCTGATAAAATGGGATGACAGAAATACAAGAGGACACGGAAAGAAAATAAAAAAAGACAGCTATAGAAGAGATTTGAAAAAGAACAGCTTTCCACACAGAGTAATAGACAGTTGGAACAAGTTAGATGAGAAAGTGGTGTGTGCAAAAACAATACATGAATTTAAAAATTGTTTAGATAAAATGAGAAATGAAGACGGGACCCCACGAGCATAGCTCCCCTTCCCGTAAAATACAACTAGGTAAACTAGGTAAATACACATACAGAATCATGAAAGGCATAGAAATTACTGATAGAGAGAATCTGATAAAATGGGATGACAGAAATACAAGAGGACACGGAAAGAAAATAAAAAAAGACAGCTATAGAAGAGATTTGAAAAAGAACAGCTTTCCTCACAGAGTAATAGACAGTTGGAACAAGTTAGATGAGAAAGTGGTGTGTGCAAAAACAATACATGAATTTAAAAATAGTTTAGATAAAATGAGATATGAAGACGGGACCCCACGAGCATAGCTCCCCTTCCCGTAAAATACAACTAGGTAAATACAACTAGGTAAATACACACACACACATATATATATATATATATATATATATATATATATATATATATATATATATATGCAATAAAAACACTAGGAGCGTGT
The DNA here is from genome assembly GCF_046742065.1 of Oratosquilla oratoria. NCBI lineage: Eukaryota > Metazoa > Arthropoda > Malacostraca > Stomatopoda > Squillidae > Oratosquilla > Oratosquilla oratoria. Next base: position 59,221,462 of record NC_134788.1, read on the forward strand.
GTTCACAAATGCGTAAATAACCACTAGGAAAAAGTAAACTAACGAAGCAGAGCGCTTTCGTGTAATTACATCTTCAGTGCAGATACAAAAAAGGAATTATAAGATGAAGAAACAAGGAACAGAATATATGACATAGTGAAGAGGGCATTCGGAGAGGTAGTGGAAGAAGTACACGTGACGGACGTATGGGCCGTCCTGGTAGCCAACAAGTATGGGACGTTTGGGCCGTCCTGGTAACCAACAAGTATGGGACAACTGCTCATAATTTATATTACAATTCAAACAATTTTGAAATTTCATGAGAAATAAAACTATCTAATTTGTACAAACCTTGATGAAGATTAACATTTATCCCCTTACTAGATTTGATCAAACTGCATTCAATTAAATTTCTTTCTGTTATGTTGTTGTTGTATGTGATGACTTTAGCGTTATCCCAGTCAACTGGGTGGTTAAAATGGTTCATGTGGTTGAATATACCGCTAGATTGGTTTCCCTCTCTAACGTATTTCTTATGTTGATTGATTCGTGTTGTGAGTGTTTTAGCAGTCTGACCAACATAAAACTGATTACATGATTTGCAAGGTATTTTGTACACACACCCTTTATTACTATTGACAGAATTATTTATGAGCAGTTGTCTTACAGTGTTCTTGTTATTGAAAACTACATTAATGTTAAATTTACGTAACATATTTGGAATATTTTGCAGGTTCTCTTGGTACGGTAAAATTAGCAAGTTATTCACATTGAAAGTTTGAGTTGACCTAAGGTTGTAAAATGTCCTTTTAGCACGATTGTAAGCTTTATCAAGAACATGTGTGGGGTATTGTAGCTTAGTACCAATGTCGTAAATACATCCTATTTCATCATCGATGTACTCTGGGCTGCAAATGCGTAGGGCCCTGAGATACATCGACGCGAAAACAGATACCTTTACGCCATCAGGGTGTGAGGAATAATAGTGTATATATGAACAAACGTTGGTTGGTTTGCGATATACACTAAACTTCAACTCACTTTCACGGCGGTAGATATTACAATCAAGGAAAGGCAAAACGCCTTCTTTCTCTATCTCCACCGTGAACTTAATGGAACTGACCAAATTATTAAGCTTACATAAAAAATCATTTACATTATCTTGAATGGGCCACAGACATAGGATGTCATCAATGTACCGCATCCATGTAATGTTGGGGGGAATGATCTTACTTAAAATTTTGGTTTCAAAAAACTCCATATATAGATTACTCAATACGGGGGAGAGAGGATTACCCATGCTCATTCCAAATTTCTGAGAATAGAATTTATCATTAAATTGGAATTTGCAATCTTTAACACACAATTTGATCAGTTCAATTAAGGTGTCTGAAGGTAATGGTAAATCGTGCTTATTTAACTCTTCTTTAAGATAGATTAAAAGGTCATCCAAGGGAACTTTCGTAAACAAACTAACAATATCATAACTTACCAATTTAAATTCATAGTCTGGTTTTACCTCACTTAGTTTGTTAATGAGGTCCAAACTGTTCTTAACATGTGAAGTGGAAATAGTTCCAACTAGTGGACTAAGAATTGTTACCAACCATTTCGAAAGTTTGTATGAAGCTGAACCTATTGAAGAAACGATTGGTCTTACCGGGTTATTTGGTTTATGTGTCTTAATTAGACCATACATGTAAGGCAAAGGAGGGCTGATAGAATGTATCTTAGGGCCCTACGCATTTGCAGCCCAGAGTACATCGATGATGAAATAGGATGTATTTACGACATTGGTACTAAGCTACAATACCCCACACATGTTCTTGATAAAGCTTACAATCGTGCTAAAAGGACATTTTACAACCTTAGGTCAACTCAAACTTTCAATATGAATAACTTGCTAATTTTACCGTACCAAGAGAACCTGCAAAATATTCCAAATATGTTACGTAAATTTAACATTAATGTAGTTTTCAATAACAAGAACACTGTAAGACAACTGCTCATAAATAATTCTGTCAATAGTAATAAAGGGTGTGTGTACAAAATACCTTGCAAATCATGTAATCAGTTTTATGTTGGTCAGACTGCTAAAACACTCACAACACGAATCAATCAACATAAGAAATACGTTAGAGAGGGAAACCAATCTAGCGGTATATTCAACCACATGAACCATTTTAACCACCCAGTTGACTGGGATAACGCTAAAGTCATCACATACAACAACAACATAACAGAAAGAAATTTAATTGAATGCAGTTTGATCAAATCTAGTAAGGGGATAAATGTTAATCTTCATCAAGGTTTGTACAAATTAGATAGTTTTATTTCTCATGAAATTTCAAAATTGTTTGAATTGTAATATAAATTATGAGCAGTTGTCCCATACTTGTTGGTTACCAGGACGGCCCAAACGTCCCATACTTGTTGGCTACCAGGACGGCCCATACGTCCGTCACGTGTACTTCTTCCACTACCTCTCCGAATGCCCTCTTCACTATGTCATATATTCTGTTCCTTGTTTCTTCATCTTATAATTCCTTTTTTGTATCTGCACTGAAGATGTAATTACACGAAAGCGCTCTGCTTCGTTAGTTTACTTTTTCCTAGTGGTTATTTACTCATATATATATATATATATATATATATATATATATATATACACACATATATATATATATATATATATATATTATATATATATATATATATGTGTGTATATATATATATATATATATATATATATATGTGTATATATATATATATATATATATATATATATATATATATATATATATATATATATATATATATATATATGTGAAGGAGGATAGGGAAGGAAAGATAGCTGCAGTGGGAAATGCAAAGAAAATGAGAGTGATGAGTGAGGAGAATGGAGGAGAAATAAGGAAGGATGAGGTGAAGGCAGTTGTAAAGATGATGAAAGCAGGTAAGGCACCTGGTCTGGATGGATGCCATGCAGAATGTCTGAAAAAGGGAGGTTCAGTGATGGTGGACTGGTTGGTGAGGTTATTTAATGTTTGCTGGAGAGAGGGTAGAGTACCGGAGGACTGGAGAAGTGCCTGTATAGTTCCTCTTTACAAGGGAAAAGGGGACAAGTGTGAATGTAGTAGTTTCAGAGGGATTAGCCTGTTAAGTGTAGTAGGGAAGGCTTATGGGAGGATCTTAATTGAGAGGATTAGGAGAGGAACAGAAGGAGTAATTGGTGAGGAACAGTGTGGATTTAGGACAGGTAGAGGTTGTGTAGATCAGATCTTTGTGGTAAGACAGATATGTGAGAAAGCTATAGGAAAGGGGAAGGATGTTTTTTGGGCTTTTATGGATCTGGAAAAGGCTTATGATAGGGTAGACAGAAAGGCACTGTGGGAGGTTATGCCGATTTATGGGATAGGAGGAAAGCTTTTGGGAGCTGTCAAGAGTTTTTATGAGAGTAGTAGAGCTTGTGTCAGGATTAGAAATGGAGAGAGTGAGTGGTTTGAGGTAAAGGTGGGGCTTCGTCAAGGATGCGTTATGTCGCCTTGGCTGTTCAACTTATACATGGATGGGGTGGTGCGAGAGGTGAATGCTAGGGTAGTGGGTCAGGGATTGGAGATGGTTAAAGAAAATGGAGAAAAGTGGGAGGTGAGCCAGCTGTTGTTTGCGGACGACACTGCGCTTGTGGCAGGGTCAGAGGAGGGATTGAGGAAGCTGGTGGCAGAGTTTGGGAGAGTATGTGATAGAAGAAAGCTGAAGATAAATGTGGGTAAAAGTAAGGTGATGAGATGTACAAGGGGTGAAAGTGGCAGTAGACTGGAAGTGAACATTAAGGGAGAGCGACTGGAGGAAATGGATAGTTTTAGATACTTGGGTGCAAGTGTAGCAGGAAAAGGTGGAGTGAAGGTGGAGGTAGAATGTAGATTGAGAGAAGCGAGTAAATGCCTTGGTGGATTAAAGAGTGTAATGAGGAATAGACATTTGGGAATGGATGCGAAGAGGAGACTGTATGAAGGAGTGATTGTGCCAACAGCACTGTATGGGGCAGAAACATGGAACATAAGAGAAGAAGAGAGAAGGAGTTTGAATGTGTTTGAGATGAGGTGTCTGAGAAGTATGGTGGGGGTTACTAGGCTGGATAGAGTGAGAAATGAGGAGGTGAGGAGGAGAACAAGGGTGAAAAAGGATTTGGGAGATAGGGTTGATGAAAGAATATTAGGATGGTTTGGACACATGGAAAGAATGAGTGAAGAAAGACTAGTAAAAGAGGTATGGAAGGCAGATGTGGAGGGAGTGAACATGAGGGGACGTCCTAGGATGAGGTGGATGGATGGGGTGAAGGGGGCTTTGGGGAAGAAGGGAATGTCTGTTGAGGAAGGAAGGGAGAGGACGGAAGACAGAGGTGAGTGGAGAATGGTTGTATATGGATGATGTTGTGATTGCATGAGGAGGAATGGGCGGGGGGGGGGTAGTATGTGTGAGTAAATTTTGACGCAGCCCGAAGGGATTTCTCCCCGTCCTCTCCTTATATGCAAGGGGGGACGGAGAGGGGGGTTGCCGATTAAATGAAGCGGCCTTGCTGTGGATGTGCTGTGTCTTGCGACACTGCTTCTGACCCAGGG
>NC_134788.1:59231062-59303562 GCF_046742065.1 Oratosquilla oratoria
AACCATACTATGAAACGTAGATGTTTTGAATCTGCTTTTATATCTCTCACTGATAATATAAATCAAAACAATGGATTTTTTACAAAAAATAAACATTTAGCAATTTCAATAACAAAGTAACAAGCAATTAACGCAAATTGTGTGAGGTTATTTAATGTTTGCTGGAGAGAAGGTAGAGTGCCGGAGGACTGGAGGAGTGCTTGTATAGTTCCACTTTACAAGGGAAAGGGGGACAAGTGTGAGTGTAGTAGTTTCAGAGGGATTAGCTTGTTGAGTTTAGTTGGGAAGGCTTATGGGAGGATCTTGATTGAGAGGATTAGGAGAGGAACAGAGGGAGTAATTGATGAGGAACAGTGTGGATTTAGGACAGGTAGAGGGTGTGTAGATCAGATTTTTGTGGTAAGACAGATATGTGAGAAAGCTATAGGAAAGGGGAAGGATGTTTTTTGGGCTTTTATGGATCTGGAAAAGGCTTACGACAGGGTGAACAGAAAGGCACTGTGGGAAGTTATGCGGATATACGGGATAGGAGGAAAGCTTCGCGGAGCTGTCAAGAGGTTTTATGAGAGTAGTAGAGCTTGTGTCAGGATTAGAATTGGAGAGAGTGATTGAGTGGTTTGAGGTAAAGGTGGGGCTTCGTCAAGGATGCGTTATGTCACCCTGGCTGTTCAACTTATACATGGATGGGGTAGTGCAAGAGGTAAATGCAAGGGTAGTGGGTCAGGGATTGGAGATGGTTAAAGAAAATGGAGAAAAGTGGGAGGTGAGCCAGCTGTTGTTTGCGGACGACACTGCGCTTGTGGCAGGATCGGAGGAGGGATTGAGGAAGTTGGTGACAAAGTTTGGGAGAGTGTGTGATAGAAGAAAGCTGAAGATAAATGTGGGTAAAAGTAAGGTGATGAGATGTACAAGGGGTGAAAGTGGCAGTAGACTGGAAGTGAGCATTAAGGGAGAGCAACTGGAGGAAGTGGATAGTTTTAGATACTTGGGTGCAAATGTGGCAGGAAAAGGTGGAGTGAAGGTGGAGGTGGAATGTAGATTGAGAGAAGCGAGTAAATGCCTTGGTGGATTAAAAAGTGTAATGAGGAATAGACATTTGGGAATGGATGCGAAGAGGAGACTGTATGAAGGAGTGATTGTGCCAACAGCAATGTATGGGGCAGAAACATGGAACATAAGAGAGGAAGAGAGAAGGAGTTTGAATGTGTTTGAGATGAGGTGTCTGAGAAGTATGATGGGGGGGTTACTAGGCTAGATAAAGTGAGAAATGATGAGGTGAGGAGGAGAATAGGGGTAGAAAGGGAGTTGGGAGATAGGGTTGATGAAAGAGTATTGGGATGGTTTGGACACATGGAAAGAATGAGTGAAGAAAGACTAGTAAAAGAGGTATGGAAGGCAGATGTGGAGGGAGTGAACATGAGGGGACGTCCTAGGATGAGATGGATGGATGGGGTGAAGGGGGCTTTGGGGAAGAGGGGAATGTCTGTTGAGGAAGGACGGGAGAGGACAGAAGACAGGGGTGAATGGAGAATGGTTGTATATGGAAGATGTTGTGATGCATGAGGTGGAATGGACGGGGGGATGGGGGATGAGGTAGTGTGTGTGAGCAAAATTTTGACGCAGCCTGAAGGGATTTCTCCCCGTCTTCTCCTTTATATGGGGGGACGGAGAGGGGGGGGTCGCCGATTTAATGAAGCTGCCTTGCTGTGGATGTGCTGTGTCTTGCGACACTGCTTCTGACCCAGGGCAGTGGACAAGGTGCAGGGATGACCCGTCATCTAGGAGGTGCTAAGATGGGAGGGAGGGTGGAGGGGTGTGGAGTGTTTTTGGGGATGGAATGGGTGGGAATGATTTTATGCCTTTTCCTTTTTAGCTACCTCCCTAGTAAGGGGGAAAAATCCTTGGTATATGTATGTATGTGTTTACACCAGTTTCATGTTTGTTTCTCCCCGCAAGCTCGGGTCATATAAGGAGTCAGATGTTTGTCCACCATGTTATTTCTGAAGAAGCCCTGCTGAGCGGAACGTTAAATACATTAGATCCCATACTTTGCGTTTGGCTTCTCTCCTACAGTGCTGCTGCAGTCATTGATGCTTTTACTCAATGCTGTGTACACAGATAAATGTACTGTACCTATATCTCACACTTAAAATGAATTAAAATGGATGAGAATGATAGATCTTAAAATATATATATATTCAGAGTACATATAACAATTGAAGAGTTAAGAAAAATTACTAAAAGGAAACTACAATTTAAAAACTTTAAAAATGGTAAGCAAGGTTATATTTAATACGTGTGTGTGTGTGTGTGTGTATTCACCTCGGATCTGCTGCAGTCTCTGTCGAGACAGCCAGACACCACCCTACGGCAGTGAGCTCAGAGCTCCTTATTAGCCGATCTCTGGGTAGGTCTGAGACCACTCACACACCACACACCGGGACAGCAAGGTCACAACTCCTTGACTAACGTCCCGTACCTACTCGCTGCTAGGTGAACAGGGGCTACACGTGAAAGGAGACAAACCCAACTTATCTCCGCCCGACCGGGGAATCGAACCCCGGTTCTCTGGCTTGTGAGGCCAGTACTTTACCAATCTGCCACCGAGCCGTGTGTGTGTGTGTGTGTGTGTGTGTGTGTGTGTGTGTGTATACAGGTATAGTATATACATACAGTACCTATATACATATATATACTGAAATACAGTACAATATTAAAGCATTAAAAAAGTGAGAAAAAATTATGAAAATGAAGCTAAAAAGCATAAAATTGATAAATAAACAGTAAACAACTAGTATTCAACATAAAAAGGTACTTATTAACGCAACAGATTGATATCGTGTATCCTCGTGTCGGCCATTTTGAATGGGATCCGACTTACGACCAACCCGACTTACGACTGGTTGGTCGGAACCGATCTAGGTCGTAACTCGGATAGTGACTGTATATATATTTGTATATCTCCAAAATACTAAATTATAAATTTTTCCTTGACTCCACCACCACAATCTGGTAACATCTGGTAACACGCATCTGAGACACGCATGTGGCCAGTTGACGGAAAATGCTCAACTTAGCGGACCGTTCCCACTAAACTGAGCTATTTCCGTAGATGCACGTCTGGCCAGCTAGCGGAAAATGGTCAACTTGGCGGACCATTTCTGCTAAGTTGAGCATTTTCGTTATTGCTATTTGCAGTTCGCTAATTTAAGCTTCCGCTAAATTGATATCCATTAAATCGGGCTTCTACTGTAGTTCCACTTTACAAAGGAAAGGGGGACAAGTGTGAGTGTAGTAGTTACAGAGGGATCAGCTTATTGAGTGTAGTTAGGAAGGCCTATGGGAGGGTCTTGATTGAGAGGATTAGGAGAGGAACAGAGGGAGTAATTGGTGAGGAGCAGTGTGGTTTTAGGACAGGTAGGGGATGTGTAGATCAGATTTTAGTGGTAAGACAGATATGTGAAAAAGCTATAGGAAAATGTAAGGATGTTTTTTGGTCTTTTATGGATCTGGAAAAGGCTTATGACAGGGTAGACAGGATGGCACTGTGGGAGGTACTGCAGATATATGGGATAGGTGGAAAGCTGTTAAGAGCAGTCAAGAGTTTTTATGAGAGTAGTAGAGCTTGTGTTAGGATTAGAAATGGAGAGAGTGAATGGTTTGAGGTACAGGTGGGACTTCATCAAGGGTGTGTTATTTCGCCCTGGCTGTTCAATCTTTACATGGATGAGGTGGTGCGAGAGGTGAATGCAAGGGTAGTGGGTCAGGGGTTGGAGATGATTAAAAAAAATGGAGAAAAGTGGGAGGTGAGCCAGCTGTTATTTGCTGATGACACTGTGCTTGTAGCAGAATAAGAGGAGGGATTGAGGAAGTTAGTGACAGAGTTTGAGGTGTGTGAAAGAAAGAAGCTGAAGATAAATGTAGACAAAAGTAAGGTGATGAGATGTACAAGTGGAGAGAGTGACAGTAGGCTGGAAGTGAGCATTAAGGGTGAGAAACTGGAGGAAGTGGATAGTTTCAGATACTTGAGTGCGAATGTGACGGGAAAGGGAGGAGTGGGGGTGGAGGTAGAATGTAGACTGAGAGAAGTGAGTAAATGCTTTGGTGGATTAAAAAGTGTAATGAGAAATAGACATCTGGGAATGGATGCTAAGAGGAGGTTATATGAAGGAGTGATTGTACCAACAGCAATGTACAGGGCAGAAACATGGAACATGAGAGAGGAAGAGAGAAGGAGTTTGAATGTGTTTGAGATGAAATGTCTGAGAAGTATGATAGGGGTTACTAGGCTAGATAGAGTGAGAAATGAGGTGAGGAGGAGAACAGGGGTGGAAAGGGAACTGGGAGATAGGGTTGATGAAAGAGTATTAGGATGGTTTGGACACATGGAAAGAATGAGTGAAGAAAGATTAGTAAAGAAGTGTGGAAAGCAGAGGTGGAAGGTGTGAATATGAGGGGGTGTCCTAGGATGAGATGGATGGATGGGGTGAAAGGGGCTTTACAAAAGAGAGGAATGTCTGTAGAGGAAGGATGGGAGAGGACAGAAAATAGGGGTGATTGGAGAAGGGTTGTGTATAGATGAGGCTTTGATGCATGAGGGGGAGTAGGTGGGGGATGGGGGGTGAGGAAGTATGTATGAGAAAAAAACTGACACAGCCCGAAGGGATTTCTCCCCGTCTTCTCCTTTCCTGCATGAGGGGACAGAGAGGGGGGTCACGGAATTTATGAAGTGGCCTTGCTGTGGATGTGCTGTGTCTTGCGACACTGCTCCTGACCCAGGGCAGAGGATAGGATGCAGGGATGACCCATCATCCAGGAGGTGCCAAGATAGGAGGGAGGGAGGAGGGTGGAGGGGAGTGGAATATATGGGAAAAGAAATGGGTGGGAATGATTTCTATGCCTTTTTCAATTTGGCTAGCCCCCATGTAAGGAGGGGAAAAAGCCTTTGGTGGATGTATGTATGTATGTATGTACATACTTCCTCATCCCTCACCCACTCCTCATGCATCACAGCATCGTCTATACACAACCCCTCTCCATTTACCCCTATCTTCTGTCCTCCACACCCCCCCCCCCCCCCATATATATATATATATGTCCCCATCTGGGGTATTGGCTTCATTTTATTGTGGCAAAGTAGCATGCGTTTGATACTTTAGGGTCTATATGGGGCAGCCCTATGGATCTGAGCCACACATCATTTTGTCTGTGATAGAGGAAGCCTGTTCATAGCGAAATGATGACTTTTATTATACTGCAACTGTCCCTCCATTATGCTGTCCACCAACCCCTTGTTACTGTCCTGTACCATTTCTCTGAATATTCATTTTCTTTTTTTGCCTATCCTGGTGGAGGAAAAGAATGCTACCACCAAGTCTTCCCATTTGAGTGTACGAGGCAACAAAAAATGGGATGGGAATGGGACTGGGAATCCTGCTACCTGTATCCCCAAAGGGGACATTCCTAAAATAAGAAGAAAAAAAAAAGTAAAGACATGAGAGGGTTTAGGAGTCTTCCAACCAGTACCCTAAGGTTTGGGTCCTTTAATATGCATGGATGTGGTACAGATGAGAGTAAAAGGGAAGAGATAGGCAGTATGATTGTGAGAAGAAAGATGGATGTGTTGGCTTTGAGTGAAACTAAAATGAAAGGGAGGGTTAAGTGTGAGTTTGAGAGTGTAGATGGGAGGTTCTCAGGATGAAGGAGAGAGGACGTGGCTATACTAGTAAGTGAAGAGATAGGTAAGCATGTAGTGGAGTGGAAGGAGGTTTCTTCAAGGGTAATGTGGATGAAGGTGAAGCTAGGAAGGGAGATGTGGGTTTTTGTAAGTGCTTATGGGCCTGGTAGTGAGAAGAGCATAGGGGTAAGGGAGGAATTTTGAATGGATTTAAACTAGTGCATGGGTGACTAGGGAGAAATGTCAATGTAGTTGTATTAGGAGGCCTTAATGTTAGGGTAGGAAATGAACCAATAGACAGAGTGATTGGGAAGTATAGAGTTCCATATAAAAATCAGTGGAGAATTGATGGAGATGTGTCTCAAAAGAGTTGAGGATAGCAAATATGTTTAGGAAGAAAGTCAAGTATAAGTACACTTGGGAAGGGTGGTGGATGGAAGGGTGGTAGATATAGAGTAAATGGACTATATAATGGTAACCAGGAGTATAGTAGGAAGAATTAAGGATGTACAGGTTCTAAGGGGAGAGAGTGGGGGAATATCAGATCCTTTTTTGGTGGAAGGTAAGTTTAGAGTGGAGGATAGGTGGAGAAAGGGGAAAAGAGCAGAAGATAGGGAGGTACTTAGAGTGAATTGCTGAAATGAGAAAGAAAAGGAGGAGTATAAGAAGCTGAGAGAGGAGTGGGAGTGAAGGAAAGAGTAGAACTAGGAATGGAGGAGGAATGGAGATGGTTCAAGGAGGGAGTCATAAGGTGTGCAAAGATGGTATGTGGAACAAGGAGAACAGAAGGGAATAAAAGGAAGATTAGCGAGTGGTGGGATGAGGAAGCAAAGAAGGTTGTAGAAGAGAAGGAGGCTTTCATAGATTGGCTACAAATTAGGACAAGGGAATCATATGAGAGATATAAAGTAAAGAGAAGGGAGGTCAAGCATAAGATAACAGGGGCAAAGAAGACAGTAGATGATGAAATGGGGTAAGAGTATGACAGAAAATATTGAAAGTAATAAAAAGATGTTTTGGAAAGTAATTATTAAGAGAAAGAGGAAGCAAATCAAGTAGAGAAGAAAAGGTAAAAGGTGCAGATGGAGAGATGATAATGGAAGAGAAGGCAGTAAGGGGAAGATAGCCAGAGTATTTTAGGGAGTTGCTAAATGTGAAGGAGGATAGGGAGGGAATGATAGTTGCAGTGGGAAGTGCTAAGAAAATGACCATGATGAGTGAGGAAAATGGAGAAGAAATAAGGAAGGATGAAGTGAAGGCAGTTGTTAAGATGATGAGAGCAGGTAAGGCACCTGGTCTGGATGGATGCCATGCAGAATGTCTAAAAAATAAAGGAAGTACAGTGATGGTGGACTGGCTGGTGAGGTTATTTAATGTTTGCTGGAGAGAGGGTAGAGTGCCGGAGGACTGGAGGAATGCCTGTATAGTTCCACTTTACAAGGGAAAGGGGGACAAGTGTGAGTGTAGTAGTTTCAGAGGGATTAGCTTGTTAAGTTTAGTTGGGAAGGCTTATGGGAGGATCTTGATGGAGAGGATTAGGAGAGGAACAGAGGGAGTAATTGGCAAGAAACAGTGTGGATTTAGGATGGATAGAGGTTGTGTAGATCAGATTTTCATGGTAAGACAGATATGTGAGAAAGCTATAGGAAAAGGTAAGGATGTCTTTTGGGCTTTTATGGATCTGGAAAAGGCTTATGACAGGGTAGACAGGAAGGCACTGTGGGAGGTTTTACAGGTATACAGGATAGGAGGAAAGCTTCTAGGAATTGTCAAGAGTTTTTACGAGAGTAGTAGAGCATGTGTCAGAATTAGAAATGGACAGAGTGAGTGGTTTGAGGTAAAGGTGGGACTTCATCAGGGATGTGTTATGTCACCCTGGCTGTTCAACTTGTATATGGATGGGGTGATGCGAGAGGTAAATGCAAGGGTGGTGGGTCAGGGATTGGAAATGGTTAAAGAAAATGGAGAAAAGTGGGAGGTGAGCTAGCTGTTGTTTGTGGACAACACTGTGCTTGTAGCAGGATCAAAGGAGGGATTGAGGAAGTTGGTGATAGAGTTTGGGAATGTGTGTGATAGAAGAAAGCTGAAGATAAATGTAGGTAAAAAGTGATGAGATGTACAAGGGGTGAAAGTGGCAGTAATCTGGAAGTGAGCATTAAGGGAGAGCGACTGGAGGAAGTGGAGAGCTTTAGATACTTGGGTGCAAATGTGGCAGGAAAGGGTGGAGTAAAGGTGGAGGTAGAATGTAGATTGAGAGAAGCGAGTAAATGCCATGGTGGATTAAAAAGTGTAATGAGGAATAGACATTTGGGAATGGAGGCTAAGAGGAGACTGTATGAAGGAGTGATTGTGCCAACAGCACTGTATGGGGCAGAAACATGGAACATAAGAGAGGAAGAGATGAGTTTGAATGTGTTTGAGATGAGGTGTCCGAGAAGTATGATGGGGGTTACCAGGCTGAATAGAGTGAGAAATGAGGTGAGGAGGAGAACAGGGGTGGAAAGGGAGTTGGGAGATGGAGTTGATGAGAGAGTATTAGGATGGTTTGGACACATGGAAAGAATGAGTGAAGTAAGACTAGTAGAAGAGGTATGGAAGGCAGTGGTGGAAGGAGTGAACATGAGGGGGTGTCCTAGGATGAGATGGATGGATGGGGTAAAAGGGGCATTGGGAAAGAGAGGAATGTCTGTTGAGGAAGAATGGGAGAGGATAGAAGATAGGGTGAATGGAGAATGGTTGTGTATGGATGATGATGTGATGCATGAGGGGGAGTGGGTGTGGGATGGGGAGGGGGTTGATGGAGTATGTGAAACAAATTGATGCAGCCCAAAGGGATTTCCCCGTCTTCTCATTTTCTACACAAGGGGACTGAGAAGGGGGTTCGCCAAATTAATGAAGCGGCCTTGCTGTGGATAAGCTGTGTCTTGCTGCATTGCTTCTGACCCAGGGCATTGGGCGAGATGCAGAGATGACCCATCATCCAGGAAGTGCCAAAATAAGAGGGAGGGAAGATGGTAAAGGGGAGTGGAGTATGTAGGAGATGGAATGGGTGGGAATGGTTTCTATGCCTTTGTTTCTTGGCTACCTCTCGTGTAAGGGGGAAAAAAGCCTTTGGTGTATGTATGTATGTATGTATGTATATGTATATATATATATATATATATATACTATATACATACATACATATACCAAGGCTTCGTCCCCCCTTACAAGGGAGGTAGCTAAAAAGAAAAAGGCATAAAAACCATTCCTACCCATTCCATCCCTCAATACACTCCATTCCCCTTCACCCTCTACCCTCCCTCTTATCTTGGCACCTCCTGGATGACGGGTCATTCCTACACCTTGTCCACTGCCCTGGGTCAGAGGCAGTGTCGCAAGATACAGCACATCCACAGCAAGGCCGCTTCATTAATATACAATATATATATATAGTATATGATATATATATATATATATATATATATATATATATACATATATGAAACTTGTTAACCCACTGTCGGAGAAAAGAAATCAGAAATACTAATTATCTGTATATTTCGACCACTGACTGTGGTCCTCTTCTGCTGAAGAGGACCACAGTCAGTGGTCGAAATATACAGATAATTAGTATTTCTGATTTCTTTTCTCCGACAGTGGGTTAACAAGTTTCATTTTACCAATGTGCTATTACATTACGCTGTGCTAATATACATATATGTTCCTGTGTAGAGAGGAGTTGTAAGTGAAAAGGGATTTCCCTTCGTCTTCTTTACTGAAGAGTGGATGAAGGAGAGTTGTTATGCCAATGAACCAGTGGTGGTGGTGGTGTGTGTGTGTGGGGGGGGGGGGAAACCATATCAAGCTGACCCAGGTTGTGGGCAGGAGGTTGAGACAGACCTTCATCCACAAGGTGACAAGATTAAAAAGGAAAAACAAATGTGTGTTTGATAGGTGTGAGATGAGAAGGAGAAAGGGTGTATGCCTTGACCGTCTACCTATATTTCAAGACCAGTCATCCAGGAGGTGCCAAGATTAGAGGGAGGGAAGGGTGGAGGGGAGTGGAGTGTGATGGGGACGGAATCGGTGGGAGTGGTTTTTATGCCTTTGTTCTTTGGCTACCTCCTTTGCAAGGGGGAAAAAAGCCTTTGGTATATGTAAGTAGAAGCCTTTTATGAAGAGCTATGCTTATGGTTTTCAACAGATTATAAATTTCCTCAGTGGTTCTTTTGATGAGAGTTTATAGCAACAAATATCATCATCACTCATAAATCTCTATTTCTCTGTTTTTGTATTTCGTTATCCATTTCATGGAGCAGTGATGGCATCTTTCTACTTCCACCGTTTCTGATAATTTGCCTTCCTTCAGTGAAATCAATTCCCTGATTCTATTACTAAACTTCCCAATAACTGCTTTACTCCAATGCAGTAACTATCTCGTTTCAGAAACTAATTTATGGTAAACCTCATATTTCACGATTTTTCAAATAAATTCCCAGAAACAAAATCTTCCCTAGAATCATGTATTCCTATAACAGCTTCTTAATAGAAATCAAAACTGATACTCACTTTAAACACTTTTTCACTCTCTGTTATTCCTGGAATGGGCCCAACGCTGTACGCACTCTTTTCTCTGTCATATGCTATTTGATGTTTTTCAAAAATTGTCTTATGAGTTTTCTTCACCTTTTCAAAGATATCCCTGAAATAGAAAAGTAATCTCAATGAAGAGTAAATATGAAAAAACAAATCACCACACTCGATACTCTGCAAACAATCTGAAGACAACATCCCCAGAGGAACACCCCTCACAAGAGAAGTCTATTTATCTATATACATGCTTCTTCCCCCTTATAATGGAAGAAGCAAAGTCAAAAGACACATACCCACCCCCATCTATCATCCTCTCATCTCAGCTCTTCATGGATGATTGGTCATACCTCTATCCCACCCACTACCTTGGGTCACAAGCAATGCAGCAAGACACAGTGCCTACACAGCAAGGCCACTTCACTTAATGAGTGACTCTACTCTCCATCCCCTCATGCAGAAAAAGAGAAGACAGGGAGAAATCCCTTCAGGCTAGGTCAAGATATCATTCACACACAACTACTCCCTACTTTCCCCATCCCTTTCCATCCTTGCATCACAGTATCATCTTTATACAGGCATTCATCACTCACCCCATCTCCTGCGTTCTCCCTTCACCCCATCCATCCACCTCATCCTCTATCATGTTCACTCCATCCGCCTCTGCCTACCACACCTCTTTTACTAATCTTTCTTCACTCATTCTTTCCATGTGTCCAAACCATCCTAATACCCTTTCATCAGCCCTATCTGCCATCTCCTTTTCCACCCCAGCTCTCCTCCTCACCTCCTTGTTTCTCACTCTATCCATCCTTGTAACCTCTACCATACTACAAACACATTTCATCTCAAACAATTTTTTTCTCTGCCTTACTTAGATTCCAAATCTCCTCTCCACACAGTGCTGTCAGCACAATCACACCTCCATAATCTCCTCTTTGCAGCCATTCCCAGATGCCTTTCTCTGATGACACTTTTTAATTCCTTACGGCATTTACTTGCTTCTCTCTGTCTATAATTTACCTTCACCTCCACTCCTCTCTTTCCTGCCACATGCTGCCCCAAATACCTAAAACTATCCACTTCCTCCAACCTGTCCTTTAAGACTTGTTTCCAACTCATTGCTATCCTATCCCCTTGTACATCTCACCACCTTACTTTAACCCACTTTTGCCTTCAATTTTCTCCTATCATATACCTTTCCAACCTCCATCACTAACTCCCTTAAGAACAAACTTGATCTTGCGAGATACAAAAAAGGGTCACCACGAGCATAGCTCCCATTCCTGTATGATACAACTAGGTAAATACATAACCATTAACCCCCACCATCCCCCACCCACTCCCTTCTATGCATCACAGTATCATCCATACACAACAATTCGCCACTCACCTCTATCTTATGTCTGCTCCCTTCCTTCCTCAACAGACATTCCCCTTTTTCTCAATGCCCCTTTTACCCCATCCATCCATCTCATCCTAGGTCACCCCCTCATGGTCACTCCTTCCACCTCTGCTTTCCATACTTCTTTTATTAAGGGGGTACGCGACACCTGGAGGTCATTTTCTAAAATATTTAGAGTAAAGAGCTGAAACTTCTCAGGTAAATAGGTATCCATATTGCCTACATTTTAGGTGAAGCAGAATGATGTATGTACACATGTACACATGTACATATACCAGTAGCGACATTTAAAAGTGCTCAGCACCAAAATACATGGACCAATTTGTTTTATATTTTGTCTATGATTAGTCAGTAGGCACACCTAGGGCCGGTCATTGAGTAATTGAACAATTTCCTTTATACTTTTGCATACAGGCATTTCAATTTTAATGTCTGGCAAAAATCGTGAAAAATACAATTTTTTTGCTCGTTTCCATTATTACTCCAAACTATTTCATCCTATTCAAAATATTCGAACGATCGGCCCTAGCAGTTACTAAAAGTAATATTCCCTGTAAGTTTCATCTCAATCTAATGTATATTAGATTTTTTATTATTAAAAAAAGTAGAAAAATATTGAACGGAGATATGGCAACTTGAAATATGAATATATCTGTAACTTGCTTATAGTTTCACCAATTTGACTGATTTTTTCATGGCTTAATTCTTATTATATAATAAGTACAGTAAAAATTATCAACATATTTTAATTATAAGTACTTTAAATACTGAAAAACTAAAGTATAAGTATGTCACAGTAGTGACGACGCACAGACGACAACATCATATAATTTGCTTTTTTGCACCTTTGGCAGTTTCTTCATATGAAACCTCTCTGCTGGGGGTCTTCAGGGTATCTAAATCATTGGAAAGAGGTTTATTCTCCAGTAGTGGGCGCCTTCTCTTTCCTCATCAGATTCCCCTCGCCAATCTATGTTGGTAGGGCACCCCCTCCAGCATCATATGATGTCCCTTCTTCATTCTTCTTCCTGTATATCCTTGATCTTTTTCCTCTTGCTTTCTTCTTTGGATTTAATCTTCCTCTTTGAATTGTTTAGTCTAATGTTGTCCTTTACCTCTGTCACCGTCACAGAGGTGCAGGTGAGGGCGGTGGTGGAGTGAGAGGTGGTGAGATCTTTAGTCGTCTTTGACTGCTTGCCATCTTTAACTGCTGTTTTTTGTCATTGTGATGTTCTTTTGTTCTTTTTGCTACCCATGATGACTGTACTAAAGAGTAATATGTACTAGCTAAAGTAATAGATTGCAATGAGAGCTCATGAGACATGCGTACTTCCCTTTTCAGAGCTAGCCGGTAACTAACGCTTAGTTTCGCACAAAGTTGGCAAAATATTCTCCCTCCACCTTCCTCCCTTCCCCTCCACAATTGTATTGGCCGTTGATACACTGGGCGAGTGTAAATTCAATCAAATTTCAACGTTATTCGCTGCGCCTGAAGGTCCTAAGTGGCACGCCTCCTTCTAGTGTGGGTTGCGCCTTTAAATCTGTCCTTTTAAACCTCACCCAGGACCTTTAAATTGCGCGCGGCTGGAAAAGTATTTGTCGGGATTTATTTCTAAGTGGTATACGAACATTTTGAACACAGTTTTGAAAAATGCCATATCTTGACCAAATTCACCCCCCCAGGTGTCGCGTACCCCCTTAATCTTTCTTCAATCATTTTTTCCATGTGTACAAACCATACCAATACTCTTTCATCTCCTAACTCCTTTTCCACTCCCGCTCTCCTCCTACCATACTTTTCACCCATTTCATCTCAAACACATTTAAACTCTTCCACTCTTATGTTCCAAGTTTCTGTCCCATACAGTGCTGTTGGCCCAATCACCCCTTCATACAAGCTCATCTTAGCATCCATTCCCATATGTCTATTTCAGAATTTAGTGTCAAAATAAACCCAGCCATTGTAAAGTTTCAATCCTGAATCCTTCGGACTGTGAGCACCCAGATCAAAGCTTCACAACAGCTAGGTTTAATTATTTGAAAGACTTCAGTGACATGATTAATCTGTTCCATTTAAGTGTAAAAAAAATTACATTTGCCTATGGATATAACAAATGTCTTTCAATTTACTTACAGCTTAATTTTTTTTGGAATCCTTTCATTACCCCTGTGGTTCTTAATAACCACATCATAATGAACCATCATGATGTCAGGCTTCTTAAACTCCACTGGAAAATGATTAGTTGTTAATGTAATGCTACGTCCAGCTGTGTTGTACCCATATTCATGAGTACGCTGAGGTGGAGCAGGATCTGTAAGACAAATGCATATATATACATATCATCAATTACTGATCACTATTACATCTATACAAATACTGAAATTCATGTATGTATTTAGACACAGGTAGTTCTTAATAAACTGTATGTGAACCAATTTACGAACACTAACTAGGACAAGGACGACTGCTAGGTTCTGAACTAATGAAATATTGGAAAACCTTTCATGCTTTGTGCAGCACCTAGTTAATATCTACATTGGCACCTGCTACAGATATGTGGGGGCATAAATTTAAGATCTTTAACCACTTCGGTACGATGACGCCTACATAGGTGTCATGAGGCGTGAGTGGGTACATGAGGTTGCCGGCGTTGACGTTTTCATTATACATTTTTTCGTAGTTGTACACGAGTTACCCCCCGATTTTGTGAACTGATTTGACCATGTTTTCTGTGTTTATTATTACTCAGAGTGATACAGCAGTGACCTTATATTTTATAATGAGAGTTGTGTGATGCAAATTACATATGGCAGCCGATGCTCCGCAAGAATTTGAGTCATACTGAAGTGGTTAACAACCACTATTCTTCTGAAGTTAAGAGATTATTCTCACATTTGTGAGTCAGTCAGGAGTTTCTTACAGTATTCAGGGCTCTTAAAGAAATAATTACATTGACAGTAGAGATCTCTTGATAGGAGGGCTTTAAGATGTCATGAGAACAAATGAAGGGAGACATGTCTAAAGGATGTGAAGAAATAAAGTTCTCCATATAGATAAATGCATAAATACTTGGAATGGCTTAGGAGATATAGCCCAAGTTGGATACATGAACTCAAATTTAAACATAATCACCAATTGGGGGCATAGACGTGGAAGAGCATGTTACTTCACTCACATGCCCACACCAGTCCCCATGGTCTCTCCGAGAATGCTCCCATATGTCATCCCTCTGTAACCCATTGTCACCTCTCTTGCCACTGTTAGTCCTGTCACCACTGTAGCCACTGTAATTGCCCTTCTGGTCCACACTTATGTATATGGCAACTCCCTTCATTTAGTTATAATCTTCTCTCTAGGAGAATGAAAGTGTAGAAATTTTCTATAACTTTCTTCCGTTAATTCTTATACAGCGTACTCCCCTGAGGTTCTCTCACGGAATCCCCCAAAGAACACGTATGCAAGATCCTAGATGAGCTTTGCAGTGATGTAGTGATTTCCTTAGACCAATGATCTTTAACTTTATATTTCAGATCCTCCCCAAAGGGCATAATCTTACAATTGTGTGCTTTGCAGTGACATAGTGATTTCTTTAGTCCAATGATCTTTAACTTTATATTTAAAATCCTCCCCAATTTAATTTTCTCCTCCTCCACCCTTTCACCAATCAGATTCTTTGTTTCAAGTCTATATGACAATATTGTCTACTTAGATTAATCCCGAGTCTCTGCATAATTCTCACTTAGGCTACAAATGAATGTCATATCAGCAATACACTCGAGCTCCCGGCTCTTATTTACAAACAAGGCGGAAAGGTGGTCTCAGGCAACTTGTTCAGCTACAGTTTTATGAACACCCTACCTATAAAATGCAACAACCCGTCTTCTATGTTGTATAGTAATTCTTAACATTTTCACAATTTTATCTGATTTTCTTTGGGAAACGTAGCCTAGGCCTAAGCATACTGAATAAAATCCTATCATCTTTGACCTATGATATATAATGCTGTATTTTTTAACCTTTTTATTATTTTACCATCAGACTTTCTTTAGGGAACGTATGCATACTGAATAAATTCTTATTATCTTTGAGCTACGTTGTTTAATATTCATTGAGTTGTTTATAATTTTCGTTAGGAAATGTAGCCTAGGCCTACGCATACTGAACAAAGTCCTGTCATCTTTGACTTACAATTTTTTTTTTTTAATTAAAACCACTGCAAGGCAAAAATAGGAAAATTTTTATTTCAAAACACATTCTTTTCGTCTATGTACTGTACCGAAAATATTGTTATCGACAACAGATTAAGCATAAACAAAGTTTACTGTTACATTTTATTAATCACAAAACATAAAAATACAAAATGCTGTGCTGAACATATAGTTATCGACAACAGACTAGGCATAAAAAAAATTACTATTACATTCTATTAATTGTAAAACATGAAAATACAAAATGCAAGGCAAAATTAGGAATTTTTTTTATTTCAAAACACATTCCTTTCATTTACGTACTGTACCGACAACAAACTAACCTAGACATAAAAAAAAGTTTAACTGTTATATTTTATTGATTGCAAAAAAATATAAAATACAAAAATACAAAATGTAATGCAAAATTAGGAAACATTTTACTTCAAACAAAATGAAAAAATATTTAGCTGGCTGGGATGCTGATGCTGCCAGCAGCTTGCCAAAACTATAGTACTCGCGTCTCACGGCATGCGGAGTAATTGTACTGCACTGCCAGGCATAACATTGCAATTCTATTACTCTATTAAATGTTAAATATTATTGCACTATCTCGTGGTCGTACAGTCGATCAGTCGTAAGTTGCATAGGTCGTAAGTCGACGACTACCTGTACTTAAAACTATCCACTTCCTCCAGTCACTCTCCCTTAATACTCACTTCCAGTCTGCTGCCACTTTCTCCCCTTGTACATCTCATCACTTTACTTTTACCCACATTTATTTTCAACTTCCTTTTTTGCACACCTTCCCAAACTGTCACTAACTTCCTCAATTCCCCCTCTGATCCTGCTACAAGCGCATTATCATCAGCAAACAACAGCTGGCTTATCTCACATTTTTTCCATTTTCTTTAATCATCTCTAATCCCTGACCCACCACCATGCGCTTACCTCTCACACCACCCCATCCATGTATAAATTGAACAGCCAGTGTAACATAACACATCCCTGACGAAGTCCCACCTTTACTTCAAACCACTCATTCCATTTCTCATCCAAACGCAAGCCCTACTACTCTCATAAAAACACTCGACTACTCTTAAAAGCTTTCCTCCTATCCCATGTATCTGCAATACCTCCCACAATGCCTTCCTGTCTACCTTGTCATAATCCTTTTCCAGATCCATAAAAGCCCAAAATACATCCTTACCTTTTCCTTGAACTTTCTCACATATCTGTCTTACTACAAATATCTGAACTAAGCAACCTCTACCTGTCCTAAAATCACTGTTCCTCACCAATTACTCCCTCTGTTCCTCTCCTAATCCTCTCAATCAAGACCCTCCCATAAGCCTTCCCAACTACACTTAACAAGCTGATCCCTTTGAAACTACTACACTCACACCTGTCCCCTTTTCCCTTGTAAAGTGCAACTATACAGACACTCTACCCTCTCCTCCACTTTCCTCATTCATCACTGTCATTTGCTTAGCACTTCCCACTACAACTACCTTTCCTTCTCTATCCTCCTTCACATTTAGCAACTCCCTAAAATACTCTGCCCATCTTCTCCTTACTGTCTTCTCTTCCATTATCATCTTTCCATCTGCATCTTTTACCTTTTCTTCTCTACTTGATTTGCCTCCTCTTCCTCTTGTAATTTCTTTCCAAAACATCTTTTCATTACTATCAAAATTTTCTGTCATACTCTTACCCCATTGCACATTTGCTCTTATCTTTGCCTCCTTTATCTTATGCTTTCTCTTCTCTCTACTTTATACCGCTCATATGATTCCCTCATCCTAATTTGTAGCCAATCTATGAAAGTCTGTTTCTTTTATTCTACAATCTTCTTGGCTTTCTCATCCCACCACTCGCTAATCTCCCTTTTATTCCCTCCTGTCCTCCTTGTTCCACACACCATCTTTGCACACCTTATGACTCCCTCCTTGAACCATCCCCATTCTTCCTCCATTCCTAGTTTCTTTCCTTCACTCCCATTCCTCTATCAGCTTCTTCTTATATTCCTCCTTTTCTTTTTCATTTCAGCAG
The DNA here is from genome assembly GCF_046742065.1 of Oratosquilla oratoria. Lineage (NCBI taxonomy): Eukaryota > Metazoa > Arthropoda > Malacostraca > Stomatopoda > Squillidae > Oratosquilla > Oratosquilla oratoria. Next base: position 59,248,957 of record NC_134788.1, read on the forward strand.
TTCACTCTAAGTACCTCCCTATCTTCTGCCCTTTTCCTCTTTCTCAACCTATCCTCCACTCTCAACTTACCTTCCACCAAAATATCATCTGACATTCCCCCTACTTTCTCCCCTCAGAACATGTACATCCTTAACTCTTCCTACTATACTCCTGGTTACCACCATCCACTATATAGTCCATTAATGCTCTATCTACCACCCATCCATCCACCACTCTCTCCCATGTGTATTTATGCTTCACTTTCTTCCAAAACACTGTATTTGCTATCAACTCTCTTTCGAGACATCTCCACCATCAACTCTCCACTACAATTTTTTCCTGGAACTCCATACTTCCCAATCACTCTGTCTTTTTGTTCACTTCCTACCCTGGTATTTAGGTCTCCCAATACAACTACTTTGACATTTCTCCCTAATCCCTCTATGCACTCATTTAAATACATCCAAAAAGCCTCCCTTTCCTATGCACTCTTCTCACTACCAGCCCCATATGCACTTACAAAAACCCACATCTCCTTTCCCAGCTTCACCTTCATCCACATTAACCTTGATGAAACCTCCTTCCACTCTACCACATGCTTACCTATCCTTTCACTTACTAGTATAGCCACCCCTTCTTTCCCTCATCCTCTCTTCACTCCTCAGGACCTCCCAACTACACTCCCAAACTCACACTCACCCCTCCCTTTCAATTTAGTTTCATACATACATACATATACCAAGGCTTTTTCCCCCTTCCAAGGGAGGTAGCCAAAAAGGGAAAGGCATAAAAACACTCCCACCCATTTCATCCCTAAATACACTCCACATCCCTCCCACCCTTCCTCTCATCTGAGCACCTCCTGGATGACGGGTCATTCCTGCACCCTGCCCACCGCCCTGGGTCAGAAGCAGTGTCGCAAGACACAGTACATCCACAGCAAGGCCGCTTCATTTAATCGGCGACCCCCCCTCTCCGTCCCCCTTTGCATATAAGGCGAGGACGGGGAGAAATCCCTTCGGGCTGCGTCAAAATTTACTCACACATACTACCCCACCCCCCCGCCCATTCCTCCTCATGCAGTCACAACATCATCCATATACAACCATTCTCCACTCACCTCTGTCTTCCGTCCTCTCCCTTCCTTCCTCAACAGACATTCCCCTCTTCCCCAAAGCCCCCTTCACCCCATCCATCCACCTCATCCTAGGACGTCCCCTCATGTTCACTCCCTCCACATCTGCCTTCCATACCTCTTTTACTAGTCTTTCTTCACTCATTCTTTCCATGTGTCCAAACCATCCTAATATTCTTTCATCAACCCTATCTCCCAAATCCTTTTTCACCCCTGTTCTCCTCCTCACCTCCTCATTTCTCACGTTATCTAGCCTAGTAACCCCCACCATACTTCTCAGACACCTCATCTCAAACACATTCAAACTCCTTCTCTCTTCTTCCCTTATGTTCCACGTTTCTGCCCCATACAGTGGTGTTGGCACAATCACTCCTTCATACAGTCTCCTCTTCGCATCCATTCCCAAATGTCTATTCCTCATTACACTCTTTAAACCACCAAGGCATTTACTCGCTTCTCTCAATCTACATTCTACCTCCACCTTTTCCTGCTACACTTGCACCCATTTTTCTTCTCACAAAGATACTGCCTATCTCTTCCCTTTTCCTCTCATCTGTACCACATCCATGCACATCAAAGAGCCCAAATCCTATGTTACTGGTTGGTAAACTCCTAGACCCTCTTACGTCTTTACTTCTTTTTTTTTTTAGGAATGTCCCCTTTGGGGCTAAAGGTAGCAGGATTCCTAGTCCTATCCCCACCCTGTTTTTAGTCGCCTCGTACAACTCAGGTAGAAAGACTTGGTGTCGGCATTCTTTTCCTGCACCATGGGGTTAGGCAAAAAAAAGATGAATATTCAGAGAAATGGTACAGGACAGTAACAAGGGGTGGGGGGGACAGCATAACGGAAGGACAGTTGCAGTATAATAAAAGAGTCCTCATTTCTCAAACAGATATTTCCTCTATCACAAAGTGATGTGTGGCTCTGGTCCATAGGGGTGCCCCATACAGACCCTCAAGTATCTGCTGCATGCTACTTAGCATGCAGCCAATGCCCCAGCTGGGGTAAAATTCCATAATCATGCATTCACAGATATTTAACAGGGAACTTACATTATCCAATAGCTTCTAACCAATTCTAACCACTCAATAGAAAAAATAGATCTTTCAAATGAGAAGAAATAAGAAACAAGTGAAAAACGTGTTTGTGTGATACTGGAATAGAACCCTACCCTCATTTCAACTCTTGATGCCATCAGACTTCTTGTGTGGCCTTCATATAGGTCTGTTACTGTCTGTTACCCACACTCACCTCCCCTCCTTGCTATCTCGTCCAACTATCATCTCAAGATGTCGACTACCTCAACTGTGCTACCTCAATCTTAATTTCAGTAGAATTCCACAATCATGTAAACATGGACATCTAACAAATTAGAGTATCCAATGAGCTCCAAACCTAAAGCCATAAAAGAGAGAGAGAGAGAGAGAGAGAGAGAGAGAGAGAGAGAGAGAGAGAGAGAGAGAACTGTGGTTGCATGATACTGGAATAGAACCTTAATTTTGCTTGATACAGCTCCAATTCTCTCTCTGACAATTTTGCATGACAATTTGACATTCTAAAATATTACTGTACTGCTTTGATATCTTTTGTTTACCAGGAAAAATTAAAAGTTATACGATGCTTAGTGAAGTTACAACCCATCTCAGTTCTATTCCAGTATCACGCAAACACATTTTTCACTTTTCTTTTTTTGCATTTGAAAACTATATTTTTACTACGGAACAATTGCATTAGGTTAAGTAAGGTGTTATTAGGAGCTACTGAACAACAAAAAATACATGATAGCTATCCATTCTTGTGTGATTCTAGAATTTTAGCCCCATATCAAGATGTTATAGGGTGCCAAACTGTTTCATCCTAAGCAGAATGTGTATGATGAAAAAGTTTAAATAGCAATTTGTGAATCTTCATCTCACCAGCTGGCACGGCACTTTGGGTAAATTCTTAGAAGTGCACTCCTATGCTAAAACAATAAAATTATTGATTTTGCGAGTTATAATACATCAATGTAATATACATTTTTCACGGCGGAAGTTTATTATAGAAAAACGAATGTAGCTGCAGTGACTGCTCGAGACTCCATCTTTGTTTTGGTAGATGTGGAGGTCAAAGAAAGTCAAGCATGATAAATTTGTCTATTCTAAGCTAACCTAACATACCTCCTTCTCTAACCTAACCTGCATTTAGTACTGCAAAACTTGTAGTTCTACAGGTCATCTGGGTCACTGACATCATCTTCGATCTACGAATCTATCAAAACAAAGATGACATCTCAACGGGTCTCCACAACTTAGTTTGTTTGTGTATCGCTTTTAGCAAAACATTTTTGGTTATTGATTTCTGACAGGAAAATGTATATTACACCTATGTATTATAATTTAAACATTAATAATTAATTTTCTATTGCTATTTCGCGTAGGTGTGCACTTAAAAAAAAGAAAAAAAAAAGCAATGTGAATTTTTCTCACCCACTCAAACGGTAAATTGTATATTTATGGTATTCATATTACAAATTTTCTTAGTCTTTCCCACAAATTAATATTAGGGATAGTAAAAAATTAATTCCATATACACACCACCAGAGCACTATTTCTGTAGCTTCTTATGAATGCTGTTTGTTTGCCTAAATTGTATATCTGCACCTTGTATCTGTGTGAACTGAGGATGCATGTATGTCTTTATATCACTGCGAGATACAAAGGCGGGACATCACGAGCATAGCTCCCCTTCCCGCAAAATACAACTAGGTAAATATCTGATTCTTATATCTATATAGACTGTAAATATTGGCTGCTCCCACTGGATACAATTACTGTTGCTATTGATATCTTTGTGATAAATTTTCCTTTTCTGTGAAAAATGTTGTAAATGTTTTGATGTTTGTATATAAACTATTAGGGTAGAACATTTTTATTAACTATTGCTTCCACTCTCTCCTTTTCAACAAATTAATATTTAAATGTATGTATACAGTATATGTACATCTTCAACATGAAAATGTAATGTGATATTTTGTTAAATAAACTATTAAATTTAAAATTGAAATTGAAGAATATGTTGGGATGTACATGTGCTAAGGGGAGAGGGTGGGGGAATATCAGATCATTGTCTGGTGGAAGGTAAGTTGAGAGTGGAGGATAGATGGAGAAAGAGGAAAGAGACAAAAGGTAGGGAGGTGCTTAGAGTGAACTCTTTAAATGAAAAGGAAAAGGAGAAGGAGTACAAGAGGAGGCTGAGGGAGGAGTGGGAAGGAGTGAAGGATAGAGTAGAGGTAGGTGTGGAGGAGGAATGGGGATGGTTCAAGGAGGGAGTCACAAAGTGTGCAGAGATGGTGTGTGGAACAAGAAGGACAGGAGGAAATAGAAGGAAGGGTAGTGAATGGTGGGATGAGGAAACAAAGAAGGTTGTAGAAGAGAAGAAGCGAGCTTTCACAGATTGGTTACAAAATAGGACGAGGGAGGCATATGAGACGTACAAAGAGAAGAAAAGAGAAGTAAAGAAAAAAGGTAAAGGAGGCGAAGAGGAGAGCAGATGTAAAATGGGGTAAGAGTATGACAGATAATTTTGAAAGTAATAAATAGATGTTTTGGAAAGAAATTAAGAGAGGAAGAGGAGGCGAATCAAGTAGAGAAGAAAAGGTAAAAGGTGCAGATGGAGAGATGATAATGGAGGAAAAGGCAGTAAGGGGAAGATGGACGGAATATTTTAGGGAGTTGTTAAATGTGAAGGAGGATAGTGAGGGAAAGATAGCTGCAGTGGGAAATGCTAAGAAGATGAGAGTGATGAGTGAGGAAAATGGAGGAGAAATAAGGAAGGATGAAGTGAGGGCGGCTGTTGGGATGATGAAAGCAGGTAAGGCACCTGGTCTGGATGGATGTCATGCAGAATGTCTCAAAAAAGGAGGTACAGTGTTGGTGGACTGGTTGGTGAAGATATTTAATGTTTGCTGGAGAGAAGGTAGAGTGCCGGAGGACTGGAGGAGTGCTTGTATAGTTCCACTTTACAAGGGAAAGGGGGACAAGTGTGAATGTAGTAGTTTCAGAGGGATTAGCTTGTTAAGTGTAGTTGGGAAGGCTTATGGGAGGATCTTGATTGAGAGGATTAGGAGAGGAAGAGAGGGAGTAATTGGTGAGGAACAGTGTGGATTTAGGACAGGTAGAGGGTGTGTAGATCAGATTTTTGTGGTAAGACAGATTTGTGAGAAAGCTATAGGAAAGGGGAAGGATGTTTTTTGGGCCTTTATGGATCTGGAAAAGGCTTACGACAGGGTAGACAGAAAGGCACTGTGGGAGGTTATGCGGATATACAGGATGGGAGGAAAGCTTCTGGGAGCTGTCAAGAGTTTTTATGAGAGTATTAGAGCTTGTGTCAGGATTAGAAATGGAGAGAGTGAGTGGTTTGAGGTAAAGGTGGGACTTCGTCAAGGATGCGTTATGTCGCCCTGGCTGTTCAACTTATACATGGATGGGGTGGTGCGAGAGGTGAATGCAAGGGTAGTGGGAAAGGGATTGGAAATGGATAAAGAAAATGGAGAAAAGTGGGAGGTGAGCTAGCTGTTGTTTGCGGACGACACTGCGCTTGTGGCAGGATCGGAGGAGGGTTTGAGGAAGTTGATGACAGAGTTTGGGAGAGTGTGTGATAGAAGAAAGCTGAAGATAAATGTGGGTAAAAGTAAGGTGATGAGATGTACAAGGGGTGAAGGTGGCAGTAATCTGGAAGTGAGCATTAAGGGAGAGGAACCGGAGGAAGTGGATAGTTTTAGATACTTGGGTGCAAATGTGGCAGGAAAAGGTGGGGTAAAGGTGGAGGTGGAATGTAGATTGAGAGAAGCGAGTAAATGCCTTGGTGGATTAAAAAGTGTAATGAGGAATAGACATTTGGGAATGGATGCTAAGAGGAGACTGTATGAAGGAGTGATTGTGCCAACAGCACTGTATGGAGCAGAAACATGGAACATAAGAGAGGAAGAGAGAAGGAGTTTGAATGTGTTTGAGATGAAGTGTCTGAGAAGTATGATGGGGGTTACTAGGCTAGATAGAGTGAGAAATGAGGAGGTGAGGAGGAGAATAGGGGTGGAAAGGGAGTTGGGAGATAGGGTTGATGAAAGAGTATTAGGATGGTTTGGACACATGGAAAGAATGAGTGAAGAAAGACTAGTAAAAGAGGTATGGAAGGCAGATGCGGAGGGAGTGAACATGAGGGGATGTCCTAGGATGAGATGGATGGATGGGGTGAAGGGGGCTTTGGGGAAGAGGGGAATGTCTGTTGAGGAAGGACGGGAGAGGACAGAAGACAGGGGTGAATGGAGAATGGTTGTATATGGAAGATGTTATGATGCATGAGGTGGAATGGATGGGGGGATGGGGGATGAGGTAGTGTGTGTGAGCAAAAATTTTGACGCAGCCCGAAGGGATTTCTCCCTGGCTTCTCCTTTATATGGGGGGACGGAGAGGGAGGGTCGCCGATTTAATGATGCGGCCTTGCTGTGTCTTGCGACACTGCTTCTGACCCAGGGCAGTGGACAAGGTGCAGGGATGACCCGTCATCCAGGAGGGTGGAGGGGTGTGGAGTGTTTTCGGGGATGAAATGGGTGGGAATGATTTTATGCCTTTTCCTTTTTGGCTACCTCCCTAGTAAGGGGGAAAATGCCTTGGTATATGTATGTATGTATATATTCCTGAACAGACCAATAACGGGCTTGTTTCATCATATGGTTAGGTTAGGGTTGCCAACCATCATTTATTTTAAAGGACAGTCCTTTATTCAGCTCTATTTGTCTTTGTCCTTTATTGAGATTTGAAATGACGCTATGTGTCCTTTATTTTGAAATCATTTTGACTGGTAGTTCAATTTCTTGCTCTCAAGATTGCAAAAGCCTTTATTTACTTTTTGTAAGCGTGCAGACTCTGTCAACTCTACAGTCTGCACAATACCAGAAGCACAGAGCGGCAGACCACAGACCAGGGTGTAGAATTAGCCTCATTTTATGTATAATTCAATTTTCCATGAAAAAAATGCAATTATTTTGGGAAAACCAGAATATCGTAAACGATGTTATTAAATCTGAGAACCACCACCAAGAAAAAAAAATAAATCAATATAAGTACATACAGAAAAAACAATAGAGAAAGAAAGGAGGTGCCGTTGGACGTTTGGAAAGGTAATACCTCCGTCTATCAACTGAACTCATGAAGAACCAAAACAAATAAGCCGTATTATACAAGGTAGTGATAAGGCCCTTCACAAAATTGAGCCGTAATTTGTTATAAATACTAGAAGAACAGTGAAATCTATGTGAGAAAACTTGTAATAGTAGTGCCAGTATTTCATGTTATTATCAGATATTTAGAAAAACAGAATAGATTTCGATGAAAATTCAACATTTGGCAAATTATCAAACCTAAATTTGTTAGGCCATTCGTTCCCAAAATTTCAGAAATTCTAGTAGTAGGACATTTGAAGATAGAAGAAAAATCTAAAGATGGATGAACTTTTTGATGTAGTATTAATTCAAAGAAATTTTGACACTATCAAAAGCTCTGAACTCTTCATAAGCTCAAAAACAAACAGATAGTGGTATATTATTTTGAAATCTATGGACTTTAAATGTATCAATGTTTTCAAAATAGTTTCTTTTGTACAATCAATTCCTTGATCATCATCTTATTGTGAGAGAATTTTCAGTTTAATGTCATCTAAATGGCGAGATGAAAGGAACCAATGCTTTGTTGAATGAATTAAAAATGAACTCATATATTTTAACATAAAAGGTAGTTGCTTGGAATTTGCTAAAAACTTCAAAGATGATACAATTTTTCTGAAGGCAGCAAAAAGCCAGGGCAAATATAGTTTTAAAGATTAATTTTTTTTTTATCAAGGTAAAATGTCTTCTCATTCTTGTTTTTGTATTTTCATTTAAGTAAGAGAAATGTAATTTTGAACTGCATTTAATGTTGGCATCTATTATGATCTATAGCCACTTAAATAAATATCAATAAAGTTTTTATGTCCTTTATTGTAGCTTAACAGAGTCGGCAACCCTAGGTTAGGTAGGTAGGTTAGCGGACTAGCTATGTAAGACCACCCGCTCGCTTGCGCGGGATCGGTTTTTGTGGGAGGGGGGGGAAGAATATCTGTATGAAAATGAAAAGATAGTAGTTGTGTTATAAAAGAGGGCTTCTGCCACCGGGTGATTCTAAGGGATATTTATTTCGTGGTGTCGTGGCTTTGGAGGTGTGGGGGGCAGGAGACTTGGGGTTGGTGAACGGAATTAATATGTGTAACAGTTAGGTTACATAGGAATATTTATTCTTCATATCCTCATCTAACAGAGTTAGGAAATGAGTGGGTTACATTAGGTTAGGTTTGTTAGGTTTATAAGGTCATGTAGGCTATTTTTTTTTTTTTTTTTGGTTAGGTCAGATTTGATTATTATCTTTTTTTTCACAAAAATCCTTAAGGAAACATTTTTCTCCTTTTTTTAAATTAGGATTTAAATTATCTTATACTTCATTTCCATGTCAAATTTACAGTTGCTTGAATTACGTAAAGAATAGGGAGAAAAACCTGTTAGAAAAAAAAAAAAAGTGGGCAAGATGAAACTCCACAAATTCCAGAATCACACACTCATATATTTAACAAAATTTACTGTCTAATAGCTCCTAACCTAACTTTTCCATAGAAAAATAGAGTCTTTGACATGCAAAAACGCAAGTGGTAAATTTGCTTGCTGGAATAACACCAGAATAACACTGGTAAATTTGTCAAAGTTTGCAGAAGTGAAATTTCCCAATTTCGAACTTTTCCAATTCTATGAACGTCTACGAAACCTGACCGATATGAGTGATATGGTTGATTCTTGTAGATACAAATACATCCACTTGTATATTCATGAATGCAAAACTTTTCGAGTCATAACTCATTCGCGGTAATTTCCAAGGCTAATATCAAATATTCCTTTTATAATTACTTTTTCTAGTAACTAGTTGACGTCAACGCACATTACTCCATTTATTAATCTTCCCCACAAAAAAAAAAAAAAAAAAAAAAATATTTCCTACACGTCCCCCTACGTCGTTTGGGAGATGTAGTCACAACTGCATAACTTCAATACTTAATTACTAGAAAAGTATGCATTTGCGACGGAAATGATGTACACCATCGTTCATATCACAACATTTCTCACATAAGCCACATATCAAATTCTATGGTTGGGTGAAACTATAAATTGACCAAAAAACTACCCCAACATTTATCTACAATTAGGAAAAAAAATCTTCAAACAAGCCAGGTGTCAATCATTGATAAAAACAAACTCCCATTACCCATACCAAAAATAAAAAAGAATAAATTGTAATGTACTTATCATCTATGATAAAACTTACCAATTTCTGGAAGGTCCTTCCAGCCCAGTTTGGGTCTTACACTTTGTGCCATTTTATTCAAGTTCGTCGCTTCTTCTGACCACGACTCGCTCAAAGTGTGGTTGCCTCCAGTCGTAGTGCCTAGACTGACAACTGGCTTTTTCTCTTCGGGGAACTAACAAGATCGTGTACGAACTTGGGCAAATTACTGAAAAATATTATTTGTTTAGAATCCTACAGTTATGTAGTAGGTATAGCTCGTAATCGCTACGTTTAGCTGTCTTACTATGCCATTTTGTGTATATAATTAAGTGTATCAAATCAATTTAGTTTAAATTACATCATACAACAATTATTGGCATTTTCTTACACAGCACGACAAAACGTTATCGCTTGGCACTATCTACAAAAGATTGGAATCTGGCGTATGTTTGTGTGACGCACAATGGCACCTTTGATGTACACATAACTACTTTTTTCCTGTTCTGGGCACTCTTGATTAATTTACATTTACATTTGTGAATTATTAAATCAATGGTCCCCAACAATTTAACTCTCCCGACCCGTTTCCTGATATTTTAAAACTCGAGTTATCAATCATTAGTTTCTCATGTTATCTAGGAACATAAAAATACGACCATAATTATTAAAATTGCATCAAAACAAAGCAGTGAATAATGTTAAAGTATAATAAACAATCGCAATACTGTAAGCTGTAAAATTCTCCCAAATCGCCTTCTAAATGAATGAACATAACTATTTCGGTAAATTATAACACCTCTTATTGAGATTTACTCCCTTCTTTAAATGAAACCCACCTTTCACCTCTAATACAATTTGTTTTTTCCTGGTCTGAAAAGTGAAAGCTTCCGTTATTTTGGCCTCAGGAACCTCAGTTTCCTCGGTCAATGATTTTTTTTTTCTCCAAGTTTTGGATATATTTCATTTCTTCCAGCTTCTTCCTTCACTGTTATCTCATACGTATCCATACCATTTCATTCTCAATGTACAGTTTACTGTGCGTAATTTGTCTTTTAGTTGTAGTTTTATACGATAGTTGAAGATGTACTTCCATGAACAATCATGAGAGAAGCAAGACAAGTTACTAGTCCAAGGTCAAAAATAAAAAGGACGAGCAAATTAAGGGAGCTAGTCCAAGGTCAGAAGTAGAAAATAAAAAGGACGCGCAAATCAAGGGAGGGTACATCACCAAGTCGAGACTGTACAAATTCACATCAGGCTTAATGACCTCCTTATAGGTCGATAGCCTTAAAAAAAAAAAAAAAAAAAAAAAAAAAAAGGGTCAGACATCCCGCCAAGTGCCAACACAACAAAGAGATGGACGCGCGGAGAGAACAGGGACAGGATGTAGTACCAGACAGTGATCTATGCCAGTTCCCACAGATGAGTGAGTTTTTTCCCACAAAATTCCCAGAAGGAAATCTGAATTCCCACATTTTTCCCACAAAAAAGAAGGAATTATTATAAACACAAATAAGTTCATTGCAACATATATCTAATCAAATTCTACACAAAAATAATGGTATGCAGTTTAAACATGATAGTTTGGAAGTTACAGTAACTTAAAATTTACTTTTGTATGAAAGATATAATTCAGAATAAAAATAAAGTATCGTCTTTTACATTGAAATTAAGTTTGAATGATTTCTTCTAAAACTGCATTGAAATGATAAAAAAAAAATCAAAATACAATTTCATTCTATGCCTACTTCCAAATAAACAATGTCTTGATTTTCTCGTGAATTTCTTCAGCCTTAGCAAAAAAGTTCTTTAACATGTCTTCAGTGGGAATAAAGTCAACACAAGATGAACCCTGTAGAGACAAGCCATACTTAATTTGCAAAATAGCCTCAACAGATCGTACACTAGATTTGTTCCTTATTTTTGAGTGCACGATGTTCATAACCGAAAATACACTTTCCACATTTGCATTTGAGAAAGGCAAAGACAACAATGCCAAGGCGAAGCCAGAAATATTAGGGAACTTCTGGTTACCTGCAGAATCTAGTTTTTCATATATCTCTGCCCAAAATGTAACACTGCTTTCCAAACATGATTTTGGCCATTGCTCAAGGTTAAGTACACCCCATTCATTTTCTAGTTCATCTATATCTCTGACTATAGATCTGTACCTGGAAGCAGTAGTTGCAATAGAACCCTTGATTTGAGAAGTGGCTACACGAGGATGCAAATTCTGTAAAAGAAGTAGGGTGTCAACATTACCTGGGAGGCGCAGCTGCACTTGATTAATCAACTCAAGTACAAACTCTTTACATTTCTCTTTGACGTTAATCAACTGTTTATTGGTTAAGGTACAAGAGTCTGCAAATGTGTTGAATTCATAACCAAAATTGATAGCATTCAAGTACTCACTCATACTGTCTTGTTTAAGTTTAATTTTATTTTGCTGTTCCTTCGCTTAACGCAATGTTCCTTTTGGATGGTGCTCAAATTTTTGGACTAAATGTTCCTACGTGTACAAACATTTTAGTATTATTAGCAAAACTATAACAATGTTTATGTGTCATATGTGTACTGACTGGTATTACTCATGAGTGTCTCTGGTCCCCTTAACCCCCTACGTATGTTGGCCGTGTGACTTAGTGTAGAATAACAATCTGATGAGGACCACAATGGAAATAAGCGTACATGCTTTTTGCGAGCGAAGCGAGGATTGACGTCATATATTTCTGGTGTTTGATCAAACATTTTGGTGTTTTATGATTTTTTATTTTATTTGACCAAATGACAAGACATCTTGTCATCGGAGTTGAATGGGTTAAGTACTTTCCGAACATATGATAAAAGGTACAACTTATTATGAGGATCATTGTATGCTTGGATTAGTTGTTTTGCTGTGTAGCAACGCTCACTTGTTTCGCACATTCCAAAATGCAGTTTTAGGGAGTCCCATTGATCAAGCAAGGATAACACCAATTGCCTCCAAACGGGACAACCAACGTGTGCTAGCTAATCCTGCAGGCACTTTCTTGGGTACACGATCCTCAAGAACTTTATACAACTCTGTATATTTGTTGATCCTATTTGGACTATTAGAGAACCATGTGTGTGTCTCTCTGACTAAAGAAAAAATCAAGAACAGTGGGGAGGTTTTCACATGCCTTACTTGTAGCCAAATGCAGGGAATGACGCACACATCTAATAGGAGTTATTTCAGGGTTGTCGTTCTTTAATAATGTTATGAGTGATGACGACCTACAATTGAATTTGCCCCATCTGTGCCTATACCTATCAATTTGTTAACATCTAATCCATCTTCCATCAAACAGTTTTTGACAGTTATATAAATGGTGTCTGCTTTTGCATCCTTTAGAGGTACTAAACGGTAAAAAGTGATTGTTCCTGTCCACCTACTTTATGTAAACTGTATGTCGTCACTTCAGGTATGCGTTTGGTACGTCCGAGTCTTACTGCGCACTCAATTCAAATTTCGTAATTCGTTTTGTACGTTGGTCCTACTCTCCACTGTCCGCTCTCACACGCTCTATGTGAAATCAGGCTTGGGGTCCCGTGAGACGTGCAAAACGTTCTCCTTCTTTACCTCTATAGGTTCTGTACGTATACATACATCATATAACTAGACATTAAGCAATAAAGATTAAATGTGATGTTTTCCTTATTAGGGTAGACTTAGCTAGAATATAATCGGTATTCGGTAGTCTTAATTTCTTTACCAGTGCCTATTTATCTACAAATTTAGGGCACTTGTCACATTTTTATCTTGGTTAATGAAAAACTACAAGATTTGTGGTGTTTTCAGAAAAAAAAAAAACTACAAGACTCCAAGATCAAAGCAAAAAAAGACTAGATCTAGAAGGAAAACAAAAGGAGTGGCAACACGAAATACGAATTTATGAGAACACTAATGCCACCCCCCATCCCCAGGCCCGGGCCAGCTATAACCGTTTCTGTTGATACTTGGCTGATACATATTTGAAAATGGACGGGGTGTCTTGCCTTATTTAGCTGTGTATGTCCTTTTGCACTAATATTATTACTATTATCTTAACATTTACTTGAAATCCCATAAAAATTCCCATGAGACCTCCAACAAAAATACAAAATATCCACAAAAAAATCCCACAGATATTGAGGTGTTAAAGTCCTCCCACAAAACATCCCATGTGAGCAAATTTCTTCCACAAATTTGTGGGAAATTCCCACAAAACGGCATCCCTGGCGTTGAGGCTGACTTGTTGCCCGGCGGTGATGTAGATCCGCCCTTGTTGCACGGAGTCGTGCGCCCGCTGGATGCTCTACAAAAATTAATATTCCAGAGGGAAACTTAACATCCTTATTCAAAAATATAACAAAAAACTATTAAATCATATTTTGCCAGGGAATGGGGAAATGATATATGTCAAACATCCTAAGAAATAGAAGAAAATAAGTATAATTCCTGCGACTATGGCTGTCGTCTCCTCTTGCCATCCACCTTAAAAGTCGACATTTTAGTTAAATCGCCGACATTCTTGCGGGTCAGAGGCAACGCAGCATTTTTATGCTTGGGGATCAATGTCCATTCAGAAATGAATGCTAATTATTTTCATTTTCAATTGAATCGCCCTTTTTCGTTAGATAATTTACATATTTCCAGTACCGTAAATTTTCTAAGTAAAACAAGAAATGATGATAATAATAATTATCATGGGAACAATGATTATAATAGTAATAGCAATATATAATTAATTACATTAATAACAATAGTAATGACAAGAACAATGATGATGATTGATAATAATGATGATGATGATAAAAATAAATGATGACGGAGACGACGACGACGACGATAATAACGATAAATGATGTAGAGTTGATCAAACAATCCCGAGGAGACGTCAAAAGTGCCATCACCGTACCATACCAAAGAATTTGATCAATTTCTCAGGTTGTTGTTGTTGTTTGAACAAAACACTATGATCCGATCATTGTTACCAAAACTGATGTCAGCCATAATCCAAGGGTGCCCCCCCCCCTCCCTCCCTCCCTTGTTTTGTCTTGATGTAAGGAGGATCAGGTAGGGTAAGGTCTGTAGCACTACGAGGGAGGTAAGCCCGGCTGGCTTGTAAAGACGCTGCCAGCCAGCCTCTGAATCCTCCTTTTGATGCTCGGCTCGGCTCCTCCTCCGGAAGATGTCCATCCACGAACCTCTTCTGGAAGATCATGGCGGCTGGCTGGAGACCTGTTCTTCTTCTTGGCATCAATTAATTATATATCCGCGACGTCGTCCCTTCCAAAGTTTCTTTGGCGGCGATGCGCCTAATCCTGGACATCGATTGCTGGACCTTAACCCTTGCACGATTTAGTCCATGTACATATATTGTGAGCTTTTGTGGTTACCATCACATCATCAACTGCAGTAGCAGCTTTTCCTGAACAGGCACGGTCCTCGCAGCGCCAGTATATTTTTTCCTTCCTTAACACATTTGTTTTTTGTGTAAACAAAACCTTCGTATCAAAGTTTTTTCCTCCTTTTTAGCAACGAAGAATTCTTCCATGTTTTCTTTCTATTATATTCGAATGAATGTAGTTCAGGACATTATTTAGAAATTAGAATATTCACTTTATGGACAGACAAGATTTTTTCCCCCTCCTTTTTGTATTCGAATGAATGTAGTTCAAGAATTGATTTTGAAATTATAATATTCACTTTATGTACAGTCAAGAAAGTTAATTAGGGATAGCACCAAGTTTTTGGTGGATATTTCAGTTATTGCTGTTGAGCGTGAACACAGGCTTGCATTTTTCGTGATTTTATGTACACAATCACGTCGATATATGAAATTTCGACATTTTGTCGCAGTCCACATTCTGTCGTTTCGGCATTCTGTCGTTTCGACGTTCTGTCTTTCGTGCACCGTATGACATCATGTCGCTCTCTCAGTACAAAAACCTCATAAACTGTTATATTTCGTGTTTATCACTTTATGAAATCATATTTCCATTCTTTATAAAAGATACATATTTGAATAAATTATAAAATAAAAACTAAACAGATTTGCACGGACACACGCAAAGTAACCTTTCGCACGTTATGACGTCATGTCGCTCTTGCAGTACAAAAATCTTATAATAAACCGTTATATTTCGTGTTTATCACCATAGGAAATTATATTTCACGGAGTTTTTGCATAAAATCAATATTTTGAATAAATTACAAAATGAAAACTAAATAGACTAACACAAACCCATGCAAAGTAACCTTTCGCACATTATGACGTCATGTCGCTCTCGCAGTACAAAAATCTTATAAACTGATATATGTTATGTTTATCACGTTACGATATTATATTTCACGTTTTTACATAAAAGAAATATATTCGAATAAACTACAAAATGAAAACTAAATAAATTAACACAAACCCATGCAAAGTAACCTTTCGCTCTTTATGACGTCATTTCGCTCTCCCGGTACAAAAGTCTTATCAACTGTTATATTTCGTGTTTATCACTTTATGAAAGTAAATTTCACGTTTTTTACATAAAATAAATATATTCGAATAAACTACAAAAAAACAACTAAATAGATCAACACAAACCCATGCAAAGTAACCCTTCGCTCGTTATGACGTCATGTCGCTCTCGCAGTACAAAAATCTTATTAATAGTTAGATTTCGTGTTTATCACTTTATGAAATTGTATTTCATGTTTTTATATAAAAGAAATATATTTGAATAAATCACAAAAGTAAAACTAAATAGATAAACACAAACCCACGCAAAGTAACATTTCGCTCGTTATGACGTCATGTCGCTCTCGCAGTACAAAAATCTCATAAACTGTTATATTTCGTGTTTAATACTTTATGAGATTATATTTCATGTTTTTTACATGAAATAAATATATTCCAATACATTACAAAATGAAAACTAAATAGATTAACACAAACCCAAGAAAAGTAACCTTTCGCGCGTTATGACGTCGTATCGCTCTCGCGATGGAGGGGTGTGGAGTGTTTTCGGGGATGAAATGGGTGGGAATGATTTTATGCCTTTTCCTTTTTGGCTACCTCCCTAGTAAGGGGGAAAAAGCCTTGGTATATGTATGTATGTATATATTCCTGAACAGACCAATAACAGGGGCTTGTTTCATCATATGGTTAGGTTAGGGTTGCCAACCATCATTTATTTTAAAGGACAGTCCTTTATTCAGCTCTATTTGTCTTTGTCCTTTATTGAGATTTGAAATGACGCTATTTGTCCTTTATTTTGAAATCCTTTTGACTGGTAGTTCAATTTCTTGCTCTCAAGATTGCAAAAGCCTTTATTTACTTTTTGTAAGCGTGCAGACTCTGTCAACTCTACAGTCTGCACAATACCAGAAGCACAGAGCGGCAGACCACAGACCAGGGTGTAGAATTAGCCTCATTTTATGTATAATTCAATTTTCCATGAAAAAAATGCAATTATTTTGGGAAAACCAGAATATCGTAAACGATGTTATTAAATCTGAGAACCACCACCAAGAAAAAAAAATAAATCAATATAAGTACATACAGAAAAAACAATAGAGAAAGAAAGGAGGTGCCGTTGGACGTTTGGAAAGGTAATACCTCCGTCTATCAACTGAACTCATGAAGAACCAAAACAAATAAGCCGTATTATACAAGGTAGTGATAAGGCCCTTCACAAAATTGAGCCGTAATTTGTTATAAATACTAGAAGAACAGTGAAATCTATGTGAGAAAACTTGTAATAGTAGTGCCAGTATTTCATGTTATTATCAGATATTTAGAAAAACAGAATAGATTTCGATGAAAATTCAACATTTGGCAAATTATCAAACCTAAATTTGTTAGGCCATTCGTTCCCAAAATTTCAGAAATTCTAGTAGTAGGACATTTGAAGATAGAAGAAAAATCTAAAGATGGATGAACTTTTTGATGAAGTAGTATTAATTCAAAGAAATTTTGACACTATCAAAAGCTCTGAACTCTTCATAAGCTCAAAAACAAACAGATAGTGGTATATTATTTTGAAATCTATGGACTTTAAATGTATCAATGTTTTCAAAATAGTTTTTTTTTGTACTATCAATTCCTTGATCATCATCTTATTGTGAGAGAATTTTCAGTTTAATGTCATCTAAATGGCGAGATGAAAGGAACCAATGCTTTGTTGAATTAATTAAAAATGAACTCATACATTTTAACATAAAAGGTAGTTGCTTGGAATTTGCTAAAAACTTCAAAGATGATACAATTTTTCTGAAGGCAGCAAAAAGCCAGGGCAAATATAGTTTTAAAGATTAAAAAATTTTGATCAAGGTAAAATGTCTTCTCATTCTTGTTTTTGTATTTTCATTTAAGTAAGAGAAATGTAATTTTGAACTGCATTTAATGTTGGCATCTATTATGATCTATAGCCACTTAAATAAATATCAATAAAGTTTTTATGTCCTTTATTGTAGCTTAACAGAGTCGGCAACCCTAGGTTAGGTAGGTAGGTTAGCGGACTAGCTATGTAAGACCACCCGCTCGCTTGCGCGGGATCGGTTTTTGTGGGAGGGGGGGAAGAATATCTGTATGAAAATGAAAAGATAGTAGTTGTGTTATAAAAGAGGGCTTCTGCCACCGGGTGATTCTAAGGGATATTTATTTCGTGGTGTCGTGGCTTTGGAGGTGTGGGGGGCAGGAGACTTGGGGTTGGTGAACGGAATTAATATGTGTAACAGTTAGGTTACATAGGAATATTTATTCTTCATATCCTCATCTAACAGAGTTAGGAAATGAGTGGGTTACATTAGGTTAGGTTTGTTAGGTTTATAAGGTCATGTAGGCTATTTTTTTTTTTAAGTTAGGTCAGATTTGATTATTATCTTTTTTTTTCACAAAAATCCTTAAGGAAACATTTTTCTCCTTTTTTAAAATTAGGATTTAAATTATCTTATACTTCATTTCCATGTCAAATTTACAGTTGCTTGAATTACGTAAAGAATAGGGAGAAAAACCTGTTAGAAAAAAAAAAAAAAAGTGGGCAAGATGAAACTCCACAAATTCCAGAATCACACACTCATATATTTAACAAAATTTACTGTCTAATAGCTCCTAACCTAACTTTTCCATAGAAAAATAGAGTCTTTGACATGCAAAAACGCAAGTGGTAAATTTGCTTGCTGGAATAACACCAGAATAACACTGGTAAATTTGTCAAAGTTTGCAGAAGTGAAATTTCCCAATTTCGAACTTTTCCAATTCTATGAACGTCTACGAAACCTGACCGATATGAGTGATATGGTTGATTCCTGTAGATACAAATACATCCACTTGTATATTCATGAATGCAAAACTTTTCGAGTCATAACTCATTCGCGGTAATTTCCAAGGCTAATATCAAATATTCCTTTTATAATTACTTTTTCTAGTAACTAGTTGACGCCAACGCGCATTACTCCATTTATTAATCTTCCCCACAAAAAAAAATATATATATATATATTTCCTACACGTCCCCCTACGTCGTTTGGGAGATGTAGTCACAAGTGCATAACTTCAATACTTAATTACTTGAAAAGTATGCATTTGCGACGGAAATGATGTACACCATCGTTCATATCACAACATTTCTCACACATAAGCCACATATAAAATTCTATGGTTGGGTGAAACTATAAATTGACCAAAAAACTACCCCCAACATTTATCTACCATTAGGAAAAAAAATCTCCAAACAAGCCAGAAGGTGCCAGTCATTGATAAAAACAAACTCCCATTACCCAAACTAAAAATAAAAAAGAATAAATTGTAATGTACTTATCATCTATGATAAAACTTACCAATTTCTGGAAGGTCCTTCCAGCCCAGTTTGGGTCTTACACTTTGTGCCATTTTATTGAAGTTCGTCGCTTCTTCCGACCACGACTCGCTCAAAGTGTGGTTGCCTCCAGTCGCAGTGCCTAGACTGACACTTGAAGCTTTTTCTCTTCGGGGAACTACCAAGATCGTGTACGAACTTGGGCATATTACTGAAAAATATTATTTGTTTAGAATCCTACAGTTATGTAGTAGGTATAGCTCGTAATCGCTACGTTTAGCTGTCTTACTATGCCATTTTGTGTATATAATTAAGTGTATCAAATCAATTTAGTTTAAATTACATCATACAACAATTATTGGCATTTTCTTACACAGCACGACAAAACGTTATCGCTTGGCACTATTTACAAAAGATTGGAATCTGGCGTATGTTTGTGTGACGCACAATGGCACCTTTGATGTACACATAACTACTTTTTTCCTGTTCTGGGCACTCTTGATTAATTTACATTTACATTTGTGAATTATTAAATCAATGGTCCCCAACAATTTAACTCTCACGACCCGTTTCCTGATATTTTAAAACTCGAGTTATCAATC
Organism: Oratosquilla oratoria; assembly: GCF_046742065.1. Lineage (NCBI taxonomy): Eukaryota > Metazoa > Arthropoda > Malacostraca > Stomatopoda > Squillidae > Oratosquilla > Oratosquilla oratoria. The sequence goes on from NC_134788.1 coordinate 59,268,832, forward strand.
ATTAGTTTCTCATGTTATCTAGGAACATAAAAATACGACCATAATTATTAAAATTGCATCAAAACAAAGCAGTGAATAATGTTAAAGTATAATAAACAATCGCAATACTGTAAGCTGTAAAATTCTCCCAAATCGCCTTCTAAATGAATGAACATAACTATTTCGGTAAATTATAACACCTCTTATTGAGATTTACTCCCTTCTTTAAATGAAACCCACCTTTCACCTCTAATACAATTTGTTTTTTCCTGGTCTGAAAAGTGAAAGCTTCCGTTATTTTGGCCTCAGGAACCTCAGTTTCCTCAGTCAATTATTTTTTTTTTCTCCAAGTTTTGGATATATTTCATTTCTTCCATCACTGTTATCTCATACGTATCCATATCATTTCATTCTCAATGTACAGTTTACTGTGCGTAATTTGTCTTTTAGTTGTAGTTTTATACGATAGTTGAAGATGTACTTCCATGAACAATCATGAGAGAAGCAAGACAAGTTACTAGTCCAAGGTCAAAAATAAAAAGGACGAGCAAATTAAGGGAGCTAGTCCAAGGTCAGAAGTAGAAAATAAAAAGGACGCGCAAATCAAGGGAGGGTACATCACCAAGTCGAGACTGTACAAATTCACATCAGGCTTAATGACCTCCTTATAGATCGATAGCCTTAAGAAAAAAAAAGAAAAAAAAAAAAAAGGGTCAGACATCCCGCCAAGTGCCAACACAACAAAGAGATGGGCGCGCGGAGAGAACAGGGACAGGATGTAGTACCAGACAGTGATCTATGCCAGTTCCCACAGATGAGTGAGTTTTTTCCCACAAAATTCCCACAAGGAAATCTGAATTCCCACATTTTTTCCCACAAAAAAGAAGGAATTATTATAAACACAATTAAGTTCATTGCAACATATATCTAATCAAATTCTACACAAAAATAATGGTATGCAGTTTAAACATGATAGTTTGGAAGTTACAGTAACTTAAAATTTACTCTTGTATGAAAGATATAATTCAGAATAAAAATAAAGTATCGTCTTTTACATTGAAATTAAGTTTTAATGATTTCTTCTAAAACTACATTGAAATGATAAAAAAAAAAAAAAATCAAAATACAATTTCATTCTATGCCTACTTCCAAATAAACAATGTCTTGATTTTCTCGTGTTCTTTCTTCAGCCTTAGCAAAAAAGTTCTTTAACATGTCTTCAGTGGGAATAAAGTCAACACAAGATGAACCCTGAGGAGACAAGCCATACTTAATTTGCAAAATAGCCTCAACAGATCGTACACTAGATTTGTTCCTTATTTTTGAGTGCACGATGTTCATAACCGAAAATACACTTTCCACATTTGCATTTGAGAAAGGCAAAGACAACAATGCCCAGGCGAAGCCAGAAATATTAGGGAACTTCTGGTTACCTGCAGAATCTAGTTCTTCATATATCTCTGCCCAAAATGTAACACTGCTTTCCAAACATGATTTTGGCCATTGCTCAAGGTTAAGTACACCCCATTCATTTTCTAGTTGATCTATATCTCTGACTATAGATTTGTACCTGGAAGCAATAGTTGCAATAGAACCCTTGATTTGAGAAGTGGCTACACGAGGATGCAATTTCTGTAAAAGAAGTAGGGTGTCAACATTACCTGGCAGGCGCAGCTGCACTTGATTAATCAACAAAGTACAAACTCTTTACATTTCTCTTTGACGTTAATCAACTGTTTATTGGTTAACCCATTAAACTCCGATGACAAGATTCTTGTCATTTGGTCAAATAAAACAAAAAATCATAAAACACCAAAATGTTTGATCAAACACCAGAAAAGTATGTCGTCAGTCCTCCTCGCTTCGCTTCGCTCGCAGCGAGGATTGACGTCATATTTTTCTGGTGTTTGATCAAACATTTTGGTGTTTTATGATTTTTTGTTTTATTTGACCAAATGACAAGAATCTTGTCATCGGAGTTGAATGGGTTAAGTACTTTCCGAACATATGATAAAAGGTACAACTTATTACGAGGATCATTGTATGCTTGGATTAGTTGTTTTGCTGTGTAGCAACGCTCACTTGTTTCGCACATTCCAAAATGCAGTTTTAGGGAGTCCCATTGATCAAGCAAGGATAACACCAATTGCCTCCAAACGGGACAACCAACGTGTGCTAGCTAATCCTGCAGGCACTTTCTTGGGTACACGATCCTCAAGAACTTTATACAACTCTGTATATTTGTTGATCCTATTTGGACTATTAGAGAACCATGTGTGTGTCTCTCTGACTAAAAAAAAAATCAAGAACAGTGGGGAGGTTTTCACATGCCTTACTTGTAGCCAAATGCAGGGAATGACGCACACATCTAATAGGAGTTATTTCAGGGTTGTCGTTCTTTAATAATGTTATGAGTGATGACGACCTACAATTGAATTTGCCCCATCTGTGCCTATACCTATCAATTTGTTAACATCTAATCCATCTTCCATCAAACAGTTTTTGACAGTTATATAAATGGTGTCTGCTTTTGCATCCTTTAGAGGTACTAAACGGTAAAAAGTGATTGTTCCTGTCCACCTACTTTATGTAAACTGTATGTCGTCACTTCAGGTATGCGTTTGGTACGTCCGAGTCTTACTGCGCACTCAATTCAAATTTCGTAATTCGTTTTGTACGTTGGTCCTACTCTCCACTGTCCGCTCTCACACGCTCTATGTGAAATCAGGCTTGGGGTCCCGTGAGACGTGCAAAACGTTCTCCTTCTTTACCTCTATAGGTTCTGTACGTATACATACATCATATAACTAGACATTAAGCAATAAAGATTAAATGTGATGTTTTCCTTATTAGGGTAGACTTAGCTAGAATATAATCGGTATTCGGTAGTCTTAATTTCTTCACCAGTGCCTATTTATCTACAAATTTAGGGCACTTGTCACATTTTTATCTTGGTTAATAAAAAAAAATACAAGATTTGTGGTATTTTCAGAAGAAAAAAAACTACAAGACTCCAAGAACAAAGCAAAAAAAATACTAGATCTAGAAGGAAAACAAAAGGAGTGGCAACACGAAATACGAATTTATGAGAACACCAATGCCACCCCCCATCCCCAGGCCCGGGCTATAACCGTTTCTGTTGATACTTGGCTGATACATATTTGAAAATGGACGGGGTGTCTTGCCTTATTTAGCTGTGTATGTACTTTTGCACAATTATTATTACTATTATTTCAACATTTACTTGAAATCCCATAAAAATTCCACAAAAATGCAAAATATCCACAAAAAAATCCCACAGATATTGAGGTGTTAAAGTTCTCCCCCAAAACATCCCATGTGAGCAAATTTCTCCCACAAGTTTGTGGGAAATTCCCACAAAACGGGATCCCTGGCGTTGAGGCTGACTTGCCCGGCGGTGATGTAGATCCGCCCTTGTTGCACGGAGTCGTGCACCCGCTGGACGCTCCACAAAAATCGATATTCCAAAAGGGAAACTAAACATCCTTATTTTTAAAAAATATAACAAAAAACAATTAAAATATATTTTGCCGGGGAAGGGAAAATAATATATGACAAACATCCTAAGAAATAGAAGAAAATAGATATAATTCCTGCGACTATGGCTGTCGTCCCCATTTTGTACCTCTCTCTTGCCACCATCCACCTTAAAAGTCGACATTTTAGTTCATTCGCCGACATTCCTACGGATCAGAGGCAACGCAGCATTTTTATGCTTGGGGATGGATGTCCACTCAGAAAAGAATGCTAATTATTTTTATTTTCAAAAAATCGCCCTTTTTCGTTAGATAATTTACATATTTCTAGTGCCGTAAGGATTCTAAGTAAAACAAGAAACAATGATAGTAATAACTATAATAGGAACAATGATTATAATAGTAATAGCAACATATGATTAATTATATTAATAACAATAGTAATGACAAGAACAATGGTGATGATTGATAATAATGATGATGATGATGAAAATAAATGATGACGGAGACGACGACGACGATGATAACGATAAATGATGTAGAGTTGATCAAACAATCCCGGGGAGACGTCAAAAGTGCCATCACCGTACCATACCAAAGAATTTGATCAATTTCTCAGGTTGTTGTTTGAACAAAACACTATGATCCGATCATTGTTACCAAAACTGATATCAGCCATAATCCAAGGGTGCCCCCCCCCCTCCCTTGATGTAAGGAGGATCAGGTAGGGTAAGGTCTGTAGCACTACGAGGGAGGTAAGCCCGGCTGGCTTGTAAAGACGCTGCCAGCCAGCCTCTGAATCATCCTTTTGATGCTCGGCTCCTCCTCCGGAAGATGTCCATCCACGAACCTCTTCTGGAAGATCATGGCGGCTGGCTGGAGACCTGTTCTTCTTCTTGGCATATCATTCGCGACGTTGTCCCTTCCAAAGTTTCTTTGGCGGCGATGCGCCTAATCCTGGACATCGATTGCTGGACCTTAACCCTTGTATGTTGTGAGCTTTTGTGGTTGGTTACCATCACATCATCAACTGCAGTAGCAGCTTTTCCTGAACAGGCACGGTCCTCGCAGCGCCAGTGTATTTTTTCTTTAACACATTTGTTTTTTGGTGTAAAGAAAATCTTCGCGTGAAAGTTTTTTCCCTCCCTTTTAGCAACGAAGAATTCTTCCATGTTTTCTTTCGATTGTATTCGAATGAATGTAGTTCAGGAAATTATTTTAAAATTAGGATATTCACTTTATCGACAGACAAGAAAGTTTTTTCCTCCTTTTTGTATGCGAATGAATGTAGTTCAAGAATTGATTTTGAAATTATAATATTCACTTTATGTACAGTCAAGAAAGTTAATTAGGGATAGCACCAAGTTTCTGGTGGATATTTCAGTTATTGCTGTTGAGCGTGAACACAGGCTTGCATTTTCGGTGATTTTATGTACACAATCACGTCGATATACGAAATTTCGACATTTTGTCGCAGTCGACATTCTGTCGTTTCGACGTTCTGTCTTTCGACATTGTGTCGTGCACCGTATGACATCATGTCGCTCTCTCAGTACAAAAACCTCATAAACTGTTATATTTCGTGTTTATCACTTTATGAAATCATATTTCCATTCTTTATAAAAGATGCATATTTGAATAAATTATAAAATAAAAACTAAACAGATTAACACAAACACACGCAAAGTAACCTTTCGCACGTTATGACGTCATGTCGCTCTTGCAGTACAAAAATCTTATAAACCGTTATATTTCGTGTTTATCACCATATGAAATTATATGTCACGGAGTTTTTGCATAAAATAAATATTTTGAATAAATTACAAAATGAAAACTAAATAGATTAACACAAACCCATGCAAAGTAACCTTTCGCGCGTTATGACGTCATGTCGCTCTCGCAGTACAAAAATCTTATAAACTGATATATGTTATGTTTATCACGTTACGATATTATATTTCACGTTTTTACATAAAAGAAATATATTCGAATAAACTACAAAATGAAAACTAAATAAATTAACACAAACCCATGCAAAGTAACCTTTCGCTCTTTATGACGTCATTTCGCTCTCCCGGTACAAAAGTCTTATCAACTGTTATATTTCGTGTTTATCACTTTATGAAATTAAATTTCACGTTTTTTACATAAAAGAAATATATTCGAATAAACTACAAAAAGAAAACTAAATAGATCAACACAAACCCATGCAAAGTAACCCTTCGCTCGTTATGACGTCATGTCGCTCTCGCAGTACAAAAATCTTATTAATAGTTAGATTTCGTGTTTATCACTTTATGAAATTGTATTTCATGTTTTTATATAAAAGAAATATATTTGAATAAATCACAAAAGTAAAACTAAATAGATAAACACAAACCCACGCAAAGTAACATTTCGCTCGTTATGACGTCATGTCGCTCTCGCAGTACAAAAATCTCATAAACTGTTATATTTCGTGTTTAATACTTTATGAGATTATATTTCATGTTTTTTACATGAAATAAATATATTCCAATACATTACAAAATGAAAACTAAATAGATTAACACAAACCCAAGAAAAGTAACCTTTCGCGCGTTATGACGTCGTATCGCTCTCGCGATGGAGGGGTGTGGAGTGTTTTCGGGGATGAAATGGGTGGGAATGATTTTATGCCTTTTCCTTTTTGGCTACCTCCCTAGTAAGGGGGAAAAAGCCTTGGTATATGTATGTATGTATATATTCCTGAACAGACCAATAACAGGGGGCTTGTTTCATCATATGGTTAGGTTAGGGTTGCCAACCATCATTTATTTTAAAGGACAGTCCTTTATTCAGCTCTATTTGTCTTTGTCCTTTATTGAGATTTGAAATGACGCTATTTGTCCTTTATTTTGAAATCCTTTTGACTGGTAGTTCAATTTCTTGCTCTCAAGATTGCAAAAGCCTTTATTTACTTTTTGTAAGCGTGCAGACTCTGTCAACTCTACAGTCTGCACAATACCAGAAGCACAGAGCGGCAGACCACAGACCAGGGTGTAGAATTAGCCTCATTTTATGTATAATTCAATTTTCCATGAAAAAAATGCAATTATTTTGGGAAAACCAGAATATCGTAAACGATGTTATTAAATCTGAGAACCACCACCAAGAAAAAAAAATAAATCAATATAAGTACATACAGAAAAAACAATAGAGAAAGAAAGGAGGTGCCGTTGGACGTTTGGAAAGGTAATACCTCCGTCTATCAACTGAACTCATGAAGAACCAAAACAAATAAGCCGTATTATACAAGGTAGTGATAAGGCCCTTCACAAAATTGAGCCGTAATTTGTTATAAATACTAGAAGAACAGTGAAATCTATGTGAGAAAACTTGTAATAGTAGTGCCAGTATTTCATGTTATTATCAGATATTTAGAAAAACAGAATAGATTTCGATGAAAATTCAACATTTGGCAAATTATCAAACCTAAATTTGTTAGGCCATTTGTTCCCAAAATTTCAGAAATTCTAGTAGTAGGACATTTGAAGATAGAAGAAAAATTTAAAGATGGATGAACTTTTTGATGAAGTAGTATTAATTCAAAGAAATTTTGACACTATCAAAAGCTCTGAACTCTTCATAAGCTCAAAAACAAACAGATAGTGGTATATTATTTTGAAATCTATGGACTTTAAATGTATCAATGTTTTCAAAATAGTTTTTTTTTGTACTATCAATTCCTTGATCATCATCTTATTGTGAGAGAATTTTCAGTTTAATGTCATCTAAATGGCGAGATGAAAGGAACCAATGCTTTGTTGAATTAATTAAAAATGAACTCATACATTTTAACATAAAAGGTAGTTGCTTGGAATTTGCTAAAAACTTCAAAGATGATACAATTTTTCTGAAGGCAGCAAAAAGCCAGGGCAAATATAGTTTTAAAGATTAAAAAATTTTGATCAAGGTAAAATGTCTTCTCATTCTTGTTTTTGTATTTTCATTTAAGTAAGAGAAATGTAATTTTGAACTGCATTTAATGTTGGCATCTATTATGATCTATAGCCACTTAAATAAATATCAATAAAGTTTTTATGTCCTTTATTGTAGCTTAACAGAGTCGGCAACCCTAGGTTAGGTAGGTAGGTTAGCGGACTAGCTATGTAAGACCACCCGCTCGCTTGCGCGGGATCGGTTTTTGTGGGAGGGGGGGGAAGAATATCTGTATGAAAATGAAAAGATAGTAGTTGTGTTATAAAAGAGGGCTTCTGCCACCGGGTGATTCTAAGGGATATTTATTTCGTGGTGTCGTGGCTTTGGAGGTGTGGGGGGCAGGAGACTTGGGGTTGGTGAACGGAATTAATATGTGTAACAGTTAGGTTACATAGGAATATTTATTCTTCATATCCTCATCTAACAGAGTTAGGAAATGAGTAGATTACATTAGGTTAGGTTTGTTAGGTTTATAAGGTCATGTAGGCTATTTTTTTTTTTAAGTTAGGTCAGATTTGATTATTATCTTTTTTTTTCACAAAAATCCTTAAGGAAACATTTTTCTCCTTTTTTTAAATTAGGATTTAAATTATCTTATACTTCATTTCCATGTCAAATTTACAGTTGCTTGAATTACGTAAAGAATAGGGAGAAAAACCTGTTAGAAAAAAAAAAAAAAAGTGGGCAAGATGAAACTCCACAAATTCCAGAATCACACACTCATATATTTAACAAAATTTACTGTCTAATAGCTCCTAACCTAACTTTTCCATAGAAAAATAGAGTCTTTGACATGCAAAAACGCAAGTGGTAAATTTGCTTGCTGGAATAACACCAGAATAACACTGGTAAATTTGTCAAAGTTTGCAGAAGTGAAATTTCCCAATTTCGAACTTTTCCAATTCTATGAACGTCTACGAAACCTGACCGATATGAGTGATATGGTTGATTCCTGTAGATACAAATACATCCACTTGTATATTCATGAATGCAAAACTTTTCGAGTCATAACTCATTCGCGGTAATTTCCAAGGCTAATATCAAATATTCCTTTTATAATTACTTTTTCTAGTAACTAGTTGACGCCAACGCGCATTACTCCATTTATTAATCTTCCCCACAAAAAAAAAAAAAACTATTTCCTACACGTCCCCCTACGTCGTTTGGGAGATGTAGTCACATACTTAATTACTTGAAAAGTATGCATTTGCGACGGAAATGATGTACACCATCGTTCATATCACAACATTTCTCACACATAAGCCACATATAAAATTCTATGGTTGGGTGAAACTATAAATTGACCAAAAAACTACCCCCAACATTTATCTACCATTAGGAAAAAAAATCTCCAAACAAGCCAGAAGGTGCCAGTCATTGATAAAAACAAACTCCCATTACCCAAACTAAAAATAAAAAAGAATAAATTGTAATGTACTTATCATCTATGATAAAACTTACCAATTTCTGGAAGGTCCTTCCAGCCCAGTTTGGGTCTTACACTTTGTGCCATTTTATTGAAGTTCGTCGCTTCTTCCGACCACGACTCGCTCAAAGTGTGGTTGCCTCCAGTCGCAGTGCCTAGACTGACACTTGAAGCTTTTTCTCTTCGGGGAACTACCAAGATCGTGTACGAACTTGGGCATATTACTGAAAAATATTATTTGTTTAGAATCCTACAGTTATGTAGTAGGTATAGCTCGTAATCGCTACGTTTAGCTGTCTTACTATGACATTTTGTGTATATAATTAAGTGTAGAAAATCAATTTAGTTTAAATTACATCATACAACAATTATTGGCATTTTCTTACACAGCACGACAAAACGTTATCGCTTGGCACTATTTACAAAAGATTGGAATCTGGCGTATGTTTGTGTGACGCACAATGGCACCTTTGATGTACACATAACTACTTTTTTCCTGTTCTGGGCACTCTTGATTAATTTACATTTACATTTGTGAATTATTAAATCAATGGTCCCCAACAATTTAACTCTCACGACCCGTTTCCTGATATTTTAAAACTCGAGTTATCAATCATTAGTTTCTCATGTTATCTAGGAACATAAAAATACGACCATAATTATTAAAATTGCATCAAAACAAAGCAGTGAATAATGTTAAAGTATAATAAACAATCGCAATACTGTAAGCTGTAAAATTCTCCCAAATCGCCTTCTAAATGAATGAACATAACTATTTCGGTAAATTATAACACCTCTTATTGAGATTTACTCCCTTCTTTAAATGAAACCCACCTTTCACCTCTAATACAATTTGTTTTTTCCTGGTCTGAAAAGTGAAAGCTTCCGTTATTTTGGCCTCAGGAACCTCAGTTTCCTCAGTCAATTATTTTTTTTTTCTCCAAGTTTTGGATATATTTCATTTCTTCCATCACTGTTATCTCATACGTATCCATACCATTTCATTCTCAATGTACAGTTTACTGTGCGTAATTTGTCTTTTAGTTGTAGTTTTATACGATAGTTGAAGATGTACTTCCATGAACAATCATGAGAGAAGCAAGACAAGTTACTAGTCCAAGGTCAAAAATAAAAAGGACGAGCAAATTAAGGGAGCTAGTCCAAGGTCAGAAGTAGAAAATAAAAAGGACGCGCAAATCAAGGGAGGGTACATCACCAAGTCGAGACTGTACAAATTCACATCAGGCTTAATGACCTCCTTATAGATCGATAGCCTTAAGAAAAAAAAAAAAAAAAAAAAAAGGTCAGACATCCCGCCAAGTGCCAACACAACAAAGAGATGGGCGCGCGGAGAGAACAGGGACAGGATGTAGTACCAGACAGTGATCTATGCCAGTTCCCACAGATGAGTGAGTTTTTTCCCACAAAATTCCCACAAGGAAATCTGAATTCCCACATTTTTCCCCACAAAAAAGAAGGAATTATTATAAACACAAATAAGTTCATTGCAACATATATCTAATCAAATTCTACACAAAAATAATGGTATGCAGTTTAAACATGATAGTTTGGAAGTTACAGTAACTTAAAATTTACTTTTGTATGAAAGATATAATTCAGAATAAAAATAAAGTATCGTCTTTTACATTGAAATTAAGTTTTAATGATTTCTTCTAAAACTGCATTGAAATGATAAAAAAAAAATCAAAATACAATTTCATTCTATGCCTACTTCCAAATAAACAATGTCTTGATTTTCTCGTGTTCTTTCTTCAGCCTTAGCAAAAAAGTTCTTTAACATGTCTTCAGTGGGAATAAAGTCAACACAAGATGAACCCTGAGGAGACAAGCCATACTTAATTTGCAAAATAGCCTCAACAGATCGTACACTAGATTTGTTCCTTATTTTTGAGTGCACGATGTTCATAACCGAAAATACACTTTCCACATTTGCATTTGAGAAAGGCAAAGACAACAATGCCAAGGCGAAGCCAGAAATATTAGGGAACTTCTGGTTACCTGCAGAATCTAGTTTTTCATATATCTCTGCCCAAAATGTAACACTGCTTTCCAAACATGATTTTGGCCATTGCTCAAGGTTAAGTACACCCCATTCATTTTCTAGTTTATCTATATCTCTGACTATAGATTTGTACCTGGAAGCAATAGTTGCAATAGAACCCTTGATTTGAGAAGTGGCTACACGAGGATGCAATTTCTGTAAAAGAAGTAGGGTGTCAACATTACCTGGCAGGCGCAGCTGCACTTGATTAATCAACAAAGTACAAACTCTTTACATTTCTCTTTGACGTTAATCAACTGTTTATTGGTTAACCCATTAAACTCCGATGACAAGATGTCTTGTCATTTGGTCAAATAAAACAAAAAATCATAAAACACCAAAATGTTTGATCAAACACCAGAAAAGTATGTCGTCAGTCCTCGCTTCGCTGCGAGCGAAGCGAGGATTGACGTCATATTTTTCTGGTGTTTGATCAAACATTTTGGTGTTTTATGATTTTTTGTTTTATTTGACCAAATGACAAGACATCTTGTCATCGGAGTTGAATGGGTTAAGTACTTTCCGAACATATGATAAAAGGTACAACTTATTACGAGGATCATTGTATGCTTGGATTAGTTGTTTTGCTGTGTAGCAACGCTCACTTGTTTCGCACATTCCAAAATGCAGTTTTAGGGAGTCCCATTGATCAAGCAAGGATAACACCAATTGCCTCCAAACGGGACAACCAACGTGTGCTAGCTAATCCTGCAGGCACTTTCTTGGGTACACGATCCTCAAGAACTTTATACAACTCTGTATATTTGTTGATCCTATTTGGACTATTAGAGAACCATGTGTGTGTCTCTCTGACTAAAAAAAAAATCAAGAACAGTGGGGAGGTTTTCACATGCCTTACTTGTAGCCAAATGCAGGGAATGACGCACACATCTAATAGGAGTTATTTCAGGGTTGTCGTTCTTTAATAATGTTATGAGTGATGACGACCTACAATTGAATTTGCCCCATCTGTGCCTATACCTATCAATTTGTTAACATCTAATCCATCTTCCATCAAACAGTTTTTGACAGTTATATAAATGGTGTCTGCTTTTGCATCCTTTAGAGGTACTAAACGGTAAAAAGTGATTGTTCCTGTCCACCTACTTTATGTAAACTGTATGTCGTCACTTCAGGTATGCGTTTGGTACGTCCGAGTCTTACTGCGCACTCAATTCAAATTTCGTAATTCGTTTTGTACGTTGGTCCTACTCTCCACTGTCCGCTCTCACACGCTCTATGTGAAATCAGGCTTGGGGTCCCGTGAGACGTGCAAAACGTTCTCCTTCTTTACCTCTATAGGTTCTGTACGTATACATACATCATATAACTAGACATTAAGCAATAAAGATTAAATGTGATGTTTTCCTTATTAGGGTAGACTTAGCTAGAATATAATCGGTATTCGGTAGTCTTAATTTCTTTACCAGTGCCTATTTATCTACAAATTTAGGGCACTTGTCACATTTTTATCTTGGTTAATGAAAAACTACAAGATTTGTGGTGTTTTCAGAAAAAAAAAAACTACAAGACTCCAAGATCAAAGCAAAAAAATACTAGATCTAGAAGGAAAACAAAAGGAGTGGCAACACGAAATACGAATTTATGAGAACACCAATGCCACCCCCCATCCCCAGGCCCGGGCCAGCTATAACCGTTTCTGTTGATACTTGGCTGATACATAATTGAAAACTGACGGGGTGTCTTGCCTTCTTTAGCTGGGTATGTACTTTTGTACTAATATTATTACCATTATTTTAACATTTACTTGATATCCCATAAAAATTCCCATGAGACCTCCGATAAAAATACAAAATATCCACAAAAAATCCCACAGATATTGAGGTGTTAAAGTCCTCCCACAAAACATCCCATGTGAGCAAATTTCTTCCACAAATTTGTGGGAAATTCCCACAAAACGGCATCCCTGGCGTTGAGGCTGACTTGCCCGGCGGTGATGTAGATCCGCCCTTGTTGCACGGAGTCGTGCGCCCGCTGGATGCTCTACAAAAATTAATATTCCACAGGGAAACTTAACATCCTTATTCAAAAATATAACAAAAAACAATTAAATCATATTTTACCAGGGAAGGGGAAATGATATATGTCAAACATCCTAAGAAATAGAAGAAAATAAATATAACTCCTGCGACTATGGCTGTCGTCCCCATCTTGACCTCTTGCCATCCACCTTAATTAAAAGTCGACATTTTAGTTAATTCGCCGACATTCATACACATCAGAGGCAACGCAGCATTTTTATGCTTGGGGATCAATATCCATTCAGAAAAGAATGTTAATTATTTTCACTTTCAATAGAATCGCCCTTTTTCGTTAGATAATTTACATATTTCTAGTACCGTAATGATTATAAGTAAAACAAGAAATGATGATGATAATAATTATTATGGGAACAATGATTATAATAGTAATAGCAATATATAATTAATTACATTAATAACAATAGTAATGACAAGAACAATGATGATGATTGATAATAATGATGATGATGATAAAAATAAATGATGACGGAGACGACGACGACGATGATAACGATAAATGATGTAGAGTTGATCAAACAATGCCGGGGAGACGTCAAAAGTGCCATCACCGTGCCATACCAAAGAGTTTGATCAGTTTCTCACGTTGTTGTTTGAACAAAACACTATGATCCGATCATTGTTGCCAAAACTGATATCAGCCATAATCCAAGGGTGCCCCCCCCCCCCCCTCCCTTGATGTAAGGAGGATCAGGTAGGGTAAGGTCTGTAGCACTACGAGGGAGGTAAGCCCGGCTGGCTTGTAAAGACGCTGCCAGCCATCCTCTCAATCCTCCTTTTGATGCTCGGCTCCTCCTCCGGAAGATGTCCATCCACGAATCTCTTCTGGAAGATCATGGCGGCTGGCTGGAGACCTGTTCTTCTTCTTGGCATATCATTCGCGACGTCGTCCCTTCCAAAGTTTCTTTGGCGGCGATGCGCCTAATCCTGGACATCGATTGCTGGACCTTAACCCTTGCACGGTTTAGTCCATATATTGTGAGCTTTTGTGGTTGGTTACCATCACACCATCAACAGTTACAGCTTTTCCTGAACAGGCACGGTCCCCGCAGCGCCGGTACATTTTTTCCTTCCTTAACACATTTGTTTTTTGTGTAAAGAAAATCTTCGTATCAAAGTTTTTTCCCTCCCTTTTAGCAACGAAGAATTCTCCCATGTTTTCTTTCTAGTGTATTCGAATGAATGTAGTTCAGGACATTATTTTGAAATTAGAATATTCACTTTATGGACAGACAAGAAAGTTTTTTCCTCCTTTTTGTATGCGAATGAATGTAGTTCAAGAATTGATTTTGAAATTATAATATTCACTTTATGTACAGTCAAGAAAGTTAATTAGGGATAGCACCAAGTTTCTGGTGGATATTTCAGTTATTGCTGTTGAGCGTGAATACAGGCTTGCATTTTCGGTGATTTTATGTACACAATCACGTCGATATACGAAATTTCGACATTTTGTCGCAGTCGACATTCTGTCATTTCGACGTTCTGTCTTTCGACATTGTGTCGTGCACCGTATGACATCATGTAGCTCTCTCAGTACAAAAACCTCATAAACTGTTATATTTCGTGTTTATCACTTTATGAATTCATATTTCCATTCTTTATAAAAGATACATATTTGAATAAATTATAAAATAAAAACTAAACAGATTAACACAGACACACGCAAAGTAACCTTTCGCACGTTATGACGTCATGTCGCTCTTGCAGTACAAAAATCTTATAAACCGTTATATTTCGTGTTTATCACCATATGAAATTATATGTCACGGAGTTTTTGCATAAAATAAATATTTTGAATAAATTACAAAATGAAAACTAAATAGATTAACACAAACCCATGCAAAGTAACCTTTCGCGCGTTATGACGTCATGTCGCTCTCGCAGTACAAAAATCTTATAAACTGATATATGTTATGTTTATCACGTTACGATATTATATTTCACGTTTTTACATAAAAGAAATATATTCGAATAAACTACAAAATGAAAACTAAATAAATTAACACAAACCCATGCAAAGTAACCTTTCGCTCTTTATGACGTCATTTCGCTCTCCCAGTACAAAAGTCTTATCAACTGTTATATTTCGTGTTTATCACTTTATGAAATTAAATTTCACGTTTTTTACATAAAAGAAATATATTCGAATAAACTACAAAAAGAAAACTAAATAGATCAACACAAACCCATGCAAAGTAACCCTTCGCTCGTTATGACGTCATGTCGCTCTCGCAGTACAAAAATCTTATTAATAGTTAGATTTCGTGTTTATCACTTTATGAAATTGTATTTCATGTTTTTATATAAAAGAAATATATTTGAATAAATCACAAAAGTAAAACTAAATAGATAAACACAAACCCACGCAAAGTAACATTTCGCTCGTTATGACGTCATGTCGCTCTCGCAGTACAAAAATCTCATAAACTGTTATATTTCGTGTTTAATACTTTATGAGATTATATTTCATGTTTTTTACATGAAATAAATATATTCCAATACATTACAAAATGAAAACTAAATAGATTAACACAAACCCAAGAAAAGTAACCTTTCGCGCGTTATGACGTCGTATCGCTCTCGCGATGGAGGGGTGTGGAGTGTTTTCGGGGATGAAATGGGTGGGAATGATTTTATGCCTTTTCCTTTTTGGCTACCTCCCTAGTAAGGGGGAAAATGCCTTGGTATATGTATGTATGTATATATTCCTGAACAGACCAATAACGGGCTTGTTTCATCATATGGTTAGGTTAGGGTTGCCAACCATCATTTATTTTAAAGGACAGTCCTTTATTCAGCTCTATTTGTCTTTGTCCTTTATTGAGATTTGAAATGACGCTATTTGTCCTTTATTTTGAAATCCTTTTGACTGGTAGTTCAATTTCTTGCTCTCAAGATTGCAAAAGCCTTTATTTACTTTTTGTAAGCGTGCAGACTCTGTCAACTCTACAGTCTGCACAATACCAGAAGCACAGAGCGGCAGACCACAGACCAGGGTGTAGAATTAGCCTCATTTTATGTATAATTCAATTTTCCATGAAAAAAATGCAATTATTTTGGGAAAACCAGAATATCGTAAACGATGTTATTAAATCTGAGAACCACCACCAAGAAAAAAAAATAAATCAATATAAGTACATACAGAAAAAACAATAGAGAAAGAAAGGAGGTGCCGTTGGACGTTTGGAAAGGTAATACCTCCGTCTATCAACTGAACTCATGAAGAACCAAAACAAATAAGCCGTATTATACAAGGTAGTGATAAGGCCCTTCACAAAATTGAGCCGTAATTTGTTATAAATACTAGAAGAACAGTGAAATCTATGTGAGAAAACTTGTAATAGTAGTGCCAGTATTTCATGTTATTATCAGATATTTAGAAAAACAGAATAGATTTCGATGAAAATTCAACATTTGGCAAATTATCAAACCTAAATTTGTTAGGCCATTCGTTCCCAAAATTTCAGAAATTCTAGTAGTAGGACATTTGAAGATAGAAGAAAAATTTAAAGATGGATGAACTTTTTGATGAAGTAGTATTAATTCAAAGAAATTTTGACACTATCAAAAGCTCTGAACTCTTCATAAGCTCAAAAACAAACAGATAGTGGTATATTATTTTGAAATCTATGGACTTTAAATGTATCAATGTTTTCAAAATAGTTTTTTTTTTGTACTATCAATTCCTTGATCATCATCTTATTGTGAGAGAATTTTCAGTTTAATGTCATCTAAATGGCGAGATGAAAGGAACCAATGCTTTGTTGAATTAATTAAAAATGAACTCATACATTTTAACATAAAAGGTAGTTGCTTGGAATTTGCTAAAAACTTCAAAGATGATACAATTTTTCTGAAGGCAGCAAAAAGCCAGGGCAAATATAGTTTTAAAGATTAAAAAATTTTGATCAAGGTAAAATGTCTTCTCATTCTTGTTTTTGTATTTTCATTTAAGTAAGAGAAATGTAATTTTGAACTGCATTTAATGTTGGCATCTATTATGATCTATAGCCACTTAAATAAATATCAATAAAGTTTTTATGTCCTTTATTGTAGCTTAACAGAGTCGGCAACCCTAGGTTAGGTAGGTAGGTTAGCGGACTAGCTATGTAAGACCACCCGCTCGCTTGCGCGGGATCGGTTTTTGTGGGAGGGGGGGGAAGAATATCTGTATGAAAATGAAAAGATAGTAGTTGTGTTATAAAAGAGGGCTTCTGCCACCGGGTGATTCTAAGGGATATTTATTTCGTGGTGTCGTGGCTTTGGAGGTGTGGGGGGCAGGAGACTTGGGGTTGGTGAACGGAATTAATATGTGTAACAGTTAGGTTACATAGGAATATTTATTCTTCATATCCTCATCTAACAGAGTTAGGAAATGAGTAGATTACATTAGGTTAGGTTTGTTAGGTTTATAAGGTCATGTAGGCTATATATATATTTTTTTTTTAGGTTAGGTCAGATTTGATTATTATCTTTTTTTTTCACAAAAATCCTTAAGGAAACATTTTTCTCCTTTTTTTAAATTAGGATTTAAATTATCTTATACTTCATTTCCATGTCAAATTTACAGTTGCTTGAATTACGTAAAGAATAGGGAGAAAAACCTGTTAGAAAAAAAAAAAAAAAGTGGGCAAGATGAAACTCCACAAATTCCAGAATCACACACTCATATATTTAACAAAATTTACTGTCTAATAGCTCCTAACCTAACTTTTCCATAGAAAAATAGAGTCTTTGACATGCAAAAACGCAAGTGGTAAATTTGCTTGCTGGAATAACACCAGAATAACACTGGTAAATTTGTCAAAGTTTGCAGAAGTGAAATTTCCCAATTTCGAACTTTTCCAATTCTATGAACGTCTACGAAACCTGACCGATATGAGTGATATGGTTGATTCCTGTAGATACAAATACATCCACTTGTATATTCATGAATGCAAAACTTTTCGAGTCATAACTCATTCGCGGTAATTTCCAAGGCTAATATCAAATATTCCTTTTATAATTACTTTTTCTAGTAACTAGTTGACGCCAACGCGCATTACTCCATTTATTAATCTTCCCCACAAAAAAAAAAATCTATTTCCTACACGTCCCCCTACGTCGTTTGGGAGATGTAGTCACAAGTGCATAACTTCAATACTTAATTACTTGAAAAGTATGCATTTGCGACGGAAATGATGTACACCATCGTTCATATCACAACATTTCTCACACATAAGCCACATATAAAATTCTATGGTTGGGTGAAACTATAAATTGACCAAAAAACTACCCCCAACATTTATCTACCATTAGGAAAAAAAATCTCCAAACAAGCCAGAAGGTGCCAGTCATTGATAAAAACAAACTCCCATTACCCAAACTAAAAATAAAAAAGAATAAATTGTAATGTACTTATCATCTATGATAAAACTTACCAATTTCTGGAAGGTCCTTCCAGCCCAGTTTGGGTCTTACACTTTGTGCCATTTTATTGAAGTTCGTCGCTTCTTCCGACCACGACTCGCTCAAAGTGTGGTTGCCTCCAGTCGCAGTGCCTAGACTGACACTTGAAGCTTTTTCTCTTCGGGGAACTACCAAGATCGTGTACGAACTTGGGCATATTACTGAAAAATATTATTTGTTTAGAATCCTACAGTTATGTAGTAGGTATAGCTCGTAATCGCTACGTTTAGCTGTCTTACTATGCCATTTTGTGTATATAATTAAGTTTATAAAATCAATTTAGTTTAAATTACATCATACAACAATTATTGGCATTTTCTTACACAGCACGACAAAACGTTATCGCTTGGCACTATTTACAAAAGATTGGAATCTGGCGTATGTTTGTGTGACGCACAATGGCACCTTTGATGTACACATAACTACTTTTTTCCTGTTCTGGGCACTCTTGATTAATTTACATTTACATTTGTGAATTATTAAATCAATGGTCCCCAACAATTTAACTCTCACGACCCGTTTCCTGATATTTTAAAACTCGAGTTATCAATCATTAGTTTCTCATGTTATCTAGGAACATAAAAATACGACCATAATTATTAAAATTGCATCAAAACAAAGCAGTGAATAATGTTAAAGTATAATAAACAATCGCAATACTGTAAGCTGTAAAATTCTCCCAAATCGCCTTCTAAATGAATGAACATAACTATTTCGGTAAATTATAACACCTCTTATTGAGATTTACTCCCTTCTTTAAATGAAACCCACCTTTCACCTCTAATACAATTTGTTTTTTCCTGGTCTGAAAAGTGAAAGCTTCCGTTATTTTGGCCTCAGGAACCTCAGTTTCCTCGGTCAATGATTTTTTTTTTTCTCCAAGTTTTGGATATATTTCATTTCTTCCTTCACTGTTATCTCATACGTATCCATACCATTTCATTCTCAATGTACAGTTTACTGTGCGTAATTTGTCTTTTAGTTGTAGTTTTATACGATAGTTGAAGATGTACTTCCATGAACAATCATGAGAGAAGCAAGACAAGTTACTAGTCCAAGGTCAAAAATAAAAAGGACGAGCAAATTAAGGGAGCTAGTCCAAGGTCAGAAGTAGAAAATAAAAAGGACGCGCAAATCAAGGGAGGGTACATCACCAAGTCGAGACTGTACAAATTCACATCAGGCTTAATGACCTCCTTATAGATCGATAGCCTTAAGAAAAAAAAAAAAAAAAAAAAAAAGGGTCAGACATCCCGCCAAGTGCCAACACAACCAAGAGATGGGCGCGCGTTGAGAACAGGGACAGGATGTAGTACCAGACAGTGATCTATGCCAGTTCCCACAGATGAGTGAGTTTTTTTCCACAAAATTCCCACAAGGAAATCTGAATTCCCACATTTTTCCCCACATAAAAGAAGGAATTATTATAAACACAAATAAGTTCATTGCAACATATATCTAATCAAAATCTGCACAAAAATAATGGTATGCAGTTTAAACATGATAGTTTGGAAGTTACAGTAACTTAAAATTTACTCTTGTATGAAAGATATAATTCAGAATAAAAATAAAGTATCGTCTTTTACATTGAAATTAAGTTTTAATGATTTCTTCTAAAACTGCATTGAAATGATAAAAAAAAAATCAAAATACAATTTCATTCTATGCCTACTTCCAAATAAACAATGTCTTGATTTTCTCGTGTTCTTTCTTCAGCCTTAGCAAAAAAGTTCTTTAACATGTCTTCAGTGGGAATCAAGTCGACACAAGATGAACCCTGAAGAGACAAGCCATACTTAATTTGCAAAATAGCCTCAACAGATCGTACACTAGATTTGTTCCTTATTTTTGAGTGCACGATGTTCATAACCGAAAATACCCTTTCCACATTTGCATTTGAGAAAGGCAAAGACAACAATGCCAAGGCGAAGCCAGAAATATTAGGGAACTTCTGGTTACCTGCAGAATCTAGTTTTTCATATATCTCTGCCCAAAATGTAACACTGCTTTCCAAACATGATTTTGGCCATTGCTCAAGGTTAAGTACACCCCATTCATTTTCTAGTTGATCTATATCTCTGACTATAGATTTGTACCTGGAAGCAATAGTTGCAATAGAACCCTTGATTTGAGAAGTGGCTACACGAGGATGCAATTTCTGTAAAAGAAGTAGGGTGTCAACATTACCTGGCAGGCGCAGCTGCACTTGATTAATCAACAAAGTACAAACTCTTTACATTTCTCTTTGACGTTAATCAACTGTTTATTGGTTAACCCATTAAACTCCGATGACAAGATGTCTTGTCATTTGGTCAAATAAAACAAAAAATCATAAAACACCAAAATGTTTGATCAAACACCAGAAAAGTATGTCGTCAGTCCTCGCTTCGCTGCGAGCGAAGCGAGGATTGACGTCATATTTTTCTGGTGTTTGATCAAACATTTTGGTGTTTTATGATTTTTTGTTTTATTTGACCAAATGACAAGACATCTTGTCATCGGAGTTGAATGGGTTAAGTACTTTCCGAACATATGATAAAAGGTACAACTTATTACGAGGATCATTGTATGCTTGGATTAGTTGTTTTGCTGTGTAGCAACGCTCACTTGTTTCGCACATTCCAAAATGCAGTTTTAGGGAGTCCCATTGATCAAGCAAGGATAACACCAATTGCCTCCAAACGGGACAACCAACGTGTGCTAGCTAATCCTGCAGGCACTTTCTTGGGTACACGATCCTCAAGAACTTTATACAACTCTGTATATTTGTTGATCCTATTTGGACTATTAGAGAACCATGTGTGTGTCTCTCTGACTAAAAAAAAAATCAAGAACAGTGGGGAGGTTTTCACATGCCTTACTTGTAGCCAAATGCAGGGAATGACGCACACATCTAATAGGAGTTATTTCAGGGTTGTCGTTCTTTAATAATGTTATGAGTGATGACGACCTACAATTGAATTTGCCCCATCTGTGCCTATACCTATCAATTTGTTAACATCTAATCCATCTTCCATCAAACAGTTTTTGACAGTTATATAAATGGTGTCTGCTTTTGCATCCTTTAGAGGTACTAAACGGTAAAAAGTGATTGTTCCTGTCCACCTACTTTATGTAAACTGTATGTCGTCACTTCAGGTATGCGTTTGGTACGTCCGAGTCTTACTGCGCACTCAATTCAAATTTCGTAATTCGTTTTGTACGTTGGTCCTACTCTCCACTGTCCGCTCTCACACGCTCTATGTGAAATCAGGCTTGGGGTCCCGTGAGACGTGCAAAACGTTCTCCTTCTTTACCTCTATAGGTTCTGTACGTATACATACATCATATAACTAGACATTAAGCAATAAAGATTAAATGTGATGTTTTCCTTATTAGGGTAGACTTAGCTAGAATATAATCGGTATTCGGTAGTCTTAATTTCTTTACCAGTGCCTATTTATCTACAAATTTAGGGCACTTGTCACATTTTTATCTTGGTTAATGAAAAACTACAAGATTTGTGGTGTTTTCAGAAAAAAAAAAACTACAAGACTCCAAGATCAAAGCAAAAAAAGACTAGATCTAGAAGGAAAACAAAAGGAGTGGCAACACGAAATACGAATTTATGAGAACACCAATGCCACCCCCCATCGCCAGGCCCGGGCCAGCTATAACCGTTTCTGTTGATACTTGGCTGATACATATTTGAAAATGGACGGGGTGTCTTGCCTTATTTAGCTGTGTATGTACTTTTGCACAATTATTATTACTATTATTTCAACATTTACTTGAAATCCCATAAAAATTCCACAAAAATGCAAAATATCCACAAAAAAATCCCACAGATATTGAGGTGTTAAAGTTCTCCCCCAAAACATCCCATGTGAGCAAATTTCTCCCACAAGTTTGTGGGAAATTCCCACAAAACGGGATCCCTGGCGTTGAGGCTGACTTGCCCGGCGGTGATGTAGATCCGCCCTTGTTTCACGGAGTCGTGCGCCTGCTGGATGCTCTACAAAAATTAATATTCCAAAGGGAAACTTAACATCCATATTCAAAAATATAACAAAAAACAATTAAATCATATTTTACCAGGGAAGGGGAAACAATATAAGTCAAACATCCTAAGAAATAGAAGAAAATAAGTATAACTCCTGCGACTATGGCTGTCGTCCCCATTTTCTACCTCTTGCCATCCACCTTAAAAGTCGACATTTTAGTTAAATCGCCGACATTCTTTCGGGTCAGAGGCAGCGCAGCATTTTTATGCTTGGGGATCAATGTCCATTCAGAAAAGAATGCTAATTATTTTCATTTTCAATAGAATCGCCCTTTTTCGTTAGATAATTTACATATTTCTAGTACCGTAATGATTCTAAGTAAAACAAGAAATGATGATGATAATAATTATTATGGGAACAATGATTATAATAGTAATAGCAATATATGATTAATTATATTAATAACAATAGTAATGACAAGAACAATGGTGATGATTGATAATAATGATGATGATGATAAAAATAAATGATGACGGAGACGACGACGACGATAATAACGATAAATGATGTAGAGTTGATCAAACAATCCCGGGGAGACGTCAAAAGTGCCATCACCGTACCATACCTAAGAATTTGATCAATTTCTCAGGTTGTTGTTGTTTGAACAAAGCACTATGATCCGATCATTGTTGCCAAAACTGATGTCAGCCATAATCCAAGGGTGCCCCCCCCCCCCATCCCAGGAGGGAAGGAGGATCATGGAGGGTAAGGTCTGTAGCACGGCGAGGGAGGTAAGCCCGGCTGGCTTTTACGACTCTGCCAGCCTCTCAATCCTCCTTTTGATGCTCGGCTCCTCCTCCGGAAGATGTCCATCCACGAACCTCTTCTGGAAGATCATGGCGGCTGGCTGGAGACCTGTTCTTCTTCTTGGCATATCATTCGCGACGTCGTCCCTTCCAAAGTTTCTTTGGCGGCGATGCGCCTAATCCTGGACATCGATTGCTGGACCTTAACCCTTGCACGGTTTAGTCCATATATTGTGAGCTTTTGTGGTTACCATCACATCATCAACAGCAACAGCTTTTCCTGAACAGGCATGGTCCTCGCAGCGCCAGTACGTTTTTTCCTCAAAGCATTTGTTTTTGGTGTAAAGAAAATCTTCGCGTGAAAGTTTTTTCCCTCCCTTTTAGCAACGAAGAATTCTTCCATGTTTTCTTTCTATTATATTCGAATGAATGTAGTTCAGGACATTATTTTGAAATTAGAATATTCACTTTATGGACAGACAAGAAAGTTTTTTCCTCCTTTTTGTATGCGAATGAATGTAGTTCAAGAATTGATTTTGAAATTATAATATTCACTTTATGTACAGTCAAGAAAGTTAATTAGGGATAGCACCAAGTTTTTGGTGGATATTTCAGTTATTGCTGTTGAGCGTGAACACAGGCTTGCATTTTTCGGTGATTTTATGTACACAATCACGTCGATATATGAAATTTCGACATTTTGTCGCAGTCGACATTCTGTCGTTTCGACGTTCTGTCTTTCGACATTGTGTCGTGCACCGTATGACATCATGTCGCTCTCTCAGTACAAAAACCTCATAAACTGTTATATTTCGTGTTTATCACTTTATGAAATCATATTTCCATTCTTTATAAAAGATACATATTTGAATAAATTATAAAATAAAAACTAAACAGATTAACACAGACACACGCAAAGTAACCTTTCGCACGTTATGACGTCATGTCGCTCTTGCAGTACAAAAATCTTATAAACCGTTATATTTCGTGTTTATCACCATATGAAATTATATGTCACGAAGTTTTTGCATAAAATAAATATTTTTAATAAATCATAAAATGAAAACTAAATAGATTAACACAAACCCATGCAAAGTAACCTTTCGCGCGTTATGACGTCATGTCGCTCTCGCAGTACAAAAATCTTATAAACTGATATATGTTATGTTTATCACGTTACGATATTATATTTCACGTTTTTACATAAAAGAAATATATTCGAATAAACTACAAAATGAAAACTAAATAAATTAACACAAACCCATGCAAAGTAACCTTTCGCTCTTTATGACGTCATGTCGTTCTCCCGGTACAAAAGTCTTATCAACTGTTATATTTCGTGTTTATCACTTTATGAAATTAAATTTCACGTTTTTTACACAAAAGAAATATATTCGAATAAACTACAAAAAGAAAACTAAATAGATCAACACAAACCCATGCAAAGTAACCCTTCGCTCGTTATGACGTCATGTCGCTCTCGCAGTACAAAAATCTTATTAATAGTTAGATTTCGTGTTTATCACTTTATGAAATTGTATTTCATGTTTTTATATAAAAGAAATATATTTGAATAAATCACAAAAGTAAAACTAAATAGATAAACACAAACCCACGCAAAGTAACATTTCGCTCGTTATGACGTCATGTCGCTCTCGCAGTACAAAAATCTCATAAACTGTTATATTTCGTGTTTAATACTTTATGAGATTATATTTCATGTTTTTTACATGAAATAAATATATTCCAATACATTACAAAATGAAAACTAAATAGATTAACACAAACCCAAGAAAAGTAACCTTTCGCGCGTTATGACGTCGTATCGCTCTCGCGATGGAGGGGTGTGGAGTGTTTTCGGGGATGAAATGGGTGGGAATGATTTTATGCCTTTTCCTTTTTGGCTACCTCCCTAGTAAGGGGGAAAATGCCTTGGTATATGTATGTATGTATATATTCCTGAACAGACCAATAACGGGCTTGTTTCATCATATGGTTAGGTTAGGGTTGCCAACCATCATTTATTTTAAAGGACAGTCCTTTATTCAGCTCTATTTGTCTTTGTCCTTTATTGAGATTTGAAATGACGCTATTTGTCCTTTATTTTGAAATCCTTTTGACTGGTAGTTCAATTTCTTGCTCTCAAGATTGCAAAAGCCTTTATTTACTTTTTGTAAGCGTGCAGACTCTGTCAACTCTACAGTCTGCACAATACCAGAAGCACAGAGCGGCAGACCACAGACCAGGGTGTAGAATTAGCCTCATTTTATGTATAATTCAATTTTCCATGAAAAAAATGCAATTATTTTGGGAAAACCAGAATATCGTAAACGATGTTATTAAATCTGAGAACCACCACCAAGAAAAAAAAATAAATCAATATAAGTACATACAGAAAAAACAATAGAGAAAGAAAGGAGGTGCCGTTGGACGTTTGGAAAGGTAATACCTCCGTCTATCAACTGAACTCATGAAGAACCAAAACAAATAAGCCGTATTATACAAGGTAGTGATAAGGCCCTTCACAAAATTGAGCCGTAATTTGTTATAAATACTAGAAGAACAGTGAAATCTATGTGAGAAAACTTGTAATAGTAGTGCCAGTATTTCATGTTATTATCAGATATTTAGAAAAACAGAATAGATTTCGATGAAAATTCAACATTTGGCAAATTATCAAACCTAAATTTGTTAGGCCATTCATTCCCAAAATTTCAGAAATTCTAGTAGTAGGACATTTGAAGATAGAAGAAAAATCTAAAGATGGATGAACTTTTTGATGAAGTAGTATTAATTCAAAGAAATTTTGACACTATCAAAAGCTCTGAACTCTTCATAAGCTCAAAAACAAACAGATAGTGGTATATTATTTTGAAATCTATGGACTTTAAATGTATCAATGTTTTCAAAATAGTTTCTTTTGTACTATCAATTCCTTGATCATCATCTTATTGTGAGAGAATTTTCAGTTTAATGTCATCTAAATGGCGAGATGAAAGGAACCAATGCTTTGTTGAATTAATTAAAAATGAACTCATACATTTTAACATAAAAGGTAGTTGCTTGGAATTTGCTAAAAACTTCAAAGATGATACAATTTTTCTGAAGGCAGCAAAAAGCCAGGGCAAATATAGTTTTAAAGATTAAAAAATTTTGATCAAGGTAAAATGTCTTCTCATTCTTGTTTTTGTATTTTCATTTAAGTAAGAGAAATGTAATTTTGAACTGCATTTAATGTTGGCATCTATTATGATCTATAGCCACTTAAATAAATATCAATAAAGTTTTTATGTCCTTTATTGTAGCTTAACAGAGTCGGCAACCCTAGGTTAGGTAGGTAGGTTAGCGGACTAGCTATGTAAGACCACCCGCTCGCTTGCGCGGGATCGGTTTTTGTGGGAGGGGGGGAAGAATATCTGTATGAAAATGAAAAGATAGTAGTTGTGTTATAAAAGAGGGCTTCTGCCACCGGGTGATTCTAAGGGATATTTATTTCGTGGTGTCGTGGCTTTGGAGGTGTGGGGGGCAGGAGACTTGGGGTTGGTGAACGGAATTAATATGTGTAACAGTTAGGTTACATAGGAATATTTATTCTTCATATCCTCATCTAACAGAGTTAGGAAATGAGTAGATTACATTAGGTTAGGTTTGTTAGGTTTATAAGGTCATGTAGGCTATATATATATTTTTTTTTTAGGTTAGGTCAGATTTGATTATTATCTTTTTTTTTTCACAAAAATCCTTAAGGAAACATTTTTCTCCTTTTTTTAAATTAGGATTTAAATTATCTTATACTTCATTTCCATGTCAAATTTACAGTTGCTTGAATTACGTAAAGAATAGGGAGAAAAACCTGTTAGAAAAAAAAAAAAAAAGTGGGCAAGATGAAACTCCACAAATTCCAGAATCACACACTCATATATTTAACAAAATTTACTGTCTAATAGCTCCTAACCTAACTTTTCCATAGAAAAATAGAGTCTTTGACATGCAAAAACGCAAGTGGTAAATTTGCTTGCTGGAATAACACCAGAATAACACTGGTAAATTTGTCAAAGTTTGCAGAAGTGAAATTTCCCAATTTCGAACTTTTCCAATTCTATGAACGTCTACGAAACCTGACCGATATGAGTGATATGGTTGATTCCTGTAGATACAAATACATCCACTTGTATATTCATGAATGCAAAACTTTTCGAGTCATAACTCATTCGCGGTAATTTCCAAGGCTAATATCAAATATTCCTTTTATAATTACTTTTTCTAGTAACTAGTTGACGCCAACGCACATTACTCCATTTATTAATCTTCCCCACAAAAAAAAAAAATATATATATATATTTCCTACACGTCCCCCTACGTCGTTTGGGAGATGTAGTCACAAGTGCATAACTTCAATACTTAATTACTTGAAAAGTATGCATTTGCGACGGAAATGATGTACACCATCGTTCATATCACAACATTTCTCACACATAAGCCACATATAAAATTCTATGGTTGGGTGAAACTATAAATTGACCAAAAAACTACCCCCAACATTTATCTACCATTAGGAAAAAAAATCTCCAAACAAGCCAGAAGGTGCCAGTCATTGATAAAAACAAACTCCCATTACCCAAACTAAAAATAAAAAAGAATAAATTGTAATGTACTTATCATCTATGATAAAACTTACCAATTTCTGGAAGGTCCTTCCAGCCCAGTTTGGGTCTTACACTTTGTGCCATTTTATTGAAGTTCGTCGCTTCTTTCCGACCACGACTCGCTCAAAGTGTGGTTGCCTCCAGTCGCAGTGCCTAGACTGACACTTGAAGCTTTTTCTCTTCGGGGAACTACCAAGATCGTGTACGAACTTGGGCATATTACTGAAAAATATTATTTGTTTAGAATCCTACAGTTATGTAGTAGGTATAGCTCGTAATCGCTACGTTTAGCTGTCTTACTATGCCATTTTGTGTATATAATTAAGTTTATAAAATCAATTTAGTTTAAATTACATCATACAACAATTATTGGCATTTTCTTACACAGCACGACAAAACGTTTTCGCTTGGCACTATTTACAAAAGATTGGAATCTAGCGTATGTTTGTGTGACGCACAATGGCACCTTTGATGTACACATAACTACTTTTTTCCTGTTCTGGGCACTCTTGATTAATTTACATTTACATTTGTGAATTATTAAATCAATGGTCCCCAACAATTTAACTCTCCCGACCCGTTTCCTGATATTTTAAAACTCGAGTTATCAATCATTAGTTTCTCATGTTATCTAGGAACATAAAAATACGACCATAATTATTAAAATTGCATCAAAACAAAGCAGTGAATAATGTTAAAGTATAATAAACAATCGCAATACTGTAAGCTGTAAAATTCTCCCAAATCGCCTTCTAAATGAATGAACATAACTATTTCGGTAAATTATAACACCTCTTATTGAGATTTACTCCCTTCTTTAATGAAACCCACCTTTCACCTCTAATACAATTTGTTTTTTCCTGGTCTGAAAAGTGAAAGCTTCCGTTATTTTGGCCTCAGGAACCTCAGTTTCCTCGGTCAATGATTTTTTTTTTCTCCAAGTTTTGGATATATTTCATTTCTTCCATCACTGTTATCTCATACGTATCCATATCATTTCATTCTCAATGTACAGTTTACTGTGCGTAATTTGTCTTTTAGTTGTAGTTTTATACGATAGTTGAAGATGTACTTCCATGAACAATCATGAGAGAAGCAAGACAAGTTACTAGTCCAAGGTCAAAAATAAAAAGGACGAGCAAATTAAGGGAGCTAGTCCAAGGTCAGAAGTAGAAAATAAAAAGGACGCGCAAATCAAGGGAGGGTACATCACCAAGTCGAGACTGTACAAATTCACATCAGGCTTAATGACCTCCTTATAGATCGATAGCCTTAAGAAAAAAAAAAATAAAAAGGGTCAGACATCCCGCCAAGTGCCAACACAACAAAGAGATGGGCGCGCGGAGAGAACAGGGACAGGATGTAGTACCAGACAGTGATCTATGCCAGTTCCCACAGATGAGTGAGTTTTTTCCCACAAAATTCCCACAAGGAAATCTGAATTCCCACATTTTTTCCCACAAAAAAGAAGGAATTATTATAAACACAAATAAGTCCATTGCAACATATATTTAATAAAATTCTACACAAAAATAATGGTATGCAGTTTAAACATGATAGTTTGGAAGTTACAGTAACTTAGAATTTACTTTTGTATGAAAGATATAATTCAGAATAAAAATAAAGTATCGTCTTTTACATTGAAATTAAGTTTTAATGATTTCTTCTAAAACTGCATTGAAATGATAAAAAAAAAATCAAAATACAATTTCATTCTATGCCTACTTCCAAATAAACAATGTCTTGATTTTCTCGTGTTCTTTCTTCAGCCTTAGCAAAAAAGTTCTTTAACATGTCTTCAGTGGGAATCAAGTCGACACAAGATGAACCCTGAAGAGACAAGCCATACTTAATTTGCAAAATAGCCTCAACAGATCGTACACTAGATTTGTTCCTTATTTTTGAGTGCACGATGTTCATAACCGAAAATACCCTTTCCACATTTGCATTTGAGAAAGGCAAAGACAACAATGCCAAGGCGAAGCCAGAAATGTTAGGGAACTTCTGGTTACCTGCAGAATCTAGTTTTTCATATATCTCTGCCCAAAATGTAACACTGCTTTCCAAACATGATTTTGGCCATTGCTCAAGGTTAAGTACACCCCATTCATTTTCTAGTTTATCTATATCTCTGACTATAGATTTGTACCTGGAAGCAATAGTTGCAATAGAACCCTTGATTTGAGAAGTGGCTGCACGAGGATGCAATTTCTGTAAAAGAAGTAGGGTGTCAACATTATCTGGCAGGCGCAGCTGCACTTGATTAATCAAAAAAGTACAAACTCTTTACATTTCTCTTTGACGTTAGTCATCTGTTTATTGGTTAAGGTACAAGAGTCTGCAAATGTGTTGAATTCATAACCAAAATTGATAGCATTCAAGTACTCACTCATACTGTCTTGTTTAAGTTTAATTTTATTTTGCTGTTCCTTCGCTTAACGCAATGTTCCTTTTGGATGGTGCTCAAATTTTTGGACTAAATGTTCCTACGTGTACAAACATTTTAGTATTATTAGCAAAACTATAACAATGTTTATGTGTCATATGTGTACTGACTGGTATTACTCATGAGTGTCTCTGGTCCCCTTAACCCCCTACGTATGTTGGCCGTGTGACTTAGTGTAGAATAACAATCTGATGAGGACCACAATGGAAATAAGCGTACATGCTTTTTGTGTTATCCTCGGCAATTTGCATTTATTATTTCGAACTATGTGTTTTTTTGTCATTATTTGCACTTCATGTACATTGATTCATTGCCAAATAAAGTCTATCTATCAATCTAAGGCAAAATATAATTCAGAAATTTGAAAGAAGGGAGATCTTTGGCACATTTTGATAAGTGACCTGATTCTACCGCCATATGCATAATATTTCAATACATATCGATCAGGTCTTCAGTAAGTTTAGCTACCTCAACATTTTGCCCTTGGAAAAGTGTGTTGACTCTCACCACCTCCTTAACCCATTCAACTCCGATGACAAGATGTCTTGTCATTTGGTCAAATAAAACAAAAAATCATAAAACACCAAAATGTTTGATCAAACACCAGAAAAATATGACGTCAGTCCTCGCTTCGCTCGCTCGTTATGACGTCATGTCGCTCTCGCAGTACAAAAATCTTATAGGTTGTTATATTTCGTGTTTATCACTTTATGAAATTGTATATCACGTTTTTTTATATAAGAGAAATATACATGAATAAATTACAAAATGAAAACTAGATCAACACAGACCCACGCAGAGTAACCTTTCGCTCGTTATGACGTCATGTCGCTCTCCCAGTACAAAAATCTTATCAACTGTTATATTTCGTGTTTATCACTTTATGAAATTATATTTCACGTTTTTTACATAAAAGAAATATATTCGAATTAACTACAAAATGAAAACTATATAGATTAACAAAAACCCACGCAATGTAACCTTTCGCTCGTTATGACGTAATGTCGCTCTCGCAGTACAAAAATCTGTCATATTTCGTGTTTATTACTTTATGAAATTGTATTTCACATTTTTTTTATATAAAAGAAATATATTTGAATAAATTACAAAATGAAAACTAAATAGATTAACTCAAACCCACGCAAAGTAACCTTTCGCGCGTTATGACGTCATGTAGTACAAAAAACTTATAAACTATTATATATTGTGTTTATCACTTTATGATATCATATTTCTCGTTTTTTATATAAAAGAAATATATTCGAACAAACTACAAAATGAAAACTAAATAGATTAACACAAACCCACACAAAGTAACTTTTCGCGCGTTATGACGTCATGTCGCTCTTGCAGTACAAAAATCTCATAAACTTTATGAAATTATATTTTACCGTTTTATATAAAATAAATATTTTTGAATAAATTACAAAATGAAAAATAAATAGATTAACACAAACTCACGCTAAGTAACCTTTCGCGCGTCATGACGTCATGTCGCTCGCGCAGTACAAGAATCTCATAAACTGTTATATCTCGTGTTTATCACTTTATGAAATTATTTTTCACGTTTTTATATAAAAGAAATATATTTGAATAAATTACAAAATAAAAACTAAATAGATTAACACAAACCCACACAAAGTAACCTTTCGCGCGTTATGACGTAATGTCGCTCTCGCAATACAAAAATCTTATAAACTATTATATCTCGTGTATATCACTTTATGAAAATATGTTTCACGTTTTTTATATAAAAGAAATATGCTTGACTTAAAAAAATGAAAACTAAATAGATTAACACAAACCCACGCAAAGTAACCTTCCAATCATTATGACGTCATGTCGCTCTCGCAATACAAAAATCTCATAAACTGTTATATTTCGTTTCTATCACTTTATTTGATTATATTTCACGTTTTTTATATAAAATGAATATATTTGAATAAAGTACAAAATGAAAACTAAATAGATTAACACAAACTCACTCAAAAGTAGCCTTTCGCGCGTTATGACGTCATGTCGCTCTCGCAGTCCAAAAACCCCATAAATTGTTATATTTCGTGTTTATCACTTTATCAAATTATACATAACGTTTTTATGTAAAAGAAATATATTTGAATAAATCACAAAATGAAAAGTAAATAGATTAACACAAACCCATGCAAAGTAACCTTTCGCACGTTATGACGTCATGTCGCTCTCGCAGTACTAAAGTCTTATAAACTGTTATATTTCGTGTTTATCACTTTATGAAATTGTATTTTGCGTTTTTTATATAAAAGAAATATATATGAATAAATTACAAAATGAAAACTAAATAGATTAACAAACCTACGGAAAATAACCTTTCGCTTGTTATGACGTCATGTCGGTCTCGTAGTACAATTTTTTTTATAAACTGTTATATTTTGTGTTTATCATTTTATGAAATTATATTTCACGTCATTGATATAGAAGAAATATATTCGAATAAACAACAAAATGAAAACTAAATAGATGATCACAAACCCACGCAATGTAACTTTTCGCTCGTTATGACTTCATGTCGCTCACGCAATACAATAATCTCATAAACTATTATATCTCGTGTTTACCACTGTATGAAATTATATTGCACGTATTTTTTAATATAAAATAAAAATATATTTGAATAAATTACAACATGAAAACATGAAAATTATATTTCACGTATTTTTTAATATAAAATAAAAATATATTTGAATAAATTACAACATGAAAACTAAATAGATTAACACAAACCCACGCAAAGTAACCTTTCGCACGTTATGACGTCATGTCGCTCTCGCAGTACAAAAATCTTATAAACTGTTATATCTCTTGTTTATCACTCTATGAAATTATTTTCACATTTTTTATATAATAGAAATATGTTTGATTTTAAAAAATGAAAACTAAATAGATTAACACAAACCCACACAAAGTAACTTTTCGCGCGTTATGACGTCATTTTGCTCTCGCAGTACAAAAATCTCATAAACAGTTATATTTCGTGGTTATCACTTTATGAAATTATTTCACGTTTTTTTTTTATAAAAAAAAATTATTTGAATAAATTACAAAATAAAAACTATATTAACACAAACCCAGGCAAAAATAAGCTTTTGCATGTTATGACGTCATATCGCTCTCGCAGTCCAAAAATCTCATAAACTATTATATTTTGTGTTTATAACTTTATGAAATTATATCTAATATTTTTTATATAAAAGACATATATTTGACTTAATTACAAAACGAAAACTAAATAGATTAACACAAACCCACGCAAAATAACCTTTCGCACGATATGACGTCATGTCGCTCCCGCATTCCAAAAATCTCACAAACTGTTATATTTCGTGTTTATCACTTTATGAAATTATATTTCACTTTTTTATTAAAAAGAAATATATCTGAATAAATTACAAAATGAAAACTAAAGAGATTAACACAAATCTACATAAAGCAACCTTTTGTGCGTCATGACGTCATGTCGCTCTCGCAGTACGAAAATCTCATTTCGTGTTTATCACTTTATGAAATGATATTTCATTTTCTATAATAGAAATACATTTGAATAAATTTGTTATTACGAACATATACATATACTAGCCAAATTACCCGCGCGTTGTTGCGAGTTCATGAAGTCTTTAACCTAACCATACCCCACCTTAACCCTTAACCCAAACCAAAATATATATATTTCTAAATGAAATATAGTTATCCAAGTACCTGGAGGGATAAGGTATCAGAACATAAATGGTTATGGGGGCCTCCTATCTCCCATTTCTTGATGTTCTGGTGAAACAGGGAGAAGAAACTTTCAATACCTCGGCTTATGTTAAATCCACCAATCAAGGACGACATTGCCTAAATGGGTGAAGCGAGTGAGTGCCCTCACAGGTACAAGGATTCGACGACAAAAGTTGCCTTTATTAGAAGAGCCCCCACCCACACACTGCAACAACTGGAGGGCCGTGCACTCAGAGTTGGAAAGGAACGGCCACGCAAGTCCTCATCAACAACAGATTTGCCAACAAAGACATTGGAAGAATAACTAAGAAGGTAATGGACACGTGGTACCTAAAAAAAGGAAGATGACCAAACACCAAAAAATAACATTAATATACTTAATAAATCATTCTTCTCCACGGCATACGAGGAAGATGAGAGAATTATGAAGCAAATCATCAGAAGGAACATCAAGCCGACTTCCGCAGACACCAACATTATTTTCACCATATATTACCAAAATAAGAAGACATCAAGCCTACTCATCAAGAACAACAACAACAAGCCCATCACCGATAAACTTCAGAGATCTCATGCTATATATAGGTATACGTGTAACCTTGGGGACTGCGCAGCCCAACCTTCTTCCTATATTGGTATGACCACCATGAAGCTGCCGCGTA